>NC_088382.1:61035000-61349166 GCF_037993035.2 Macaca fascicularis | reverse complement strand
TTTGCCATCTGTATATCCTCTTCAGTACAATGTCATGCCTTTTGTCCATTATCTGTTTGAAGTGTTTGGTATTTTACTGTTGAATTGTTGGGTTCTTTATATATTTTAGACCCTATTCCTTTCTGCATGTGTGGTTTACAAATATTTTCTCCGTCTATAACTTGCCTTCTGATACTCTCAGCATGGTGTTCACAGCACAGAATTTTTTATTTTGATGAAGTCCTGATTACCAATTTTTTTCTTTAATAGATCAAGCTTTTTATGCAAAGTCAAAGAACTTTTGGCTTAAATAGCAAAGATTTTCTCCTATTTTTTAAATAATAGTTTTACTTTTTATATTTAAGTTTGTCGTCCATTTTGATTTACTTTTTTTATAAAGTATGAGGCTTAAGTAAAGGTTTATTCTTCTGCCTATAGTTATCCATTTGCTATTGTACCATTGGTTGAAAGGCTTCCAGTGAACTGCTTCTGCACTTTTGTTAAAATCTATAGAGCATATTTGTGTGGGTCCATTACTGGGTTCCTGCTCTGTCCCATTGATATTTGTGTTTGTGTCTGCCGTTTCCTCAATACCAGTCTTGATTACTGCAGCTATATGACCCATCTTAAAATCCAGTAGATTAATTGCTCTCACTTTATTCTTTTTTGTCAAAACTGTTTAGTTATACTAGTTCCTTTGCATTTCCGCATAAATTTTAGAATAATCTCATCTATATCTATGAAAAAATCTTGCTGGAATTTTAATGAGAATTACATTAAACCTGTATATCAACTTGTAAAGAAATGACATCTTTACTGTCTTTAGACTTTCAATCCATGCATATGTGTTTATTCATTTTTTTATCTTTGATTTTGTACTACAGTATTTTTTAGCTTTTAGTTTATAAGTACTGTAGATATTTTGTTAAATTTATACCTAATTATTTCATGCTTTTGAGCAATTTTTTTAAAAAAAATCCATGTCCATATGTTCATTGATTGTATATAAAATAAATACTATCTATATATTAATACATTTGTCTTGTATCCAGAGACCTTGCTGAACTGACTTTGGAGTATTTTTGATATGTTTTAGGATTTTCTACATAGACAATAATTTCATCTGCAAATAGGGACAGTTTTATCTCTTCTTTTCCATTCTGTTTGCTTTTTATGTCCTTTTCTTGCCATGATGCACAGGCTAGAAATTGCAGTACTGCGTTGAATAAGACTGGAGAGAGCAGATATCCCTGCCTTATTTTCTATGTGAAAAGTATTCACTGTGTTTCCTTACTCTAGGGCTTTTGTACATGTTCTTTTCCAAGTTGTAGAAGTTCCCCTCTATTTTTATTTTCTTTCTGAGAGGTCTTTAACTTATAATGAGTGTTGAATATATGCAAGCACTTTTTATTTATTGATACTATTATGTGATTTTTCTTCTTTAGCCATTAATACGATGGATTATATTGATTTATTTTCAAATATTGAACCAGTATTTCATCCTGGGAATAAACCTTACTTGCTCATGATGTCTAAACCTTTTCATATTGATAAATTCTATTTGCCGATATTTTGTTAATGATTTTTGTGTATATGTTCATGAGAAGTATTTGACTGTAGTTTTTTTTTTTCTTTGTTATAGTCGTCATCTGGTTTTGATATTAGGATGAGCCTCCCGAAAGGAGTTGGGGAATATTCCCTCCTCTGTTATTTTATAGAGGAGAGTCTATAAAATTGCTGTTACATTTTTTAAACACTGGGTCAAATTCCCTGGTAAAATAATTTTAATTCCTTCCTGGGGATTTCTTATTTGGGGAGTTTTAAGGATTAGGAATTCATTTTTCGATAGTTATAGAGCTATCTGAATTATCTATTTCATATTAGGTGTGTTATGGTAGTTTGTGTTTTTTGAGGAAATGAGATGCTCACTGAAGAGCTGGATCTTTTTATCTTAGCCACAGATAAATTTTGATGTTACCATATAGTTTTATTTCACACTTAACAAAAAGTACTGAGACAGAATAATGAAAATGCTGTACCCACAGCTCAGCTGAAGAGATACGTGTTAAAAATGCAAATGTAGTGAAAGTTTCAGTGCATTCCTTTTGCCTAATTCCTGCTCTCACCTCTGCTCTACTTGGTGCCAACATGGGTGTGATGCTTGTTATTCCCCTAGATGTCCAAGTAATTGATTTTTAAAAAACTAGTGTGCTTAACCAATGTGACATTCAGATTCATACCTTTGACTCAGCTGGCATATATTGACAAAAATGATATTATTTGACATGATGTTATTTTGGTTTGTTTCTACAGCTCTTGCAGTGTTTACTCAACGTCCTCAGGATACAAGTGTCGAGGTTGGAAAGAATATAAACATTTCATGTCATGCTCAAGGAGAACCACAGCCCATAATTACTTGGAATAAGGTAAGATCTCAACTAAAGTACAGTAATATTAAAAACACTGACAGATGTATCGACCCACTGAAGTGGAGGTAATCATTCTCATATTGATTTTTTACTGTTGCAACTTTTGCTAGCAAATAATACTTTTTACATTGCAGCAGGTTTATTTCCTGTTTCTTATTTTTCTTTCTTTCTTTTTTTTTAAGTAACTGTATCTGATTTTGGGTCAGTGTTTTGATAAGGTTTATCCTTTCTCATTTGCCTGGTGATGAAAACTTCACAAGCATAACTGAATTCCTCTAAGGAAAATTGGTTTTGACACATATAAATTAAGAGTTTAGTGGCTAATAAGAAACCATTTTAAATTAATAACTCAGAAGTGGATTAAAAGTAGGTCATTGGCTGAAGCAGGAAAGGAATGGAAAACCTAATGTTAAAGAAACAAGAAAAAGTAGTTCTAAAGTTTCAAACCCTGAATGGCTTTAAAGAAACAATAGCTCCTTACTTATGTATCTTACATCTTTTGGAAACCATGTTCTTCCAACATAACTGCTTCTTCTGTTTTAAGTTTTTCATCAAAACAAAATGGTCGGTCTCAGATTTCAGTGTTCTTAAAAATCAACAAATTTGCACGCCTGAATGTCAGTTTTTGAAACATTTTGACAAAATATAAAATCTGTGAAAGGTTACAAAGCTGTTTTCCAAAACCCACTTGGCTTATTTTTATTGCTGCCATATATTAACAAGGCCTTCTTTTGTGCTGTAGCAAGTCTCACATGTCAGTCTCTATGAAGAGTAAGTTCAGGGGTCTCAATCATGAGTCTTTCGGTTCACGTCCTCTCATTAGTCTGAATATTTTTTAAAACCCCTTTTAATTTGATATTATACATTAAAATATTTTTATGCTAAAAATAGAAAGTGTGAAAAATATACATTTTGGGCAGTCTCTAAAGCCTTATTCTACACTCTATGACATGCATCATTATATAATCACATCAGCAGAATATCTCAGCGTCTACTTTGTAAAAGGTAGCTTTTAATCACAAACTGATTGAGTTCCGACTCTATGCCAGACATTTTACACACACAATCACATTTACCCTTCATAACAGTCCTCTTCAGCTCACGAGTTTGGAAAAGGGATGAGTTAGCATACCTTTGCTACCAGCAATAGAAAAGCCTTACCATAAGCAGATAAGGAATGTTCTGGAAAGCTATCTGATTGCTGAGACTCCAAGCAGATATTTCAGAGCTATAAATTTAGTCTGGAGCTCTGGCAATAGGTGAGGAGAAGGGAGCAACTTTGAAAGAAAATTTAGTAGTGAGCCAGCCTGAGACAGGGAAGGTGTGGTTCTGAAGGAAGGACCCGCTGGGCCCTGTGACCTGTGCACCTGGGTGCCTCATCCATGCCTTGTGTCTGGTCTCTCTCATCTGCCCTCTCATCTGGTAGGTTCCTGCAACTTCCTGTCACTCCCTACTCTGAGTTACCAGCTACCAATCGCCTGGACTTGTTTTTCAGAATTGGGTAAAGTCAGCTGTGAGAATCCGAAGACCTGTGAAACATTATTTTCACTTGAAACGTTCACGGTTACACTGTGGCCTGTTGGCTATAGCTGGAGTGTGAGTTCTTTTGAAAAAATATCTCCCATCCTCTGTTTCTTGTGAGTCTTTTGGGGCTAGAGGCAGGGCAGAGGCACACCATTTTAACTGCAATTTCTTAAGGCCAATTTCTTTTACTTTTTAAAATTAAGTCCATAATAATGAAAAGTATGTAAATCTATATTAATTAAAAGTAAATGCACTTTAATAATAGTTCATATAAAATTTAGTTATTTTTATCTTCTTACAGTATATTTTAATTGTGTATATATATATATAATACACATATCAGTGTAGCTATACGAAACATATGAGTACATGCAAGGAAGAAATAGAAGGGAAATTAGAAATACGTTAATAAAAATATTTTGATGTTTTTGGATGATGGATTTGTGAACATACTTCTCCTTGTCAATTTGTAATATTTTTTATTTTACATATGGGATCTTGTGAGGTTGTCGAGGCCACAGTACAATGGCATGATCATAGTTCACTACAGATTCACACTTCTGGACTCAAGCGACCCTCTGACTTCAGTCTCCTGAGTAGCTAGAACTACAGGCACATGCTACCATGCCAGGCTGACTTTTGTTCTATTTTTTTTGTAGGGATGGGGTCTTGCTATGTCACTCAGGTTAGTCTTGAACTCCTGAGCTCAAGTGATCCTCCTGTCTCAGTCTTCCAAAATGCTGGGATTATAGGCATGAGCCACTGTGCCCGACCAAATGTAGTTGTCAGAATTATCTTTAGCAGTAAGGAATATATGAATCAATTATGTCTCTCCATTCATTGGAGTGATAATTTTAAAATAATTATTCTATTAAATAATTACATGATTTAACTTTTGGTTATCATATTTAATAATTAGAGAGAGAAAAACCACACTTCCTAGAAACCTCTTTTCCTCTCTCCCTTCTCTCCACTAGATTCATGTATCTCCTCCAGTACTTGACACACAGCAGACATGCAGTACATGTCTGTTGAACAAACGAACCCACATTGAAAAAAGTAAATAAATGATTTTTTAAGGAACCATACCCATCCAGTGGCAACTCTTTTTTGTTCCCTAGGAAGGTGTGCAGATAACTGAGAGTGGTAAATTCCATGTGGATGGTGAAGGCACGCTGACTATCTACGATGCAGGGTTCCCTGACCAGGGAAGATACGAATGTGTGGCTCGGAATTCATTTGGCCTTGTTGTGACCAACATGTTTCTTACAGTCACTGGTAGGTGTTTGTAAGTAGCTCCATTTACAACATCCAAATAACTGTCTCTGAACAGCTTCTACTGCTAATCCTATCTGACTGACCTCACTAATCATGCTCTCTTATGCTTTCTTTCTGGTCAAGTGTGTTTATAGTTAAAGCTGTTTTATTCTTTTTAAAATAAAAACTTTTAAATGTAAACAGTCTTAAGGGATATAAAGTGAAAAATAACAATTTAAAAAAGAACATAAATAGCAAAGATTTGCAAATGTGTATCATGTTTTCTTACAATCCAAAAATTATAGAATGCAAGATGTATTTATAGCCAAAATGTGGAGCTGCAGGTTGAAGCATAATATGAAATTCAACATATACTACGTATTCTAGTCTAGTATGTTTAATCCCAGTTTAAAATTAGAAATCAATCCATCAAACTCCCAAGTAAGCTTTACAACCACCAGAACAAATATCTCAATGTTTGCAGGCATTTATAATTGGCCAACATAATTGACATAGCTTTTTACATTCTATCATCAATCTAGTTATATAGCTAGAACCCTCTGCGGGTTGATTATATATAATGATTGTTTAAAATACTGTTTACCGTAGTCTTATAAAAAATCTTTTTTTTCTTTTTTTCATTATTTAGTTCACAAGGGAGATGGGAGAGTCCATTTGTAGACAGGCTTGCGTAGACTGTACTGAAACTCAGCTGAGGTTATTTACAAGTGGAGACAGGCTGTGAAGATTGCCTGGTGTGTTCTCTACATGGGGAAGCATTGAAGGAAAGCACAGTATGTCTGCATATGGGAGTTGACATCAGTGTTGCTTTTTTTGCAAATGGGTTCAGGAGTTTTTGCTGTATTGTTAATCAACAGTTGAAATAAATGAGTTTAGCTATGAGCATCTGGAATGCTATTTTGGGCTTTGCTCATCTTTCGGTTTCCTTAAAAATGAACAAATTTCATAAATATAGTTTTACACATTCTTTTTTACCTTTTAGTTTTTCCAGGCCTTATGGGTTTATAAAAGAGATTGGGTAACTCTTTTATTATGTACAATAATATTTCATAACACAGGCCTGACTTAAAATAGATTTAGCTTATCCTCCAGCCTGGGCGACAGAGTGAGACTCCGCCTCAAAAAAAAAATAGATTTAGCTTATCAACTCATATTTATAAAGATTTGCCATTTTCCTATCATATGAATACTTTCATATTCTTCCACTTACATATTCTGAGATATCAAACTTCTGAGGTCAGTGGTCCTCAATCTTTTTGGCACCAGGAACTGGTTACGTCAGAGACAATTTTTCCACAGACCAGGGGTGGGGAGATGGCTTTGGGATGATTCAAGTGCATTACATTTATTGTGCACTTTATATCTATTATTATTACATTGTAATACATAATGAAATAATTCTACAACTCACCATAATGTAGAATCAGTGGTAGCCCTGGGCTTGTTTTTCTGCAACTAGATGGTCCCATCTGGGGGTGATGGGAGACAGTGACAGATCATCAGGCATTAGATTCTCATAAGGAGTGCACAACCTAGATTTTTCACATGTGCAGTTCACAATAGGGTTTGTGCTTCTGTTAGAATCTAGTGCCCCTGCTGATCTGACAGGAGGTGGAGCTCAGGCAGTTATGCTTGTTCACCTGCTGTTCGCCTCCTGCTGTGTTACTAACAGGCTATGACCAGTATTGGGGGTTGGGGACCCCTGTCATAGGATCTTCAAACCTCAGTGAGGAGTATGGATTTATTCTCAAGGCATTGGGGTTGAGAATCCCTGGTCTAGGTATTTTAAATAAAATGTATATTTTCATTAGCAGCACATCAGTCAGCATGCATTCATTATACCATATTGTAAAAATGTCTTCTTGTAGAATAATATTCTTAAAATTGTAACAATGTAGTTTAGTAATCAACAAATATTTGTCCTAATAGTGTCAGAGGTTGTTTATCTTATAAAATTGCTTTTTATTTTTTTTGAGACGGAGTCTCACTCTGGCTGGAGTGCAGTGGCACAATCTCGGCTCACTGCAACTTCCGCCTCCCGGGTTCAAGCAATTTTCCTGCCCCAGCCTCCCGAGTTGCCAGGGTTACAGGCGCCTACCATGCCATGTTAATTTTTGTATTTTTAGTAGAGATGGGGTTTCACCATGTTGGCCAGGCCTGTCTTGAACTCCTGACCTCAGGTGATCTGCCCACCTTAGCCTCCCAAAGTGCTGGGATTACAGGCGTGAGCCACCATCCTCAACCTAAAATTTCTTAATGTTACAAAATCCTAGTCTCACTCTGCTATTCTCTATGAGTTCATGATTTTCCTGATTTAAAATCTATGGTAGTTGTGCTTCTTATAAATTTATGGAGTTCACGTTTTGCTCTTCAACTATTTATGAGACCTGTGGAAAAATGCCCTTGAGATAGTTTGGGAAAAAGTTATTACAGAATTTAAATTAATATCCCAATGTTTTAGAAATGCTAAAAATCTTTGCCATTAAACACTTATGCAAACAAACATCCTCTCTCTCTGTATTGCCTCTCTGTCTTGCTCTTCCACAAACACAGAAGCACTATAATCACAGTGAAAAAAACATTTCAGAATCTCCAACACAAGAATTTCATCGTCTTTAACAGAAATTTAACTGAATGTAGTTACACATATGTATTAAAAGTAAAACATTCAGGTTGGGTGCAGTGGCTCACGCCTGTAATCCCAGCACTTTGGGAAGCTGAGACAGGTGTATCACAACGTCAGGAGTTTGAGACCAGCCTGGCCAAAATAGTGAAACTCTGTCTCTACCAAAAATACAAACAATTAACTAGACATGGTGGTGCGCACCTGTAGTCCCAGCTACTTGGGAGACTGAGGCAAGAGAATCACTTAAACCTGGGAGGTGGATCTTGCAGTGTCAAGATCACACCATTGCACTCCAGCCTGGGTGACAGAGTGAGACTTCATATCAAAAACAAAACAGAAGTAAAACATTCAGTAAAATGCATTAATCACTTTATTTACCAGATTTCAGAACAGTGATAACATTCAGAGATATTCTGTTCTATGGTGTTGAAACAGGCTATAAGGAGATAATAACGCAATAAAATAAATGTTATTCAACAAAGAAAAACTATTTTGGCTCTGGGGCATTTATATGTCAATATGAGAGAAAAGTAATTTATACCAAATAAATTTCATAATGTTAGAAATATTTTTTAATAAAGTAAAAGAAAGATGAAAGAATACAAATTTAAAAGTTTTGAGAAAATTTAATATCCAAGACAGGAGTGTATATGTATTTATAAAACCCAAACTAGCAGAATAAGGGGAAATATGGCAAAATAAAGTAACATTTAATGTTTTATGAGCGAGACCCTTTCATTCACCAAGTCATTATAACTAAAAGGAAAAATTCATACATTGCAGGAGGATTTTCCAATCTTGATGCCCCCACTTAGTCATAGTAGAATGTTGTAACTCCATTTGTGGAGTAAATGACACAAGTAAGTGATCATGACTTTTGAGTTTCTAATTTACATTGGGAATTACAGCCATAGAAAGTGATGCGGAATAATGAAAAGTACACAACCATCTAGGCATTATATAAAATTCACGTTTTACTGACTGACGTTTGTAGCAGGGCATCTATGATAGCAAAAGAACAAAAAGATTTCTACAGTTGTAATTTTTTCAGAAAGCTCATTTTCCCTTTAGAGTTAATAGATTTGTAAACAGTTTACATAAATAACTTGTAAGATTGATACAGTATTTACTGGGAAGCTATCCTTTTGTTTAGGATGTTGTTAATGTATTTTATATCAGCAAATATTAATTCTATTTGCCCACTTCTCTCTTTTTTCTAGATAATATTTTGTATCTAAATGTTACACATTTTATTTAGATAAAATATTTATATATTTATTGGCTTTTAAAAATATTTAAGAATAATTTATTGTTAACAGTCCACTACATTATATTAACTACAAAGTGCTCGTAAGTGTTGTGAAGCGTAGACCCATTTCTTGCTAGTGAAAATGATTCGGTTTGACTGAATACATAACACATTTATATGAAACATTAGAAGTGTGAGATAGTGAGACGAAAACCCTGGGTTAAGCCATCAGACTTCATTGATCTCAGCCACTTTGGATAACTTCCTTACCCCTGACTGGAATTGATTTTCTTATTTTTTTAAAAGATGGACCTGAACTCTCTCAAGAGTATTTTCTGGCATAGAATTTCTATGTTTCCATGATAGAATTCAAACAATAGTTACAAAAATAGTGCAATGGTAATGAGGAAGCACTTTATGGCATGTCTGTGATAAAATTCTTACCATTGAGACATTGAACTAATACATGGACAAGGTGAAAAATGCAAAGATGACCCATAATTTATTAAATGAAAAACTTGGAGCATGTAACATGCATATACTGGTTTAAATTGTATGAAAACAATGCTTAGCAATACAATATACTCTGAAATTCCTAGTTTAGTGTCTAATTGTTGGGCACCTCATTTTGGTGGACCCACGGTCCTCGCAATTCCTCGTGTTAAAAACTGATCTTGAACATATTCGAATCTGAACCCCTGGTCTTTCCCTGAATACCTTGTCTCCTCCTACCATGCCTTCACAGCAGAAGCAGGAAGCTGCCCTCATGATTTATCTTCCTCCCTGGCTCCCTTACCCCACCTCAGTGCCTCACTGGTCTTTCCTCCCCCAAAATTGCTTCTTTTCCACTTCTCTTCTTTTTTTTTTTAATTTATTTATTATTATTATACTTTAAGTTCTAGGGTACATGTGCATAACGTGCAGGTTTGTTACATATGTATACTTGTGCCATGTTGGTGTGCTGCACCCATCAACTCGTCAGCACCCATCAACTCGTCATTTACATCAGGTATAACTCCCAATGCAATCCCTCCCCCCTCCCCCCTCCCCATGATAGGCCCCGGTGTGTGATGTTCCCCTTCCTGAGTCCAAGTGATCTCATTGTTCAGTTCCCACCTATGTGAAAATCCACTTCTCTTCTTTATGTGACTCCTGTTCTATGGCTCAGTCTTTCATCATTTTGAATGTAGGTTTGGAAATAACTTTCCAAATTATCCTCCCACCTGTAATATTCGCTACTTCAACTGTATCCTTAACCCAATAAATTATTATCAAACTAAACTGATTGAAGATGTAAGGCTACATTAGCTGACTTTAGGTTAGTGGGACCTTTTCTTTGAAGTTAATGAAATAACTTATACTAAACTCATAGGAATATCACTAGTAAAAATAAGAGTTAACATTTATTGAGCATTTACCATGTGTTCCAAATGCTATACATTAATTAACCTGTTAAATTCTTGTGAGTTCTAGTTATTTTTCAAAACTCTGTATAAACGATTCACTATTTGAATTATTGGACATTTTAATCCCAATATTTGTCATGGTGTAGACAAACATCAATTTCTAAGCCACTGAAGTTGTTGCAGTTATGAGTGGACAATAAGGTATTGAAATATTTTCACTAGTTATATTTATTCAAACATTAATGATGTGAAATTGGTGATTGAAGAGTTTTAAATTGCTGTTTTACTACATTTTACAATTTACTCTGAATAGGGTGTAAATTAGTTTAAAAACTATTTTTGCTCTCTTGCCAAGCTTTTAATTTTATTTTCTGTTTTAATTTTGTCAAACTTTAATAATACAAAAATGGGGAAATATTTCTGTAAACAACAGCATCTGCCTAGTATACATACACTTATGTTTATATTACGTTTAACTATGTTAAAAGTAACACATTTCTCATCCATTTTGTACTAAAATACATAGTGACCACATACTTCTATCCTGAGATAAATGCTCTCAAAATTTTAACATATACATTTAATGTGTAAGTAGCATTTCCAGATTTTTGGTGTTGTAGTGTTTGAATAGTTTAAACATTATAAAGAAAACAAATAAAACGTTGTAATCTGAGCACCATAACCTTAAACAAAGTAGATGGTGCCTTTCCTTTTCCAGTCTGTGAAAAACAGTGGAGCTCTCCAGGGCAATGAAATCGTTTCCATGTTTAATGATGCAAAGTGATGAGTAAGACAGATTCTCTGCTGTTGAAAGAAAATGATTTCATAAAGGCAGTCATTACCATCAGTGTGTATGCTGTGGTCATGTCTCTGGTGTCCTAGGACAGCCCTCACATATGTCAGTGTTAGCATCATTCTTTTTAGGGAAAGACTGAGAGTGATAAGACCTATTTAGTTATGATAGTTACATCATCTGGTAATTTTCTTCCCCAGGGGGAAATAGCGGAGGATAAAAAGATACTCAAAACCCCACTGGTAATTGTGAAAAAATCTCAGCCTTTATTGAGGTCTAGGCATATTTTAGCAATGGTGACAGAGGAGCACAGCTGTTTAGTTTTCCCATCCCATCTCTAGGTTCAGTCCCCAAGTGACCCAGAACCAGGCCTTTCATGCAGAGCAGTGAGTGACCACGTGGCCTAAGCTCCCCATTTTCTGAAAGGACTCAATATTACCATTTAAATTTACCATCAATAATGGTGATAGCCTCATAGATACAGGGACAGGATTGCAAGTAGATGTGCATCAATAACTTTAAACATGTTCATTTTGTAAATCTACTGAGGCCTTTTTCTCATTTTTATTAACCCTGAGACTTAACAAAGAAAAATGATCTAATTGTCCCTCTACTCCTGTAAAATTTTGCACGAAAAGATGGAGAATATGCTCAGAATTTTCTGATTATTCTATTCCTTAGGCCATTAACTGAGATGATTTTTGAGACAAATAACTACAACAGTATTGATTAATTCTAATGTGCCCCCAACACATTGGATTTGCTTACATAACACAGTGCTGTTCTAAAGAAATTTATAAAACTATTTTTGCAATTTGTACCAAACAACACTGAAATCAAATGAATAATAAAAGAGTTAGTTTTAGTTTACTCTTAAACCACATAAACTTAAAAAAACACAACTAACATTAAAACGAGAAAGCTTTGTTATCAAGAATGTTTTTGTTTGAATATATCATGTATTTAATGTGCTTTTAAGAATCTGAACAACTTTATGTGTTTTCTATTTGTGTAGTTTAAATATTTCAAAGAGTATTTGCATACTATTCTATTTTCCAAATTTTCTTCTCCTTTTCACTTTTACACGCTGGTTGACTTCTGATTCTTATAGATAAATAGCAAATCGTATTGAAGGAAATGACAGTATAACATAGTATCAATTGATAATCGTGTGAGGATACAGATTGCCTGTGGGTTTTAAAACACATTAATCATGAAAGTCACCTTATATGTGCATTGTGACATGCAGTTTTGAAAGAACTTTGCGTGTCTTTGCTATCTGATAATCACATCAGCCCTGAGCTCTGTGCTGAGCAAGGCTTGCTCTTTCCATTTAATGGATGCGCTGAAAGATGAAGACAAGGGCTGTAAAATCCCCATGCTTGTAAATCTTTTTTTTTTTTTTTTTTTTTTTTTTTTTTGAGGCGGAGTCTCGCTCTGTCGCCCAGGCTGGAGTGCAGTGGCGCGATCTCGGCTCACTGCAAGCTCCGCCTCCCGGGTTCCCGCCATTCTCCTGCCTCAGCCTCCCGAGTAGCTGGGACTACAGGCGCCGCCACCACGCCCGGCTAATTTTTTTGTATTTTTAGTGGAGACAGGGTTTCATTGTGTTAGCCAGGATGGTCTCAATCTCCTGACCTCGTGATCCGCCCGTCTCGGCCTCCCAAAGTGCTGGGATTACAGGCTTGAGCCACCGCGCCCGGCCCATGCTTGTAAATCTTATACAACTATAGCAGCAAAACAATTTTATAAATAGAATAAAAGCAAAAATATCAATCCAATTCACATTCACATATTAAATGATGATTTCCTGAAATTTATACTTTACATCAACTTCTGACCACCATAGTGAATAGCCTTTTAAATTTTGGCATCTCAATAGCACTACATCCTGTAGGGTAACTCAGTCCTAGCACACAACCTTCTTACTTCCCAATCCAAGTAGTCCTTTGATAACATATTTTGTCCCAGATGCAGTGGCCCAGTGACAATACCTGACACAAACAGAAGCATGTAGTTAATGATGCTTTCTATATTTGAGGTCCAAAAGTGAAGGAGTAAAAGGGACAAAGAAAATCTAATATGTTGATTAAATAATCAAGTCATACATGCCAGTGCAGATTGATTTGATTGATTTTAGCTTCTTTATTTCTAAGGTAAAAGTAAATTAAGTAGGCTCATTCCTACTGACTTTTTTTGAACACATAAGCAGACTAATGTAGCTATATTTATAGTATTATTTTCTCGTAATCTTAGTAATTATATTAATTACTCAGTTAACTAATTAATTAATTCCCTTTTATGTCCATACTCTGTTTCCGTCATCCTTGCTATGTATGTAACAACTATACTACATCTAAGTATTATATATTTTAATTCAATCATTTTATGGTAATCTCTTTCTAGTTTTCTAATTTTTACCTTAAGCATCTTTTAAGTGTCTGTCCACGTATGCACTGGCAATTCTTTTTTTTTTTTTTTTTATGTTGGGAATATTTTTTTTTAAATTTTTATTTTATTTTTTTTATTATTATACTTTGAGTTCTAGGGTACATGTGCATAATGTGCAGGTTTGTTACATATGTATACTTGTGCCATGTTGGTGTGCTGCAGCCATCAACTCATCAGCACCCATCAACTCGTCATTTACATCATGTATAACTGTTGCATGCACGTTGAACATTCACCACATTTTCTAACTGTTGCATGCACTTGCAATTCTAACTGTTGCATGCACGTTGGACATCCACCACATTTTCCTTGCACACTGGTTTGGTTTGGATTTGTGTCCCCGCCCATATCTCATGTCAAATTTTAATCCCCAATGTTGGAGGAGGGGCCTGGTGGGAGGTGATTGGGGTGAATTTCCCTCTTGCTGTTCTTGTGATAGTGAGTGAATTCTCATGAGATCTGGTTGTTTAAAATTGTGTAGCCTCTTTCCCTTTGCTCTCTACTGCTCCAGTCATGTAACACGTGCTTCCTTCCTCTTCACCTTCTACCACTATTGTAAGTTTCCTAAGGCCCCCCCAGTGATCCTTCCTGTACAACCTGAGGAACTGTAAGCCAATTAAACCTCTTTTCTTTATAAATTATCCAGTCTCAGGTAGTTCTGTATAGCAATGTGAGAACAGACTAATACACCCACACTTCCACCGCTGTACAACCAATTTTCTACAATTCCTACTGCACAAAGCTACAATAAACATTATCATACATACTCTTGTGGATTTCAATTATAATTTTTCTACATATATGCATGGGATTGAAATTGCTGGATGAGAGGATGTGTGCATATGTAATTTTACTAAGTAACAACCACAATCTCTTTCCAGCCAAAAATGGCTCTAAATACAATCCCCAAAATAGGTGTCAATTCCACAGTCCTATCAGGCTGCCTAAGGATTTATAGGAACTCTCACTTCTGAGAAAATTTGGCTTTAACCAACTTTTTATTTTTTGCCAGAATAAGCATAAAATGGTAGTTCATTGACACTTTAAATTTCATTTTTGAGGTTACAAGTGATTTTGAGCTTGTTATATCCTTATTAACTTTTGAGCTTTCCTCTTTTATAACTTGCCTATATATTTTTTTCTTAGTGTATTATAAAGTTTCTTTGTATGAAACAGAATATCATTTCTGGATCAGAGTTTGAGATTGCAAATGTTGTCAGCTATTTGTGTCATTTATTAGTTATTTTGTTCATATTCTTACTTGAAAGGAAATTGTTAATTTCATCCAATTGAATTAATCAATTTTTGTGTTTTTTTTTTTCTTTCAATTATCTTTAGCTAATATGTGGTCAATCCCATGTACTTTTTGGACTAGGAAAAGCAACATTGGCCATTTTGAGCCTCAATCTTGTGGTCATGATAAAGGCTGCAATGACTTGACAATGGAGCCACCTACTTACTCACAATTGCTGAACATAATCTAGTTTGCCAAGAAGGAGTTTCAGTATAGTCCTGAATTTTATTTTTTCCTTATAATATTTCCCTACCACTGGTATTTTTTTTCTTTACATTGTTTTATGTTAGTGGTCTTTTTAAGACAATAAAATCTAGGGTATATAGATGGTCATAATATACAGGATTTTTCCTGTAATATCTAGATGTAGAATGCTATATGGGCACATCTATTGTGAAATATATATGCTTAAATATGTATATAAACACATATATAGATACATATATTTAAAATAGCACCATACTATATTGTGGTAACACCTTGACTTAGGCTTACATTGGTTACTTCATTGTGAGTTCTTTTTGATAATACATACAATACCTTCCTATTACTATTTAAGTTTGTAATCACTTTTACTTCCCCTAAATGACAATAATTTCAAACTTAACATTTAAAGCTATATCGACTTTTGCTTTCAGTATTTAGCAGTGCTAAAAAGTTATTGTTTTCATTGTCTGTGTCATATAAAATGTTACTCTACTTTTAATATCTCAAAATGAATTAGATACTGTGCTGATTATATCTCTGATATGAACTGTAAATATTCATTCATAATTATTTTTATTTAGTATTTGTTCTTTTATGGTTAAACTTCTTAAACCAGTATTTGAAGAAGATTCAATAGATTGGAAATGATCAGCTGTAAGTAAATAGCTTCCTTTGTCTACAGGATTCAACTTTGCAGTATTTTCACATGTTGGAGAGCTATAAAAAAGCATAAATTAATTTTCCCATAAATCTTACTGAGAGTTCAATTCTTGCCTTAAGAAGCCTCTGTGGGATGGAACAATATTCACTTTGCTTTAATGTTTAACATTACAGCAAGGTGGCTGAAGAGATAGGTATTTCATGCCTTCTCCAAGATGACAAATTGCTGACAAACCTGGATCCCGTGTGAATCAGCGTTGTTCAAAAGGAAATATTTCACATAGCTTTACTAGATTTTGGAATAATTTAATTCTCTAAATAACATTGTTATTGTTAGATGAAGCTTTGCTTCAAGATAATTACCTACTCTCTGCAATGGGCATTATCATGTAGATATTGTATAACATTTTCATTGTCTTAGAGGTTTTCTCTTAAAAATGTAATGCCATTTATATCATATCATGCCTAACTTCAAAGTCTGTTTGATATTTATAATCATGGAATTGATTTTTAAAGCTATACAGGGTAGACAAGCTGGCGATGACTTTGTTGAGTCTTCCATTCTTGATGCTGTACAGAGAGTTGACAGTGCAATTAACTCCACACGAAGACATTTATTTTCACAGTAAGAATTTATTTTATATAGATTGAAAACTTGTTTTCATTTCTGTTCTACTTGGTTTTTATCATCTCCATAAGTCATATTATAGTGCATAAGATTGCAGAAGAGTGCTTTCTTTAGTCCTTGTGTATGCGTCCCCATCTGGGCTAGCTATCATTATCAGTTCACCTTAAAAAAGGGGACACTTCTTCCCCATAGAATCTAAATGGCATTAATATATGCCAAAGGTCCATGCTATACAGGCTGACAATAGACACTAGGTAATGGGCTCTGTTACCTCAGCATCCACCAAACAGTGTCAGATGCAGTGCTCCTGCAATGTGTGAATTGAGAATGATTATTAAGTTGAACACACCTCGGTATAAACTGGGAGGCTACGACAAACATTATGTTTAGGATATTTGTCATTTTACTTTATTTTAATTTGAATTGGAATGTTTGTGGACTAGTGAAAACTTCCAATCCCATTAACTTCTCTGTGTTTGTGACATCAGGATGTATTAACAACAACAAAAAAAATGATTGTTGGTTTCATCATAATGGAATGAAGTACATATTCAGTATTTGCAGTTAGTGGTCAAAAAGGGACATTGTAAAATCCCAAATTGAGTCTCATCTGGCTTCCTGCACATCCATAAACAGAATGGCTTTGTGGTCATGGGCGTGTGTTCTAGAACCACGCAGCCGATTTATATTCTCTCCTTGATTGCTCACTTCATTACTTTCTGTCTGGGTGACCTTGGGCAAGTAACTTAACATCTTTGTACCTCAGGCTCCTTGCCTGTAAAATTGGGATAACACTAGGATCTACTTCATGGATGTGTTTGCTAGGAAGAAAAAATGAGATAATATGTAAAAAGTGCTTCAGCAGTGCCTGGAGAATAGAAAGTGCTTAACCAAAGTGAGCTACTAGCATAATTATTATTATTCTGTGACCTCAAGTTATTAAGATTCAAGACATAGAGGATGAGATGTACCTTAGTCGACCAAAGTCTCTAAAACAGTTTGCTTCACATTCTCAGTGCTTTTAAATTTCTTTTTAACATATTTAGTTCAGTTCTACAAATGTGCATAGACTGCTACTGTGTGGTGGTCAGTGGGCTTGGTATTTGGGATACAAGATAAATAATAGGTCAATATCTCATCAGTAACCTAGTTCTTTCTTTAGCAGAGGAGACAATATGTCAGCAATTCAAGTACATCTTACTGAGTATATAAGAGACGTATTTAAGGATACAGGAGTAATAGAGAAGATGGAGTGATAGCTTGTCAGAGCTCTCAGGGAAACTCTACAGGGAGAGTGAGGCCTGAGCCGGATTCTAAAGGCAAGCGGGAATTTCTAGGAGATTACACTAAGGAAGAGAAGGTACAAAATGCCAAGTCTTGCAGACCGAGGTATTGCATAGTACTTCAGAAGGTTTACTGAGCCCCCTAGAATCCATTCATTGACCCCTCCAGTTTAGAACCCCACCATGGATGTTGTTTACTGCATAAAACTATTGTTTAAATCATCCATTCATTAAAAACATATATTTTTGAGTTCAGCACTGGGACTAACATTTGGAATCAAGTTGTTAGCAAAATAGGAAAAGAGCCCACAGCTCCTCTGTAGAGCTTCTATGGTAGTGGTGGAGCTTTCATTCTTCTCGAACGTTTGGGAAATGCCTTTTTAAATGCACAGTATTTGCAAGCTTCATGGATTCTGCAGTCTTGCTTTGTAAAGAATCATGTGTTTTGTCATTTGCAGAAAACCTCACACCTCCAGTGACCTGCTGGCTCAGTTTCATTACCCGCGTGACCCACTGATTGTGGAAACGGCAAGAGCAGGGGAGATTTTTGAGCACACGCTACAGCTGATACGGGAACGTGCGAAGCAGGGACTCACTGTGGACTTGGAAGGCAAAGGTCAGCCGCAAAACCATTCTGTTCTCGGCCTACTGCCCACAGAAAACTGACTACCACCTTAGCAATGGACACTGAACTTTTAATCTCCAGAATATCTTGGGATTTAGAAATTAATTTACTTATTATTTTTACCAAATAAATACAGATGTTTCTCATAGGAACTGTAATTCCAAAGTAAGGATGATAAATATATATTCAAACTTGTCTCAGCTTTTGACAGTTATAAGTATAGAGAACAAATTTAGGAAACTTATATTAAGTGAACTTGCATTTCAAATGTAAAAGATATTATTGTGTCTTACAGAGAAATGCTTTATTACCAGGGGAATATTTTTCTACTTTATCCTTGTAATCACCTGAATCATTCAGTGAATTTACTTGAAATTTCTTCTCCACTTATAATATTTATAATCCCTCCCCAATTCTTTTGATTTTTGTTTTTTTCTGTTGTTGTTGTTGTTGTTTTGCTTTTTGGTATATGCAAGTTCTTGTGTATTTCTTTTTAAAACCAGACATCTACTTAGTATATGTCAAATGAGATGATATCGAAAGCTTTCAGATTTTCTAAGTTGTTCTCTTTCAAATGAAATAAATGAAGATTCTTTGCTACATACTATTTGTGCTGTGAATACAGCATCAACTTCTATCGGCTTACCCTTTCTTTATTCTCCTTCAGAAAATCAACCGAGACATGGTGCAGAAGGCCTATCTGTGAGCTTGCTTCAGTCCTTAGAGCTCTGTACAATTTCCCTAACGGGCATATGACTGTCCCCGGCCAGCCAGTATGATGGGTTTTCAAAGCTTCTTTAGCCAAAATATCCAGATTCCCAAGATTAGGATATCTCAGGATCCAGCCAGGAGCTGGCTAACACAGATAAAGTGCAAATGGTCCCATTATCGCTTGCCAGTTTCTGGGGATTAAATAGGGATGGTAACTTTTCGTACGACTTAGTGAACAGTCTTTGTAGCATTGGGAGAAAGCTGGAATTTTAAGCCCTGTTAAAAGGTAGAGCTCCAAGCATGTCCCTTATTATTTTGCCTGTTTGCCAGGGAATGACAGCTTATAGTAGTTCAGAAAGTTGCTGCTTAATCCCTCCTTGTCAAATATCATGTGGGTTAATATTCACATGATCCATAGTGACATTTCTTTGACCTTGTTCTCTAGAAGCACAAAACTTGAGAGAAAAAATTCTGAAATGAAACAAACAAAAATCAACAAAACAATTCTGGGATGTGGATGAACAAATCCTTGCCAACATCGTTCTTGTAAAGGCACAGAGTAGAAGTTAGTAGCTGGCTGGCACCTGTTCTCTTTCCATTTTGCTTCTTCTAGCAGCTAGCCATTGTTTACAGGATGAACAGTACAAAAATAATCCAGGGATCTTCTGGAAACATCTTTTAGTGTTATAGAATGAACCCCCCTTTTGTTGTGACCTAACGAAATGTTGTTAGAAGTAAGAAGGGCTTCTGTCCACCCAGGGCGGGCGGGGTGTTCCCGCAGCACCTGGAGTTCCAAGTTGCCCGCGCCCTCCCAGGCCCGCCCTCCTCATGGCTTTTGCCGCGTGTCTTTCAGAATTCCGGTACAATGACTTGGTGTCCCCGCGCTCCCTCGGCCTCATCGCCAGTTTATCTGGATGCACAGCTCGCAGGCCTCTGCCAAACTGCTCCCACCCATGTTTCCACAGAAAGTACCGCGCCCACGACGGCACGTGCAACAACCTGCAGCAGCCCACGTGGGGCGCTGCGCTGACCGCCTTCGCGCGCCTGCTGCAACCCGCCTACCAGGATGGCATCCGCTCGCCCCGCGGGCTCGGCCTTCCCGTGGGCTCCCGCCAGCCCCTCCCGCCGCCCCGGCTGGTCGCCACAGTGTGGGCGCGCGCTGCGGCCGTCACCCCCGACCACAGCTACACACGTATGCTTATGCACTGGGGCTGGTTTCTAGAGCACGACTTGGGCCACACAGTGCCCGCGCTGAGCACAGCCCGCTTCTTGGATGGGCGGCCGTGCAGCTCCGTCTGCACCAACGACCCTCCGTGCTTCCCCATGAACACCCGGCACGCCAACCCCCGGGGCACCCACGCGACCTGCATGCTCTTCGCGCGCTCCAGCCCCGCGTGTGCCAGCGGCCGACCCTCTGCGAAGGTGGGTTCAGTCTATGCACGAGAGCAGATCAACCAGCAAACAGCCTACATCGATGGCTCCAACGTTTACGGGAGCTCGGAGCAGGAATCCCAGGCTCTCAGAGACCCTTCCGTGCTTCGGGGACTCCTGAGGACAGGCTTGCCTTGGCCTCCTTCGGGAAAGCACTTATTGCCCTTTTCTACAGACCCACCCACTGGGTGCGAGCGACAGGAGCAGGACAGCCCCTGTTTCCTGGCCGGGGACCACCGGGCCAACGAGCATCTGGCTCTGACCGCCATGCACACCCTGTGGTTCCGGGAACACAACAGGCTGGCCAGGGAGCTGTCCGCCCTAAACCCCCACTGGGACGGAGACACGGTTTACCAAGAAGCCAGGAAGATCGTAGGTGCGGAGCTGCAGCACATCACCTACAGCCACTGGCTGCCTAAGGTCCTGGGGGACCCTGGCACTAGGATGCTGAGGGGTTACCGGGGCTACAACCCCAACGTGAATGCGGGCATCATTAACTCTTTTGCTACTGCAGCCTTTAGATTTGGCCACATATTAATCAATCCTATTCTCTACCGACTGAATGACACCTTAGGTGAAATTTCCGAAGGCCACCTTCCGTTCAATAAAGCGCTCTTTTCACCATCCAGAATAATTAAGGAAGGTGGGATAGACCCGGTCCTCCGGGGGCTGTTTGGCGTGGCAGCTAAATGGCGGGCAACCTCCTACCTTCTCAGTCTTGAGCTGACACAGAGGCTCTTCTCCGCCGCTTATTCTGCAGCAGTGGACTCGGCTGCCACCATCATCCAAAGGGGTAGAGACCACGGGATCCCACCATATGTTGACTTCAGAGTTTTCTGTAATTTGACTTCAGTTAAGAACTTTGAGGATCTTCAAAATGAAATTAAAGATTCAGAGATTAGACAAAAACTGAGAAAGTAAGTATGCAAATGTTGCTTGGATTTAAACATTTCCTAGGAGAGGTAAAAGTGTTAAAGGTCACTTTGTGTGGCTGGAATTTGGTTCCCTGGGGGTGTTGCAGAGCTTTTAGTACTTGTTGTTGGAGAGGTTTAATATTAAAGGAAGGATTCACCAGAAACTGAAGTCCCCCTTTCTGTTCCTTTTTCTACCCACCTCCTTGGAAATGCAAATATTGCTACCTCCTATTAACTTGCATTTCAGTTAGGAGAGGCAAGGCAAGCATATCTAGCCCATTTATGTTCTGTGGTAATCCAAGCAAGCCCCTTTTGTTGATATGAGACCATACATTCTGATATAAATTCATAAAATAAACTGGCCCATCACATAGGCCTTCTTAGGGAGAGAAAAGTAGTGACAATAAAAACAAATTATTTTTTGTGATAGTTCTAATTCATGGTCGGAATTTAAGTTGGAGCTTTTTCACTGCACCTTTAATGTCTTTCATTAAAGTATTACTGTTACTTTTTCTACATACAGGATTTGAAGTTTCATTAAAACTATAAGTATACATTTCCAGGAATGAGATTCAACTGTTTCTCATGCTCACCAACCTTCCTCCTTTAAAAATATATATATATTTTTAAAAGTTTCATAAAGAACTTTTGTCTGCAGTAGGTTAAATATAGGAGACTAATATTTATTAATATTTTAAGGTATTTTTGTGTGAAATCTTTCAAAGAAGTTTTAAATTATAAGTTCTGTAGCCAATTGCCAAGATTAGGCCTTTCTTTGCAAAACCAAGGCTATAAATACTTCTATGCCAATAGAATTTGTCACATATGTGGAATATCAAACTGTGAAAATGTGTAATGTATTTAAAAGAAATCAAAGCACCCCGCAGATTGAATTTGCACATTTCTTTTGGAAAGGACAATGATTTGGATTCACGAAGACCTGGTTTAAATCTCTGTTCTACCACCCAACAGTACCGAGAGCCTGTGAAAAGTAAACAGTTTTCAATCTCAGGATACCTATAAAATGAGAAAGTAGCACCTTCTTCTCAGAATTGTTTAAAGATTAAATTACATAAAATGCATCAGATACTTGGCCCCATTCCTCCTGCATCATAGGCAATCAATAAATGTTAGCTGTAGATATTTTATTATAACATGATAATTTCAATTGTCAGGGGCATTATGATATTGCACATCTGCTCAGATCCAGCCCTGTGGTAGGCGTGGGAGCCAAGATGACTGAAACAGCATCCACACAGGGAAAGCCTGACAGCATGTGGGGGGAGCCAGGGAGCTGCCGTGATCAGTGTGGAAAGGGCTTGGTAAAAGTCGTGATTAAATGCTGTGAGCACACAGCGGTGAGAAATGGAAGGCTCACAGCAAGCCACTGATAAGAGATGCCATTTGATCTGGTCTTAGAAGTTTCAGTGTAAGAGGCTAGATGATGGGGAACAGCAGGTAGCATCTGGGGTGAGGGACTGAAAGCAGGAAGGCGTGGGGTTGAATGTCAGGAGGAGAGAACAAAAAGATAATAGGGGACAGGTTTTAAAGAGGCTGTGCTCCTTGCAAGGGAATCTGATCTTCACTCCGTATTTAACTCTAAAGCAGGAGAGTGACCTGAAAAGAGACTCTTCCCTGACACAGTAACTGGCAGACATCTGGAAGGTGTATTGTAAGGAGGAGAGGCTAGCATAGCAGCCAGGAATCCCACAGCTACTAGAGTCATCCAGGAGAAGCTCAAAGATGGCACAGATAGGCTTGTGGCCATGTATGCAATCCTATCAGAATTTTAAATGTTTCCTGTGGGTAGATTATCTGGATTAGAAAAAGCTAGGAGTATGATGTTTTGTGCAATCTGAGTCCCACTTCTCAATTGGCAGCTAACTTGTAAATTCACCACAAATTAGAATACCCGGAATGTTTCTTCTTACAAATTTCCTGTCCCAAATTCCTCCTAAATCATGTGGTTCTAGTGTTAGCTGTATTAGCCTCCACTGCGGGCCACTGTCCATCCTTGCAGTGGCCGATGTGAAGTATGAGTGCCCTTTCAAACGGACAGCAGCTGGGGAGACTGCATTGAGCATTCACTCAGTGACCTTTCTATTTGTTCCTTTCATGTATATGGGATATTAGCCCCAAGAGTCTATGCAGCCTAAATGTTGAGTCGTTATCCTTGCCTGGGAGAATGTTTGAACTAGTGGAACTCTGTGCATCCTGGTGCTTGGCATCAGCAGGAGGAGGAGAGCATTGCTGACTGGCATGGGTGGGTTGCCAGAAGTCAGCAGAAGCCAGATGCTTTTCGCTTAGGCTGTTACAGATGCCTGACTTTCCCCTTCCATTCACGGCAAATTTGTAAAATATGAAACATACACTCATTCAACTATGAGTGCAAAATAAATAAATTGGAATTTTTTTACAGTGTTAGTCCTCAAATCTGTAGATTGCAATTTCTCAGGAATGCTGAAGATAACGTAGCTTTAAGTAGTTTAATTTACATAGTATTTCTTTACCCTATTACTTCTTTTCCTTTTTGTATCAATTCACAAGTGTGGTTTTAGGACTTTGTTTTTAAATCACTTCAGTCCACTGGGTGGGGGCTCTTGTCTCTGCCTCGAAGATGTGTCTCGAGCCCTGTATCTTCACGTGGCTGAGTGGAGGGAAGACAAAAGGAGCAAATGTGAAGCCTCTTTTATAATTCATTAATAACTTTCATGAGGGTTCCACCCTCATGACCTGATCTCCTAAGACCCCACTTGTCAATACCATTACATCGGAGATGAAGTTTCCACATTTGAATCTGGGGGAGATACATTTAGATCATAACAGTGTGGAAACCCAATCCTAAAGCAGATGGCAGCTGTCTCTGAAAGACTTGGCTGTGAGTGCCAAGAAGGACATTTGAGATACATGAGAAGTAGGGTCAAGACTGGCACCAGGGCCCCTGTGATATGTGTGAGACATGAAACGCCATGGGTCTTGCTGCACCAAGGAGTCTAATCCTAGAATTAGCATTGGACTCATCTCACCCCCATAACATTAAGACGCACCAGCGAAACTGACACACTTTCTTCTAAGTGGAATTGTACATGGAACACTGCCCTCTAGAGGAGAGGACAGCAGAGGAGTTCCGGGAGAGGCAGACAGGGGCTGGGTGGGGTTCCTCGGCATCTACTCCTCTGAGTTCACTGCTCTGAGATCCACAGACCGCAGCATTTGCCAGTAGGATTTGTGACATGTACAAACATCCTGCCTCCTTCAGTACCAAGAGCTCAGGAAATCTTTTTTTCATTTTGTTTTCTTGGTCCAAAGTGTTTTATTTTTTAAAGAGCTTGTTTTATTCCGGGATCATATGAAAATGAATTATTTTCTTTTTATAAGAGTATTCTTGCTCTCAAGAATCACACTGTTTCTTTTTATTCTTCCTAAAACATGTAATGAGCAGAAGGTGAAGATCAGTTATCCACTGAATTGTGAACGTAAGTTCCCAGAGAGACCGTTTTTAAAGCTATTTTTTAATCTTCTTTTGAAAACATAATACTGTGTGTGATTTTTTGTGGATATGGTTACTTTTGGTTTTGAGTAAGTATAACTTCATTTGTCACTCATAATCACAAAAATGTGTAACTGCCTCGGCTTTTTTTTTTTTTTTTTTGAGACGGAGTCTTGCTCTGTCATCTAGGCAGGAGTGCAGCGGTGCGATCTCGGTTTGCTGCAACCTCCACCTCCAAGATTCAAGTGATTCTCCTGCCTCAGCCTCCCGAGTAGCTGGGATTACAGGCGTGTGCCACTACGCCTGGTTAATTTTGTATATTTAGTAGAGACTGGGTCTCGCCATGTTAGCCAGGTCGACCTCGAACTCCTAACCACATGTGATCCACTTGCCTCAGCCTCCCAAAGTACTGGGATTACAGATGTGAGCTACCACACCCAGCCCTGCCTCAGCTCTTTAAAAAAATAGATCATATTTCACCAATTAAGTAACTTATATTCTGTGTATGTACCTATGTTATGATAGCTTCACTTGATAATATTAAAAATAAACAGACAAATTAACAAAAAAAAAATTTAATTTCTTCCCTCTTTCCACTTCTGGGTTTCAGGAGGTGAAATCGCATGATTCCTTCCCAAAAACTTGCATTGTCTGTCTTTGTCTTCCTGTGCCAGGAAAGGTCGCCCCTTTCCCGTGGGCTTGACTTTTCCTTCTTCTGCATGTTCAGCTGTCATTCCTCTGCTAACTATTTATCAACTTTTACATTCATGCCAGCCTTAAAAGACCTTGCATCGGCGCTACCCCCTCACCTTTCCTGAGTATTTAGTAGGCCCAGGAGCAACTTTAATTGCCATAAAACAGTGATTGTTGACCATTTTACATAAGACCATCTCACAAATCTAGTAGAATCTATGAAACTTCTTTTGCAGGAAGATACAGCAAAGATAGAAAAATAGACCCCACATTCTGTGTGTATTTTCAGAGGACTCACAGATTCCTGGGTGCCCTCTATTCCTTCACTGATGTAGTATCCCTTCCTTGCTGGCATCTCAGACACAGGAAAAGGGTGCTTCTCTCCCACATGCCTTCAAATGGCTGCTCCCTTGGCCAAAAAGCAGCCCCCAGATTTGCGACTACCATGAACTCTTAGTCAAGGACCAGTCCTTTTCTCCTATCCCTTTTGGAGGCAGTGACTTTGTTCTTTACATCACAGGAGAGTCCTGAGCTGCTTAAACCTCTGGAGGACCAGCATCTTGTCTTCATCTCTAGTCTCTGCTTCTTTCTGTTCAGCATTTTCTTCCTTTCTCTCTCAGCTCTCCTATCTCCTAATTTATGCATATGGTGCACTGATGATGGCTCTCTCCTACTCACATGTTTATAGTCTTTTATGATATAGCTAGCACAAGAGTCTTAAGTATCACATTTTTTTCTAAGCAATACTTTTATAAGGATATTATATTATACAATTATACCAAATTTTGTTGTTTGACTCTAAATGCCAGTTTTAGAGCCTTGCCATCCCTGGTCATTTTCATTGCACAGTATTTCTGCTTTTCTAGAGAACATATTAATTGAATGACAGGTTCCAAGAGTATGTACTGCTTGGTAGCAGATACATTGTCTAATTTATCTTTGAATCCCTGGAGCTCAGCCCAGGGCCTAGCACAAAGCAGCTGCTCTCTAGATATTTCATTAGGGAAAGTGGGACTTGCTTGGGTGAGATTCATTTTAATTTTCCAAGGGCCTTTGATTGGAAAATTATTCTTTGCTTGAACACCTTTGACAAGAGAAATGTTCTTAGGTGAAAACTAGATTTTTACGCTTATTCTTACCAATTTATTTTTTCATCAACTATTAAGTGGCATCAATGAACTATGATTATAATCTTTTGTATAATCTTTTATACAAAAGAATGAGAAGTTACAACAGAGAACATCACATGTTTGATTCTTACATGACCTTAACCCCAATTTCAAAAAGTTAAAAATGCACACACTTAACCAATCAAAACTCATTCTGTCAACACTATATCCCTACAACACAGAAGACACACATGCCTGAGCAAATAAAAAGTGACAAGAGGCCAATTAAAAATAAGATTGTCAGTCAGTTATCCCCAAAGGTCCATTTCTTAGAAGGCATGCAGTTCTGTTTGTCTAGCAAAAACAGAATGCAAAATAATTTAACGCCTTAAAGTATGACATTAATTTAATATCAGTTGTGTAGACAGTGGTGAGTCTTAGTAATTGTGTTTTAGAAGTTATAAATATATACAGGTTGAGCATCACTAATCCAAAAATTCAAAATTCCTCAAATGCTCAAAAATCAAAAAGCAAAAATGTTTGAATACTGTCATGATGCCACAAGTGGAAAATTCCATCCCGAACTCATATGACCAGTTTCAGTTAAAAGAGGTGCACAAAAGCATCCCCGAGGGAAAAAAGACTTTCACTACCCCCTTCAGCTGCAATATATCTTATAAGGTGTATGTGAAACATAAATGAATTTGGTGTTTAGAGTTGGATTCCATTCCCATGATATCTCATTATGTATGTGCAAATATTCCCAAATCCAAAAAGATTCCAAATCTGAAACATTGCTGATCCCAAGCTGGATAAGGGATACTCACAATCTGTGTATAACTTCTTCACTTTGAGAATCTACTTTTTATTCCTGCCTTTGAAAATTGTGTAGTACTATGATAGGTTATTTTACAATTATAAAAATTCAGCTGAAGAAATCTTTACCATTATGTTATCAAAATTTAACACTTACAGAAATGAAGATATTCAGTTGTTCCTCATTATATACTGTATGAAATCATAGCAAATACTTTATAGAAATCTTTATGCTTTATTTCACGTCTAAATTCTATGTTACCAACAGAGTATATATCTGAATGCAATTTAATACATTTTGTCTTTAAATCACCAAAATCTGTCTAAACTAAACTAAAATTTTCAATTAACATCATGTATCAAAAGTGGCATGTGGTACAATGCACACCTTTTAAGTGTACAATTTGATGCCTTTGAACAATATTCATACCTCTGTAATCATTACCCCAGTGAAGACAAAGAGCATTGTCATCATTCCGGAAGCATAGCTCATGGTCTTTGCAGTCTGTCTTCTCACCCAGACCCTTCCCAGCAAACACATATTGGAATTTTCTCACTGTATGTTCATTTTGTCTCTTCTAGAACTTTACATAAATTGAATCATACCGTATGTATTGTTTTAAGATTATTTTGCCTGGGATTTTTTGAAGTTCACACATATTGTGAAGTGCACCTGTAGATCATATGTTTTGTTCATTGTGAGTGGTATTGTTTGTAAGAATATACAAATATTTGTTTAATTTTCTATTTGAAGTGGCCATTTGGGCTGTTTCCCGTTTTTATCGCTTCTGAATAACTCTGCGATGAACGCTCATACGCAAGTCTTTTTGTGGGCCTATGATTCCATTTCTCTTGAATAAAAACCTAACAGTATAATTTCTAGGTCACTTCGTAACTCTGTGTTTAACTTTATTAGAAACTGCCAAATTGTTACCCAAAGCGGTTGTAATATTATTCCCTCCCACTGGCAGTGTAGAAGACTTTATATTTGCTTAATTTTTTTCTCCCGTCTGTTCTTCTGGTTGGAAATATTCTATTGATTTTTCCTGCTAGTTCACAGACTTTCTACTGTCATCTTCAATCTCCTTTTACATATATCAACTGAAATTGTCATTTTGATTATTGCACTAGTTCTAGAATTTACCTTTTTTATGATTTTTAATTTTCTTTTTATATTTGTTTAAATGTTAATTCAATAAGAGCATACCTTCTTTAATTTGTTAAATACATGCATAATAGTGGCTTTAATGTCCTTTTCTGATAAATTAAACATTACAACCATCATTCAGGGGTTCATTACTTTCCTAAGTGTGAATTCCAATTTTGCTTCTTTCTCTGTCTTGTAATTTCTAAGTGCATATCAATTACTGTGATTCTGTCTTGTATTTGCATAGGTTTTATGCTTCATTTGGGTGGAAATGTAGAAACTCCATGAATGTCTCCTAAGCTTCGCTGACGTGGGATGGCTGAACTTCCAAATGCTGTGGGCCATGCTAATCTTGGCAGGGCTTGGTTTTCAGCTCTGTTGAGTAGAATTTATCCTTATAAGGATAGAAGTTATTCTGTTAAGACTCGGAGACTTGGCAAACTGCTGTCTGACTGCTCTCTGGGTGTTACTGAGGTGTTACAGCCATCACCGTGTTCTGATTCAACCTTCTGCAGCAGTTGCCCTGTGTACACCTCATGCAGTTCCTGTTGCTCAGGTGTCAGCCAGCCATCCCCAGGGCTGTGAGGGGCCCCAAGGTAAATGTCTGCCCCCTCCCCACTGCAGGCCCCGCCACCTGTTCCCAGCTGCTTCAGCTTTCTGGAACTGGGATGGCAGCCTCTTGAGTGCAGCTGCACCTTGCTGTGCTGAGATTCTAGTGCTCTGTACAGTGTGTGGGAAGTTTCTCCTAGACGGAAACTGAGGCCATTGTCATGAGTTTCCCTCTTCTCAGGCTCCTCAGTCTGAGATTGTGATTGTTTATGATGGGAAAACTAGTCTCCTTTCCATCACACCATAGCCAGAAACAAGTTTACATTCATTCTAAATTGTATTTTTCCCCTAAAATTTTAGCTCCTGAGCAATTGTTCAAATGAAAAATTTTTACCGTAATTAACTATGTATTTTAGGCCTCTCCCTACTTACACCTGAATGTTCACAGCAGCTCTCTTTACATCCTCCTGCAATGCATTTCTTCCTTTGTATGGCACCTAATATTGTTACCCCTGCAGAGCTATTTTTTCATTGGTAATATCACAGAACTTTGCACCTATTAATATTAAAATGCTTATAGTACATTGCAACTATTTATATACGCAACCTCCATATTAAAATGTGAACATTCTGGAGGAGTGTGGCTTATCTCCTTAAGTGTCTAACAATGCCTGATTCTTAGTATTTGTTAAACAAGCAGAAGGATTAATGGAGCGCATAAGTTTTGTTGGTTTAGTTTTTTGTTTTTGAGGCGTTATATTTCCTGTGGCCTTAGATTAGGGATTTGAACTATGTAAACAATTTGCATTTTTAACATATCTAAATAGCAAACCAGAAATTTAAACAACAGTTCCAAAATCTTTAAAAGTAATAGTATAATTTGGTCATAATTGTAACATGAATATAAACATTAGAACTGATTCAAAACCCATGTCTAGCTAAGGAACTAAAAAATTGGAATTGTTAGCAGGCATGCTTATATTTTATTTCATAAGGACTTGCTGTACAAGAATGGTCCCCAGTTGATAGTCACTTTAAGAACAGTAGTCAACTAAAATGTGTTCAACTTTTTATGTATCTGCCAAAACCCTTAATAACATATTTTGGTTTTGTATCAGGCCTAATATATATAGGTTCATATACAACAATTGTGTGAAGACCACAGTTGAGTGGCGATGGCAGAGACAGCGATCAAAATATTCAAAAATAAAGTATAGCAAATAAGTTTGCAGGTTTCAAGTGCAAAGTGACTGTTTAGAGGCTGAAAATATGAGTAAGTCCTTTTTTTCCTTCTGTGAGGAAAAGCTTGAAAATTGCTTCCAACACAAGATCTTACAGCAGGGCTGATTGGAAAGAATATCTGGACTACAGTATGCATGGTTTATTTGTTTATTATTATTATTACCATTATTTTTGAGATGGAGTTTCATTCTTTTTGCCCAGGCTGGAATGCAATTGTGCAATCTCGGCTCACCTCAACCTCCGCCTCCCACGTTCAAGCGGTTCTCCTGCCTCAACCTCCCAAGTATCTGGGAGTACAGGCGTGCACCACCATGCCAGCTAATTTTTATATTTTTAGTAGAGACGGGGTTTCTCCATGTTGGTCAGGCTGGTCTCAAACTCCCGACCTCAGGTGATCCACCTGCCTCGGCCTCCCAAAGTGCTGGAATTACAGGCCTGAGCCACCACACCTGGCCTGTTTATTTTTAAATCCCAGATTGATGTTTCTGTGCAACCAGGAACTCTCAGGCCACAGTCATTGCTGAGTCATGTGGAGCCACAGGTGCTCTGCACTCCCCTTGGGAAGGCCTCTGGGGACAGTGGGTCTTCCCAGGTCCCTGTGCTGCACTACCCCATCCAGCAGCATACATGGTGCCTGCAGCCAGAGGCTTGCAACCAGGCATCTGGCTTTGGCGTATGGAAAGAGAAAAAACTCAGATTAGCCATCATCCCAATCACACATCATACGCACATGAATCCTGCAGTCAAATTCCCATTCCCTGTCTAGTCCATCCCTTTCTTCTCGCAGGCATAGGTGGTCTGCTGAAGCTGCGTTCCCTGCTGTAGCTGTGTTTATTGCTGATCTATAGAACCCATTTATTTCTCAGCCAAGTGCAGCTAAGATCCATTAGTGTCAGTACCTGTAGCAAGAGAGGCGTAGATAGCCATAAATTAGCTATAGTCTTAGATAATCTTCCCTTCGAAAAACAAGAAAGGAGCAGTGGGGAGCTGTGGAATTGTCCTGTGACAGTCCCATTACTCAGTGGCATTCTGCTGGCAGAGTCGGGGGTGGTGGGCTAACTGCCCTGAGAGTAAATTGGAGTTAAGTATGGGTCTCATTAGGCAATAATAGATTTTTTAAAGTTTTGGAAAGCTCTTTTATTCTCAGCCAAAACAAAAGCAAGCAAGCAAGAAGGAACATAGCCATTTATTTCCTGTTTTTCTATATATCTCTTCTCAATGTCCTCTTTTCTACTGCTTTTTCCGTTCCTCTGTGACATTTCGTATCCTCTTTGAAACCAAATTATATCGTCTTTTAATCTTTCTAGATCCTCTTTTTCACAGTTTCACCCTTTATTTTTCAATTCAATGTGTACTTAGAATTGTACTTAGAATTCTTGGTTGTTTCTTTGGTCTCATAATTTTAATTCCCTTTTTTCCAATCTCTTTAACTCAGTAAATCATTTTTTAAAAATATTTTCTTTTATAATGACTTACCTTTCTTCCTGCATTGAATGCACTGATATCTACATTTCACAGACATTTATTAAGTCACTGTTTTAAACAGAAGTTGAGGGAGAGACAGCACAGGTGAAATGAACACCATACCTGCATTGATGATCTCTGGAGGGTGAGTGAGCAGGTGATAGTTCTGAATTTGTTGAGCCCCATCCCAGTCTTCTGAGAGTTCTTTTGTTGAGTGTGTTCACCCAGCATCTGAAATAGTGTCTACAAAGTCAAGGAGGCCTGACGCTTATATGCACACACACTTTATGCACATTGTGACTGCGTGAACATCCTGCAGGCCCTCTCTAGGGTCTCGGGAGCGGCCCTTGTGGTTAGGGCTCTATAGAGTCATCTTCACTTGCTTCCTGTGAACTCTGCCTCTGGGTAGTTACTCAGCAAATACAGACCCATGACACACCCTTTCCCTTCGTTTGAGCAGGTTGTATCTCATGGGGTTGTTGACTGTGCTCATCTTTGTGAAATGTGAGGCAGACAAGGGATGACCATTGTGCCATATGTCTAGGACAGTCCCTGTCTACACTTGAGGTCTTCCAAGATGAATAGATACACAACCAAGTGCCTTTGTGGGATCCTGGGCAGAGCAGAGACTTCTAGTCCTATGTGGCTGTAGGACCAGGGCTATGTACCCCAGGGCACTTTTGAGAATAAAAAACGGCACTGTGAGTGCTAAAACTTCAGAGTTAGAGTGAACAACCTTCAGGTCAAGATGCCACTTTAACACAGAGTTTGGCAAACCACAGCCTGCAGGCTGGCTGTTGTTCTTGTGAATAGTTTGTTACATAGCCAGACACATTTACTTAACATTCTCTATGTCCCACTACCTGGCAGAGTTGAATAGTTGCAACAAAGACTGTATGGCTTGAAAAGTCCAAAGGTATACTAGTCACCCTTTAAGAACAGTTTGCCTACGCCTACTGTTGCAGAATCAAAGCAAAATTGAAGAAGGATATTCTTTGATGAGTTTTTCCAATATATCTCAGGATTTGGGAATGATTCTGTTTCTCTTCAGAGTTATAGTTTTCTCATCTCAATATGAGACAGTCGTATCAAAAAAGTCCCCAAATGGAAGCCATATTTTTCTTATTAACCTCTTAGGCTTTATGGATGGGGTAGGTTTAATCTAATAGTAATAATATTTCTTCATATTTGGTCAGCATATGTTGCACAAAAAGGAGTGTTTTGTGACATACATCACCTCTCATTTTGTAAGACAATTTATTACATGAAGTGCTATTTTTTAAAATAATTATTCGTGCTCCAACATGAATAGAATAGTTTGAGGTGGATCTCTTCTGTATATGCCCTGGGCACATTCACACTTTCCATTAACACTTTCATTATCTCATGGTGTTAACTTTCCGAAGGACATGGAGTTGTCAAGTGGACAATGCGGGTTTTAATCTGAATCTATATGATTCCAAAGTTGATGCTTTTAGCCACTATATTATTTCCTGTGACTGCTATAATGAATTACCATAAACTAGATGCCTTAAAAAAAGACAGATTTATTGTCTTATAGTTCAGATGCCAGGAGTCGGAAATTTGTCTTGCTGGGCTAAAATCAGGTCTGTCCCCTTTCAGGAGGCTTCTTGGGAGGATCTGTTTCCCCATCTTTCCCGCTTCTAGAGGCTGCCCACACTCCTTCGCTGTGGCCCCTTCTTTTCACTCTCCTATTCCTTTTTCCACTTTTAAGAACTCTTGTGATTACACTGGGCCCACCCAGTTAATGCACAATGGTCTTTCCCTCTTGATATCCTTTGGTGAATCACATCTGCAAAATCTCTTTTGCCATGTAAGGTGACATATTCACAGGTTCCAAAGATTAGGCCATGCATATCTTTGAAGGGTGGTGCACTGCTATTATGCAACTGCCAATGTTTGTTTTTATTTTCTGTTTTGCTTCAACTTTAGCACAGAAGGAGACTGAGAAACAGCATAATCCAGCACTTAGCAATACAGGCATAAAGGCTCTGATGTCAGACCATAGTGCTATACGTGCTCTCTTCATTTCCTTCTCACTGTGGAGCCTTTTGTACTTCTTCATGGGCTCATACTTCTCATCCCTAAAATGAGGATAATCACTGTATATATCTCATCAGTTTACTGAGAAGATGAAATAATTTAAAGCATGTCAAGCACTTAGCAGAGTGCCTGGATGCTAACTCTATGCACACATCTGATTGCCATGTGTAAGTGAATCTGCACTGGTCTCCAATTATGGAAATTTAGGAAATTAAAATTCAGGAAAATTAAAGAAAAAACATTCTTTAAGTAAGGTGGAAACCTGTCTTTCTGTAGGTAGCAATTCTTTCCTTTTCCTTTCAGAGCAGCATGACATTCACATAAAATGTATACTTCAGAATGAAAACACAGGAGACTGGCTTTAAATTAAGTAAAATTCATAGTCAGTGATGTGTAACTCAGTGTTTTCTTTTGCTCAGGAAATATATTTTCAAATGGCTGCAAGTGAGAATACTCTCTGCCGGGCGCGGGGGCTCAAGCCTGTAATCCCAGCACTTTGGGAGGCGGAGGCGGGTGGATCACGAGATCAGGAGATCCAGACCATCCTGGCTAACACGGCGAAACCCCGTCTCTAGTAAAAATACAAAAAATTAGCCGGGCGTGGTGGCGGGTGCCTGTAGTCCCAGTTACTTGGAAGACTGAGACAGGAGAATGGCGTGAACCCGGGAGGTGCAGCTTGCAGTGAGCCGAGTTTGCACCACTGCTCTCCAGCCTGGGCGACAGAGCGAGACTCCGTCTCAAAAAAAAAAAAGAGAGAGAATACTCCCATTTGTATACTCTCTAGTCTTCTCTTTACATTAAAATTGAGGAAATTTGTTATTAATTTTTATGCCAATCAATCTCTCCTAACCTCACAATAGAAATGGCGCCACTGTTGCTGTTGGAAATCTGTGCTTTGTGCCATTTAGTGAGGTCGACTTGTCACCTCATTAAACAAATAGAGATCCTCAGAGAACCTGAATCCACATCTTCTTGGCTGGAATTGGGGAAAGCAACCAATGTGCTTTATGTTTTTGTGTGAAGAGAGCAATAACTGTTATCATGCAAATTTATAGAATGTACAGAAAATATTTTAAAGCCTTTATAAATTGTAATAAAGATATCTGTGAATTAATATTTGTACTTCTTTCATCCAGAATTAATATGGAGAAGGCAGGGAATTTCGGAAAATGTGCTGAAAATACTACCTTGGTGCTTTTCTGAGTTCCTAGTAATTAACTTTGTGATCTTGGGCAAATTGCATGAACCACCTGAGTTTCCACTTCCCTGGGCATATTATTCATTGGTTGCCACAGGAAACTTACTGAATGCTTTTAAATGGCTCTAAAATATTCTCCTTTGCAAATACTTATGAGCCTAAGGCAGACAAAAACTAGTTTGAATCAGTTTAGAATGTTTTTAAAGACTGAATTAAGTCAATATTTACTTTCATTTTGCATAATGCCAGATGTTCTATGCAACATTTGGATAATTTTGCCTATACCCTAATTTTCTCATTAACAATTAATGTTACTTCATAACATTTTTTAGCTAGAATAGAATTTTTTTTTTTTCGGTGGGGGGCGTGACTTCTATAGCCAATGAAGTCATTAGTTTATTTTCTACTTTTAGTTACCTGAAAATATTTGAAAATGAATTAAAACATGTAAATATTTGTGCTATATATAATATTAAAAACTCTTCTTTGTTTTTCTTGCCTATTCCATTATGGGGAAATGTGATATAAAAGCTACTTTAAACAGAGAATGATGTGTTTTATAAGGCATTTGAAGAATAGCCTCTTTTCACTGGCAGGTTGAGAATTTCTTGGCAAACAATCAAATCGGTAAAATAATCTTCTTTTTTGCTAAAAAATACATAGAACCATTGAACAAAAAGTAAAACTATAAAGAATGGCTTTAAAGATAAACAAGCTCAAAAAAAAAAATGGGCAATTCTTATATATCAGAAAGGACAAGGAAACTTAAAAGCCAGAGAGAAATCAGGAATGAATGTGCTGTCTTGGCCCGGGATTATCAGTCATAGACATTGGTCTTAGTTATCAGAAGTTTAGGTTTTAGTACCCATTCAGGGTAAGGAGATATGGAATCCACCCAATCAGAGTCCTGAAACAGAGTTCTCTGCAGAAAGCCTGAAATCCTGCCTCATCTCTGCCAGGATGAAGGGAACTAGAACGTCCTTTCCCATCAGGAAAGAGGAAGCAGCAACATGGTTTCTCGAGTAAACATCAGGGACTGAGGCTAAAATAAAACAGGAAAATTTTTGAAATTCTAATGCCAGCCTGTGTTACACAGGAAAAGAATCTGAATTTACTCAAACACCATGGTGCTGGAAAGACAAGAAGATAAATTAACATGAAAAACAGCCCAGGGCACATGAAACCGCTGAAATCCTGGCACAAGCACATGTGAAATCACTCTCTAGGCATTCTTTTATGACCCAGTGCATACAGACAGTCACGGGAATGACAAACCAAACTCCCAAGAAGTTCTCTCCTTCTCACACATGCAAGTTAAAATTCATTTCAGCAAATACATAGCTGCAAGATAGTAATGAGAATAAATGAAAAGCAACAAAACAAAACAAAATAAAAATGGAACTTAGGGAGATTAAAACAATAGGAGAGACTTTAAAGTATGTGCATTTAACATAACTAAGAGAATGAATAGAAACCATGTTAAAAGGAAAAGGTACACAGTATTTGAAAAACTGAATTTCAAGACATGATATATATAATTGAAATTAAGATTTCAATAGATAGTGAAACAGCATACCAGAAATAGCTGAATAAAAAAATGGTGAACTGGAAGATAAATCTGAAGAATTCACTCAGCGTGTAGTACAGATAGATGAGAAGAATAAATAATAAGAGATTTAGAGATAGAGACAAAAGATTGAAAACATAAAATATTTATAGAAGTTCCAAGGGGTAGAAAACAGGAATGAGAGAGAGACCCAGTTTGAAGGGTTAGCAATAGAAGAGTTATAAAATTGAAGAAGGACTTGAGTCCTCACATTTAATGAACAGAACCAGTACCAATGTACTCATCTGCAGAACATCTCACATAGGAAGTAGAATGTATGTATTTGAAAACCTGTATCAGTCTAGATAGGTGAGGTTATGGTAATCAACAACCAAAAATCTCACAGGATGAGCATAGCAGATATTTTTCACTTATGTTAAGTGCCTAACTCAAGTTGGAAAGAATAAATACAAAAGCAAAAGTTAATAAAGTAAAAAGTTGAAAAAAAAAGACTGATTAATATATTCCCAAACTGAAAGTTAAGTTACAAAAACATAAAAAAACAGATTTCTAAAAAATTACTATTTGTGTTTTTATAAAGATAGCTTGAAAATCATAGTAATTGAATAATTTTCCATTTGGTCTTAGAATAATAAGAAAACCAATATCAAGACAGAGCCTACATTAATTTGAAATAATTGAAAAATTGCTTTTAATAGTTTCTGAGTTCTAACTAGACAAAACATTTCAAATTTTAAAGAACACATTATGCAGTATTATGGAATATATAAAAAGATGATAACCTACTTGATTTATTATCTGAAATTAGCATGGCTCTGGTATAAACCTTAAGAAAGGATCTGTAATGTTAACCCTAAAGTCATTTTTTTTAGGTAATAACATTTAGAAAAAAATGCTTGTCAGTCAAATCATCAATAGTTTAAGAATAGTCCAACATGATTAAGAAGGAATAATTAATATAAGTCCAGAATATAAAACTGAGTTAGTATCAATATAGGGCATTCTATTAGAATATACAGTTATAAAACCTATTCAGTCATCTCAGAGTATGCCAAAATGACATTTGATAAAACTTGAAAACATATTTAAGGTGAAAATAACAACAACAAAAACATTGTTAGCGGTTTTGAAATAGAAACATCTCTTTTTACTGTAATATCCGTGTATTTATTCAATTAGTAATTACATTAATTCATAAATATTTATTGTATCTACTTTATTCCACCTATTTGCTTAATAAAAGGTACACAGCTGATACTGTAGTGAATGATGAAGCACTCACTGGCTTAGAAAAGGCAAAAAACTAGCAATTGTGTGACCTGTCTCTCCTCCTGCATCTGTGACAAGCCCTGCTAAACTCTCACAGGATTTTTTCCTACCGAACACAGAGGCAATCTCTGACTTCTTCTAGACATGGCTCTCATGACAGCCAGCAGTTACTCTATTTGCTGGGACCTGGCATACAAAGTGAGACGTCCTTATGGCCCCTCCCTGGAGAATGCCCACCTGGAAACAAAGATGGCTCTATTACCATACTTAACATTGGTTTTAAATTTCAATGCAACAGGCCCTATTGGGACTGATGAGCTGGAGAAAGAAAATGAAGCCTGCTCATTTTTATAACTGCATAATTTTCATCAGTTTAGAATGTTATCTAAAAGGGAGAATTGTAAGAGTGGGGGGCAATTATGAGATCTGTGCAGTGGCATGGTTTGTGGTGGATAGTTGAGGAGGTCCTGACTATAGGCTTCCTTTGCTGAATGAAGGAAAAGCTTAGTTCATCTCTGATTGTGAAAGAGTAGAACAGTGGGAAATCAGATTTGAGTGGAGAAGCTCTCACATTGTAATGGATTTCATAAGATTGGAAAAAAGTCAGAGCGTCAAGCCAAAATAGTTTTGCAATTTTGAGGACATACATGAAATTTATAAAACAAGTGTATATAGTTGATTAAATAGAATAATAGAAATAAAATGCTTGTCACTTGGCTGGTATGTAGAAAAGACTCTTTCTTTTTTTTTTTTTTTTTCCTTTTGAGATGGAGTCTTGCTCTGTCATCTGTCACTCAGGCTGGAGTGCAGTGGTACGATCTTGGCTCACTGCAACCTCCCGCCTCCTGGGTTCAAACAATTCTTCTGCCTCAGCCTCCCTAGTAGCTGGGACTACAGGTGCGTGCCACCGCACCCAGTTAATTTTTGTATTTTTAGTAGAGATGAAGTTTCCATCTATCATTTATTTATCCACTTACGTACTTATATATCTATTATCTATTTCTATAATTTCTCTTTATCTCTTATCTATCTATATTATCTCTAGCTCTTATCTTTATCAGTCATCTGTCACTTGTTTCTAATTCTCTGTCATCTCTGTATATCTATCATTATCTCTTTTTCTATCAGTCATCTATCTTACTACTACCAGTATCATGACATAGGGGTGTGATTTTTGAGCTTAGAATAAATAACCCCACTGGGCGCAGTGGCTCACGCCTGTAATCCCAGCACTTTGGGAGGCCGAGGAGGACAGATCACAAGGTCAGGAGTTCGAGACCAGCCTGGCCAATATGGTGAAACCCCAATTCTACTAAAAATACAAAAATTAGCCAGGTGTGGTGGCATGCACCTGTAGTCCCAGCTACTCCGGAGGCTGAGGCAGAAGAATTGCTTGAAGCTGGAAGGCAGAGGTTGTGGTGAGCTGAGATCATGCCACTGCACTCCAGCCTGGGTGACAGTGCAAGACTCTGATGTCAAAAAAAAAAAAAAAAAAAAAAGAATAAATCACCCAACATTTCTGTTAAGTGTCTTGAATTCCACCAATGAATAGCTATTCTTTTATTCATTATCTGCTTTTTATCAATACCATGGTCTATTAGTCCATTTTCATGCCACTGATAAATATATACCAGAGACTGGGTAATTTATAAAGAAAAAGAGGTTTAATAGACTTATAGTTCCACTTGGCTGGCAGGGCTCACAATCATGGTGGAAGGTGAAAGGCATGTCTTACATGGTGGCAGGCAAGAGAGAATGAGAGCCAAGTGAAAGGAGAAACCCCTTATAAAACCATTAGCTCTTATGAGACTTATTCAGTAACAGGGGAACAGTATGGGGGAAACCACCCTACGATTCAGTTATCTCCCATCAGATCCCTCCCACAGCACATGGGAATTATGGGAGCTACAATTCAAGATGAGATTTGGGCAGGGACACAGCCAAACTATATCACGTGGTATAAAAATGTAGTTTATGTTTTAAATATCTGTTTATGCCTTCTGACTGGTCTATGCTCTTTAAATTAGGGGCTGTTAATTAGTCCTTTTTCAGTCTAGACTGGTGGCTAGAAAACTCAGGGAACCCTTAAGAATATGTGGATTAAATGGCAAGTTAATCTTTAACTTCTCAATCAGGAATTAAAAGCATGATTTATTACTGTAGATTACTTACCCAGAATGTATGCTAACTAATCTTATGTAGTGTGTAAACATAACATTTAATGACATTGTCTTACACAGTGAAAAGTGTTTTTTTTTTTTTTTTTTTTTTTTTTCCTTTTTAGCTATTTTTCTGCTTCTGTGGTTATGATGTGGGTAGTCTCACCTGGACACTGTGTGTCCTTAATACTTGATGTTTATTTAGTCAACCGTTTAAATAAAAGGAGAACATGTCTCAGGCCCAGGATTTCAAAGGGTTACTGTATGTAGGTAGAATTTAATAAAATAGCTTTTAAAAAACTTACTTGTATTTCATCCTGAGGTGACAGTGAAAAGCAAATTTACCCATTGGGGTTAAAAATGATTTAATTGTTAATAGCTATCATGATGTAAGTATTGTTCAAATATGCTACTGTTCAATACATGTGAATTTTTATTGGATATGGACCTGTCTCTTTTCTTATGTGGAAGTCTAGCTCAGTCTCAATGACTGCCTGGACTTATCTCTGTCTTGTTCTTGATGTCTCTGCCTTCATTGATTTTATTCTATTTCTTAATTTTCTTCTTATATTTATAGCCCTTCTTTCCTTTTTCTTCTAATCATGGAACAAAGTTTAAATTATTATTTTTATTATTAGATATAATTACGGAGTTCTATATTCTGTATTCTGCTTTTGAAAATTTGATGACTATTACATTTTAGTTCTATGTAAAATCTTGTATAAATAGCTTAGGTTATTTTCCTCCTTTAAAGTAGTAGTAGAAAGAAAAGTTCCTCCTCCCATAAATGAATAGTATTATATACTTGTTTAAAAGTAAAAATCACTTGAATCATTTTTCCCATTTGTTTACTTTTCTGTGCTATTTCTGTTACAGAGATGTTTGTTAACATAGAGCTTTATATATAGTTTACTAAAATGCATACATTTTTAATTGTAGAAAAATTTATTTTTACAAAAACGTGGTGTCCTTAAGATTTTTGAGAAAATATCTAGAGGCCCAAGATAGTTTTTAATAAAAAGTATTCTCGGAAAATTTTCTTCCAGGTAAAGAGACATTTTTTTCTGTCTGGTGTTGTTAGTGACTCAAAATAACCATAAGAATTTTTTTTTTTTTTTTTTGTCATTCACCTTTATTTCAGTGCTGGTAACCATAAGATTATTTTGTACCATGTGTCTGATCTGACTAATCATGCTGGTGGGATAGGATGTTTTCATCGTTTTAATTTCTCTGATGTAAAATGTCATTTACTTCCCTTAAATGGATGCAATCTTCCTGAGGCAGAGGAAATTTTATTCTGTGTGAGAGTACACAAGGGCATTTTGCCTTTTTTTGCCAAAGGACATGTTTCAAATATATTTTTTCTCTAAAAGCTACTAAATGATCATATTTGCTCTGAAAATCCAGATGTCTCTCAGAAAGCTTTTCCACAAGGGCACTTGATCACAAAGAACCTTTGCTTTGTGTTTTGGGGAAGGATTTTTATTTGTTTCATTAAAACCATACATTGCTGCACTATCTGTCTTTCACTCTCTGAATCAGGTGAGCATGTATAACCCTGAAAAAATTCCATACAGGACCTCTGCCCTTGTGTCTCTGTGAATGATCCAGTTGATTGAAAGTTATTATTATTATCCTTCCTTCTAAAGCCTACTTTAAGTCAAACTGTTATTATGAAATTAGATATGAATTGACACTGTGGTCTTTATGGCATGAAATAGCTCATTTCAAGGTCTGCAAATCTTCTTTCAACTCTCTGTATATCAAAGTACCGACAAAAGCACACTTTTTTTTTAAACATAGCTAGACTGTTTACTCTTATTATTCCATGTGTGTTTTTGTTTTGCAATCATGGAAAAGGTTAGAAGGTAAATTTAAACACAGTTAGATGGTACATTACCAAAGCCAGGAGATTTTATGATGGCAGTTTGCAGCCTTGCTTTGGGCAGTACTCTCTCATGCTGTCTGCATTTAGGGGAATTCTGGCCAAAAGTACCAGCGCCCTTTGTATTTGCTGCTGTATACAACAGAAAGGGATTTGGTGTGTATTGTCATTCTCACCTTCAGGGACAGTGTCCCTTAGATGCCATGTCAGATTACAAATCTCTTTGCAGTCATAAAACCATGCTGCCTTATAATGGATTATCATTTTAAGTTATGGAACAAACATTTAACATTAGGTTTGGGGGTGAAAGTTGATGAGTGAAATGACATACCAAAGCTATTAACACAGAAGCTGCTTTATAATCTTACTAATGACCAATTATAACCACAAAAGAAGAGCTACAATGTCTATAGTTGAAAAAATTTTTAAAAATAGAATTGATATTCTCCAGAGTAATGCAGATGAATTAATAAGAAATGTTTTGAGAGCTTATGGATCTCGGATTTCCCTCTAAGGAAAGTGGAGAGGATTTATTTTTCCAAACATAGGCTATACAGGATTAATAAGTTACTTATATAGTATAGGCACAAAGACTCTCAGCATTTCTTGGACCTGCTGTGGTGAGCCATGGTAAAGTAATATAGAACGATAAGGACAGGAATAGTTGACGCTTAGCTGCATTATTTAAGAGATGAGAAACAGATCAATGATGAAGAACTGAAATTAACAAAGCCAGGATTATACTCTCTGGGAAAGTTCAATGTTCTAACTTCTAAAACCTCTAAGTACTATTTTTTTTCTGGACTCTTACAGTTCATAGACATAAATCTGACCCTATGTAACTTTCTGATTTCCATTACTATTATTTCTCATATTCTGCAATAATTTAATTCTAGCCATTCAGAGATCAATATATCCTTTTTTTTTTTTTTTTTTTTTTTTTTTTTTACTTATTTTAAAGAAGTAATGCAGGGGTGTATGATAAATCTCTGTATCTTTCACTCAGTATTGCTGGGAACCTAAAACTGCTATACAAAATCAAGCCTAGTGTTCCACTTATGAATGTAATTTGGGTGGTTCCAAAGGCCCATGGAATCATTTAGGGAATGCAACAGAAGGAACACTAACTTACTTTCTCAGGCCAGTAACATTTTGATGTTAAAATAAATAATAACAGTACGAGGCAAGGAAATTTACAAGACAGTATCTCATATAAATATGTATAAAAATTATAAACAAAGCATTGAAAACTTAAGTTGAATGCCATATATACATACATATATATAAAATGACCATAATAGGCTCGTTTCAGTAATATAATTGGTCCAAGATTTTTAAAGTGTTCATATAATTTAGGTCATAAGCTGAATAAAAAGTAAAAAGTGATCATTTCAGTACTGGCAGAAAAAACAATCCATGTAAAATGCAACATTTCTCTAGAATTTAAGAAAGGCTCTTAGTATCCTAGGAAAAATGGAACATCCTAACTAAATAAAGAACATCTCAAAATTCTATTGTAAGCATTAATTAAATGTTAGGTGTAGAAAGATTCAGTAATACTGATATGTCAGTGCTTCCCCCAAATGATATATTTATTGTAATGCCAATGAAGAATGCTTCTTTGTGGCATCAACAGCTGATTTTAAAATTAAATTGGTAAAGCTGATGGCCAAGAGGAACATAGTAGGGTGGCGTGATGTTCCAGTTAGCAACTCTTCTATAAAACAAACTTTTCCAACTTGCGGCTTGTGGGAGGCATGCAGCCCAGGATGGCTTTCAGTGTGGCCCAACACAGATCATAGACTTTCTTAAAACATTATGAGATTTATTTTTGCGATTTTTTTTTTTTTTTTTAGTTCATCAGCTATTCTTAGTGTTAGTGTATTTTATGTGTGGCCCAAGACAATTCTTCTTCTTTCAATGTGGCCCAAGCAGGGAAACCAAGTTCACTGCTATAAAGCTTTCAGTAATTAGGACAGTAGAATAGAATAGAGAGCCACAAGAAAAACAGCTCATATATGGAAGTCGAAAGAGCTGCAAGAAACATCAGTGAGAAGTGAGAACATATTCAGTAAGTGGTGTGGTACCAACTGGCTACCCTTGGATTAAAAATGAGTATGCATTCTGATCTCATATCTTATATGAAAATCAATTCCAGATAGATTGGGGACTTAAATCTGAGAGGCAGAATTTTAACTTCACAAAAAATAAACGAGACTATCTCTATGGCATTGGGGAAAGAAAGAAATTTTCAGTAAGGTACAAAAAATTATAAAATTGATATAAAAATTGATAAAATGACCTTAAGATTAAGAAAATATTTTCATGAGAATCCAACATAATCCACCACAAATACAAAGAATACATTTAGACATAGATCACAGTATTAACATTCAGAATATGTAGAGAATTAACAGTAAGCAAAAAAAAAAAAAAAAAAAAAAAAAATTAAAAAAGGGTAAAAGGTATAAATACACATTTCATATAAGAAAAAACTAAATTTTCAATCAACATGTAGAAGATATTCAATTGTATAATTCATTAGGAAAATCCAGAATCATAATGAAACATCATTTCACACCCCTCAGATTACCACAAATTTTGAAAAAGACATTTTTTCAGGTTAGACCTAGGAAAATAATTGTCCCTTACTTCTAAATCTCTCACCACAGCCTTCTCAGAATCTGTAAGATCAACAGAGAGAACACAAAATAACACATGACTCATACCTTCAGAATTAGTGAGAGACAGAAAATGGCATGAATTTCAATGGCAAGTCTGAAAATAACAAGTTCTCAGAGCTGCCACTGGAACTCCACGTTCCCTGGAAGTTTGTGTCTCATGTGTGTCCGTGTGAAGAGACCACCAAACAGGCTTTGTGTGAGCAACAAGGGTGTTTGTTTCACCTCTGTGTAGGTGGGCTGAGTCCGAAAAAGGAGGCAGCCAGTGTGGTGGGATTATCATTACTTCTTATAGGTTTTGGGATAGGTGGTGGAGTTAGGAGCGAGGTTTTGCGGGCAGGGGATGGATCCCACAAAGTACATTCTCAAGGGTGGGAAGAATTACAAAGAACCTTCTTAAGGGTGGGGGAGATTACAAAGTACAGTGATCAGTTAGGGTGGGGCAGAAACAAATCACAATGGTGGAATGTCATCAGTTAAGGCTATTTTCACTTATTTTGTGGATCTTCAGTTGCTTCAGGCCATCTGGATGTATACGTGCAGGTCACAAGAGATGTGATGGCTTAGCTTGGGCTCAGAGGCCTGACATTCCTGTCTTCTTATATTAATAAGAAAAATAAAACTAAATAGTGGTAAAGTGTTGGGGTGGTGAAAATTTTTCGGGGTGGTATGGAGAGATAATGGGCGATGTTTCTCAGGGCTGCTTTGAGAGGGATTAGGGGCAGCGTGGGAACCTAGAGTGGGAGAGATTAAGCTGAAGGAAGATTTTGCGGTAAGGGGTGATATTGTGGGGTTGTTAGAAGAAACATTTGTCATATAGAATTATTGGTGATGGCCTGGATACAGTTTTGTATGAATTGAAAAGCTAAACGGAATAAGAGAAGGAGAGAAACAGGTATTAAAGGACTAAGAATTGGGAGGACCCAGGACTTCTAATTAGAGAGTGCCTAAGGAGGTTCAGCATAGCCCTGCCAGCAAAGATTATTTATTTACTTTAAGAGGGAGTTAAGAGTGGCGGTTTGGGGATAGCACCAGGAGATATCAGCTGTGAAGGCTTGGAGAAACAGTGTAAACTGGCAGTGTAAACAAGAGCCGGGCATTTATGAGGAGTTGAGAACGGTGAATAGAAGTATGACTAGACAGAAGAGAATAGGGATGACAAGTTTTTTGGGGCACAGTCCAAGTTGGTCTGGTGTCTGGAATGAGACTGGGGCCTAATAAAAAGGACTGTCCATATAGGAGCTCAAACGGGCTGTACCCTGTAGCATTCTGAGGATAGGCCTGAATTCCAAGGAGGGCAAGTGGTAAAAGTATTGTCCAGTCCTTTTTAAGTTGGTGGCTGAGCTTGGTGAGGTAAAGACCATTAGTCTGTTCTACCTTTCCTGAAGATTGAGGATGGTAAGGGATATAAAGGTTTCACTGAATATCAAGAGCCTGAAAATCTGCTTGGGTGATTTGACTAATAAAGGCTGATCTGCTATCAGACTGCATAGAGGTGGGAAGGCCAAACCAAGGAATTATGTCTGACAGAAGGGAAGAAATTTCCTTCTCAGACCCTGTGGGAAAGGCCTCTACCCACCCAGTGAAAGTGTCTACCCAGATCAAGAGGTATTTTAGTTTCCTAACTCAAGGCACATGAGTAAAGTCAATTTGCCAGTCCTAGGTGGGGGCAAATCCCCGAGTTTGATGTGTAGGGAAGGGAGGGGACCTGAGAAATTCTTGAGGAGTAGTAGAATAGCAGATGGAACACTAAGAAGTGATTTTTTTGAGGATAAATTTCCACGATGGAAAGGAAATGAGAGGTTCTAAGAGGCAGACTAGTGGCTTGCAACCTACATGGAAGAGGTTATGAAATGACGACAGAATAGAATGGGCCTATAAGGCTGGAAGGAGATATTTTCCTTGGCCAAAGAACCATTTGCCTTGTGTGGGAAGAGATTGATAGGTGGAAGTCTCAGTGGAAGAGTAGGTGGGAGTGACCGATAAGGAGAAAAACTGGTCATGAGGGCAGAAGTTGGAATGCTGACTGCTTTTTAGCTACCTTATCAGCATAAGCATTGCCCTGAGCAATGAGATCTGATGCCTTTTGATGGCTCTTGCAGTGAATGACTCCAGCTTCCTTTGGAAGTAAAGCAACCTTGAGTAGAGTTTTTATTAAAGAGGCATTAATGATGAAGGACCCTTGCATAGTAAGGAAACTTCTTTCTGCCTATATAACAGCATAGTGGTGCAGGATATGGAAGACATATTTAGAGTCAGTATAAATATTGATGTATAGTCCCTTTGCAAGAGTGAAGGCTCAACTTAAGGCAACGAGTTCGGCTTGCTGAGAGGTAGTGGAGTGGGGCAGAGCAGTAGCCTCGATGATAGATGTGGAAGATACTATAGCATAGCCTGCCTTTACTGGTGAGTGGTGATTAGGCCTGGTGGAACTGCCATCAGTAAAGCAAGTGTGATCAGGGTGAGGAACAGGAAAGAAGGAAACATGGGGAAATGGAGTGAATGTCAGGTGTATCAGAGAGATACAGTCATGGGGTTCAGGTGTGGTATCTGGAATAATGTGGGAGGCTGGATTGATGTCCGGGCCAGGAACAATGGTAACTGTGAGAGACTCAACAAAGGGTGAGTACAGCTGAAGGAGCCAGGAAGCAGAAAGTATATGTGTCAGGTGTGAGGAAGAAAATAGATTTTGGAAGTTATGAGAACTGTAGAGAGTGAGTTGAGCATAGTTTGTGATTTTGAGGACCTCTGAAAGTATTAGGGCAGCAGCAGCCACCACACACAGACATGAGGGCTAGGCTAAAACAGTAAGGTCAAGTTGTTTGGACAGAAAGGCTACAGGGCATGGTCCTGGCTCTTGCGTAAGAACTCGAACGGCATAGCCCTGCACTTTGGCTGTGTGTAATGAAAAGGGTTGGGATGAGTTAGGGAGAGCTAGTGTGGGGGCAGCTTCTAGGGCTGTTTTTAAGGAACAGAAAGAGGAGTGGCAAAAGGATTTAGGATCTATGGGGTCAGCTAGGTTTGCTTTTGTGAGTTTATATAATGGTTTTGTTAGGATAGCAAAACCAGGTTCTGAAGGCGAAAGTATCCTACCATGCCCAGGAAGGAAAGGAGTTATTGTTTTGTAGAAGGGGTTGGGGTTTGGGAGATTAGTCAGACACGATCAGCAGGGAGAGCACGTGTTTTCATGAAGAATTATGTCGAGATAGGTAATGGACAAGGAAGAAATTTCAACTTGACTGAAGTAATGGGGGCTGTCCGCAAAGCCTTGCGGCAGTACAGCCCAGGTAATTTGCTGAGCCTGATGGGTGTCAGGGTCAGTCCAAGTGAAAACAAAGAGAGGCTGGGATGAAGAGTACAAAGGAATAGTGAAGAAAGCAGGTTTGAGATCCAGAATAGAATAATGGGTTATGGAGGGGTTGTGGAGGGAGGTATTGAGGATAGGAGAGTACATGGCTTTGGCATCACGGGGTGGATAGGCAAGACAATTTTGTTGATAAGGTGCAGATCCTGAACTAATCTGTAAGGCTTGTCTGGTTCTTGGACAGGTAAAATGGGGGAATTGTAAGGAGAGTTTATAGGCTTTAAAAGGCCAGGCTGTAACAGGCCAGTGATAGCAGGCTTTAATCCTTTTAAAGCATGCTGTGGGGTGGGATATCGGCATTGAGCGTGGTAAGTGTGATTAGATTTTAATGGGATGGTAAGTGGTGCATCATTTGTCACCAAGGAGGGAGTAGAGGTATCCTATATACTTTTGGATTAAGGTGGGAGGATATGAGAGGAAGATGAGAAGGAGGCTTTGGGTTGGGAAGAAGGGTGGCAATGAGATGTGGCTGTAGTCCAGCAATAGTCAGGGAAGCAGATAATTTAGTTAAAATGTCTCGATCAAAACAGGGAACTGGGCAGGTGGGGATAACTAAAAAGGAGTGCATAAAAGAATGTTGTCCAAATTGGCACCAGAGTTGGAGAGTTTTAAGAGGTTTAGCAGCCTGGCCGTCAATACCCACAATGGTTATGGAGGCAAGGGAAACAGGCCCTTGAAAAGAAGGTAATGTGGAGTGGGTAGCCTCCATATTGATTAAGAAGGGGACAGACTTACCCTCCACTGTAAGAGTTACCCAAAGCGTCTGTGTTGGTCCTGTAGGTTTCCGAGGCGATCGGGCAGTGTCAGTCTTCAGCTGCTAAGCCGAGAAGATCTGGGAGGGAGTCAGTCAGAGAGCCTTGGGCCAGAGTTCCAGGGGCTCTGGGAGTGGCTGCCAGGTGAGTTGAACAGTCCAATTTTCAGTGGGGTCCCACACAGATGGGACATGGCTTCGGAGGAATTCGGGGCTGCAGGCATTCCTTGGCCCAGTGGCCAGATTTCCAGCACTTGTACCAAGCTCCTGGGGGAGGAGGTTCTGGAGGAACCCCTGGCAGCTGCGGTTCAGGTGTCTGGAGTTCTTGTGTGCTAGAGATGTGGCTGGAGGCAAGGAAATGCAACTCAGAAATAAGTTGCTACTTGGCTGCCTCTACTGTATTATTGTACACCTTGAAGGCAAGGTTAATTAAGTCCTGTTGTGGTGTTTGAGAGCTGGAATTTAATTTTTGGAGCTTATGGAATGTCGGGAGCAGATTGGGTAATAAAATAAAATGCATATTGAGAATAAGACGGCCTTCTGACTTTTTAGGGTCTAGGGCTGTAAAGCGTCTCAGGGTTGCTGCCGAACAGGCCATGAATTGGACTGGGTTTTTGTATTTTATGAAAAAGAGCCTAAACGCTAACTGATTTGTGAGAGGTTGGATAAAGAAAATGGAGCATTAACCTTGACTATGCCTTTAGCTCCAGCCACCTTTTTAAGAGGAAATTGCTGGGCAGCAGGTCGGGGAGTGCTAGTCGCGGAACAAAACTGTAAGCCGGACCGGGTGTGAGGAGGGGAGATGACAAAAGGATTATAGGGTGGGGGAGCGGAGGCTGAGGAAAAATTGGGACCTAGCTCAGCCTGGCGAGGAGCAGCCTCGGGAGGAGAGGAGAGGTCAGATGGGTCCATAGAAAAGGAAGATTCAAAAGACTCAGAGATGCTTGGGGTTGGGACTGAAGGGACAGACGGGAGGGAAAGAAGCAAGATTTGGGACAAGTTGCATTGGGAACGGAGACTAGGGAGGGACCAATGTGTAAAAGAATGTCTGGACGTCAGGCACCTCAGACCATTTGCCCATTTTACGAGAAGAATTATTTAGATCTTGTAGGATGGAAAAATCGAAAGTGCCATTTTCTGACTCTGTGGAACCACTGTCGAGTTTGTATTGGGGTCAAGCAGCATTGCAGAAGAAAATAAGAAGCTTAGATTTTAGGTCAGGCAAGAGTTGAAGAGGTTTTAAGTTCTTGAGAACACAGGCTAAGGGAGAAGAAGGAGGAATGGAGGGTGCAAGGTTGCCCTTAGTGAAGGAGGCAAGTTTAAAGAGAAGGGTAGAGACATAGAGAGAAGGGGTGGGGGGTGCTTGCCCCCCCAGGAAAGTGGAAACAGGGTGAGAGGGGCTTGCCCCGCAAGAAAGTGGAGAAAGGGTGGGGGGTGCTTGCCCCCAGGAAAGTGGAGAAGGGGTGGGAGGTGCCTGCCCCCCAGGAAACTGGAAAAGGGGTAGAGACACAGAGAGAAGGGGTGGGGAGTGCTTGCCCCCCAGTAAAGTGGAGAATGTGTGGAGACATGAAGAGAAGGGGTCAGGGGTTGTTTGCTCCCCAGAAAAGCGGTGCTTGCTGCTAAGAGTGAAAGACCAAGGCAGGCGTCCCCATGTGGTCAGACACCTCTGAAACATAGGTGAATAATCAAGCAGGCATCCCCTTGTGATTAAACACCAAGGGAAGACTGTCTTCCCAAGTCCGTGACTGGCGCCAGAGTTTTGAATCCACGGATAAAACACATCTCCTTTGTCTCTACCAGAAAAGGAAAGGTACTGAAATTAAGAGGAGGGAGAGATTGAAGGGTGGCACCAAGTCTGAAAGGAGAAAGAGGTTGAGGGATAGTGAGAGGGGTTGGAGAAATCTCTTCTCCAACCTCTTACCTGATTTAAAATCCGTGAGATGTTCCTTGGGCTGGTTGGTCTGAAGACCTGAAGTTGTAGGTGGACCTCTTCATGGAGTGAGGGTGAGGACAGGGGACTGGTCTCCCAAAGGAGTCCCGCTGATCTGGGTCTTTGGCACCAAATGTCTCACGTGTGTCCATGTGAAGAGACCACCAAACAGGCTTTGTATGAGCAGCAAGGCTGTTTATTTCACCTGGGTGCAGGGGGGCTGAGTCCGAAAAAGGAGGCAGCCAGCATGGTGGGATTATCATTAGTTCTTACAGGTTTTGGGATAAGCGGTGGAGTTAGGAGCAAATGTTTTGTGGGCAGGGGGTGGATCCCACAAAGTACATTCTCAAGGGTAGGGAGAATTACAAAGAACCTTCTTAAGGGTAGGGGAGATTACAAAGTACATTGATCAGTTAGGGTGGGGCAGAAACAAATCATAATGGTGGAATGTCATCAAGGCTATTTTCACTTATTTTGTGGATCTTCAGTTACTTCAGGCCATCTGGATATATACGCGCAGGTCACTAGGGATATGATGGCTTAGCTTGGGCTCAGAGGCCTGACATTGTGGGTTTGGGGAAAAGAAGGGTAAGTTAATTCGAAAAATCTCCATGGACAAAGGAATGGGAAGGAGGGAAGGTAAAATATAGAAAAGGATGGGGCATCCTGGCGCTGTGCCAAGAGGAGCCCTCGAGCACAGGAGCTTGAAGCTGTAGTGAGGTGTGATTGCACCATTGCAGTCCAGCATGGGCAACAAAGTGAGACCCTGTCTCAAAAAAAAAAAAAAAAAAAAAAGAAAGAAAAAAAAATCCTCTGGAAGGAAATACTCCAGCACCAAGTATTAGGTTGTCAAATGAAATTCTGGAAACCTGGGAGTTATCAACACTAGTTACAAATCTGAGAGTGTCCAGAGATGGCTTTTTTGGGGGGGAGGGTAGGGGCATAAGAAGGAGGTAAGTAGAGAAAGGGTAGAGTGCCCCTTCAGATTTGATAGTGACATGAAAGCAGAATGAAATTAAATTAAGGATGCTGTAGCACTTAAAGAGAAACAAAACATTTTAACTCCCACTTTTCCCCATTACCACCAAAGCAGGCATCAAAAAGACTGCACTTCCCTATAGTGATAGAAAAGTATGCTATTGAACCAGAAATTCATTTCATGAAAATGCATGGGAATTAAATGAGAGAGAGAGAGACCAATTTCAAATAAAGGTATGTAACAAGAAAACAGAAATGCAAATCAAAACATTTCAGGAAAAATATCTCAAAAAAAGAATTGAAACAGGAGGAAACAATAACACAACATTCACACCTGAATTAAACGGCCCTCAAACATTCAAGCAAGCACTTGGAAATCTAAAAAGTCCACCTATTATCAGAAATTAAGAAAAGAAAGGAGGAGGAGGAGGCAGAGGAAGAGGAAGAGGAGCTGATGTTGCAGCAAAAAGGAGCCAGATGAAGATAAATAAGAGGACAATGAAGATGGAAACCAAGAAGTAGAAAGCGGGGAAGGGCAGCAGTGATGAGAGTTGACTAACAAAATAAAGTAAAATGGAATAAGTTACAATGTGTCAAGGAATAATATGCCTGTCTGTCCCAGGTTGTATGACTTTCCAGGTGGCATTGAGAGTTTTGATATGCTTTTTGTGGAAGTATGAATTGTACATCTATTTTGGATAGCAGTTTGGCATTGTCTATTAAAATTGAAGATATACATATGGATATGTATCACAGAGTAATTCTGTATACTCATTACGGGAATATGAATCATACATCAATTTTGGATAGCAGTTTGGCATTAACTATTAAAATTGAAGATATTATACTCTGCACTCAGAATTCTAGCTCTTGCGCAACATAATCTAGAGCAGGGATCCGCAAACCACAGCCAATTGGTCAAATCTGACCTACTTTCCTAATTTTGTAAATAAAGCTTTATTGGAACACAACTATGTCTATTTGTTTATATGTTGTCTATGGCTGCTTTTATGCAAGACAGGAGTTGGGTAGTTGCAACAGAACCCACAGTTGTCCCACAAAGCTGAAAATACTGTCTCTCTGGCTCTTTATGGTAAAAATTTGCTGATGCCTAGTCTAGAGAAACTCTTGTGCATATGAAGAAACATGTAGAGAATGTTCATAGTGTAAAAGTTGAAAACCTCACAAGTATTCATCAGCAGTGTAACTAAACTAAATTGGAATGGTTTCCAATAATAGACTGTTTATTATACAGCAGACAAAATGAAGAAGGTACAAATGTATGCAACCACACAATTGCGTCGCCAAGTAAACTGTTGAGTGAGAAAAAGGAAGTATGAACACTATATTTCCATTTGTGACAAGGTTAAAATATGCACACTGAACTATTTGTAGTTTAGGGAATCATATATATGAAATAAAATAAAACAAGGGACAATTTAAGTTGGTGTCACATTTATCATTAGAGTACAGAGAAAAAAAAAAACAATAAGAGTGACTCCTACTAGGAGTGTCAAGGATATGGATCATATTTTCTTTCTCTAAGTGAGTACTGAGCCACGGCTGTTGGCTTATAATCAACATTTGCATTGTGCTTTTTTGTTTGTTTGTTGTTTTTAAAAAATTGCTTCAAATCTTAGATCAAATACTTAACTGCCTTTTTAGCAAGAGAAACTTACCTAACACTCATTATCTTATCATCTCCTCAAATTATGATTTTCTTCTGACTTTTTACTTTTTAGCATACCTAGCATATACACTGACGTGGACATTTCTCAATGCCGAATTGTTAATTTTCTATGTATTTCTGAAGGAATTAGCTAGATGCATTTATACATGAGCATAACACAGACACTTGCATATATATATATATACACACACACACACACAGTTATATTCCATATGCTTAGAGAATAATTATAAAGAATTGCACAGGGGACATTGCATGAGGCTTCGTGTCATATGTCCTTGGATAGGTTATGACCCTGCCTGTGGGGTAATCCCTGAGGGTTCCTTCATCTCAGTGCTTTCCCCTGTGAAATGAGAACACAGTAATAATCATATCTACTTTTCTATTTTTGTGTGGATACAATAATGCTTGGTGTCATTCATAAAAGGAATATTTTCAATGCCCCTTCTGGTCTCAGACATGTGCTGTCTGCCTGTCTCTGTTCCAGGTTGTATGGCTCTCCAGGTGACATTGACCTCTGGCCTGCCCTTATGGTTGAAGACCTGATTCCTGGTACGAGAGTGGGACCAACACTTATGTGCCTGTTTGTTACCCAGTTTCAGCGGCTAAGAGATGGAGATAGGTGAAGGATTATCTGTTATACTTATTAAACATCACAGAAGTTATTTTTGACCTGAAATGTATATGTATAACCTATTGTGATTCACATTTTTTATGATTTAATGCATATTGAGTATAATAAATATCAGACAGCATTTGGTGACAGAACTTTTGTAACCACCATTATTATCAGATAGCATTTATTTTTGTAAATCTTTGTAAGAAGAGAAGAAACAGAATTTCTCAAAAAGCAATAGAAGTGGGTGATTAAGAGATTGACAGCTAGATGGACTACGTTGTGCTTGAATCTGAGTCTCACTACTCACAGCTGTTTAACTTTGGACATGTATCACTTGGAACCAGGTTCCTCATCTGTAAAGTGTGAATAACAATTATACCTATTCCATAAGATGTCTGCAACCTTCAGTGATGTTGAGAAGGAAGGAATTGAGAGCAGCCTTGAGATTCCCTCCCTTCATTCTCATGGAGGAAGACCTGCTGACCCTAGACCAGATCTCCCTGTAAAATTACATTATGAGGGCATTTACGAGTGGAAAGATAGCTGGGAACTCTTCTCTAAAATTTCTTGGTTTATCTAAATTGTTCATCGCAAATAAATTTAATCATGAAATAATGGGAAACAGCGGGCTGGAGAATGTAAGTTAGTCATGTAATATCTTTACTGTTCCAAAACTAACCATGAATAAAAACCAGGAAACACAAACCTAAGCACCCTCTCCTGAGTGGACATGTGCTCTTCTATTGCTTGGGATCCAGTATGTTCCAGGGCATGGTATCTTCTGAATCATTAGTAAAGCTTAGTGTTGAGTAAGATCTAGGAATCTTGTAAATCTGTTTGACAATATAACCTTTTGTAGTATTGCAGAGATAATGTATATAAGACTTGAAACAAAGCCCAGAGCTGTATTTTTAATTAAAATTACAATAAAAATTATTCTTTAAATTTCCTTTCAAATCTCTTCCACTTACAAATTATAGAGAAAGTAGCAAAGGATTTAATTCCCTTTATTGCACATTGGTAACAATTAATAGTATATTTCCTTAAAATCATTTTTAACATTGAATTTCTTGACCCACACAATTGGGTTAATATGATCAATTGGCAATAGTTTAAGAATATATGTAGTCAAAGACTGAAAATAATTGAAAAAGCTTCAGTTTGGGGGGTAAGCTGTCTTCTCCATATATATTAGTTTGCTAGGCTATTGTAACAAAGTCACATAGCCTGGATAGCTTAAACAACGAAATTTTTTATTCTCGCAATTCTGGAGGTTAGATGCTGATCAAGGCATCAGCAGAGTTGATTCCTACTGGGGTGTCTCTTCCAGCCTGTAGATAGCATCTTCTCCCTGGGTCTTCACTTGGTCATCCCTCTGTATCTATGTCCACATTTCCTTTTCTTATAAGGACACCAGTCATACTGGGTTAGGGCTCACTCATATGATCTATTTTTACCTGAAATACCTATGTAAAGGCCCTATCTCCAAATAGAGTCACCTTCGAAGGTACTGGGGCATAAGACTTTAACATATACATTTTAGGGGTACACAGCTCAGTCCATAACATCAAGAGAGTGGTAAGAAGTCTTTTTGCTTACCATCTTAATTTCCTGTTCTATACCCAGTATGAAAAAGTGCTTGGCATATGGTATTCAAGTATTTACTGAATGATTAAACCCAAGGATTGACTTTACTGAATTAACCCAAAGATTGACTTTAATCTTTTATTTAAAATTGATCATATCCTTTCATTTAAAATTGAATGTGCTTATTCTAGTTAATCGATAGATACAACCAAATAGTATATGTTAATTATCAAAAGTGATACTCTCTTTGTAGGCAAACATGTTAATATTACCTTGCTCAGACAATTTCTAAGGTTAGTTCATGGAATTTAAATGTAGCAATAGGGCTAGGTGCAGTGGCTCACAACTGTAATCCCAACACTTTGGGAGGCCGAGGTGGGCAGATTACTTGAGGCCAGGAGTTTGAGACTGGTCTGGCTAACATGGCAAATCCCTGTCTCTACTAACGATATAAAAATGAGCCAGGCATGGTGACGGGAGCCTGTAATCCCAGCTACTTGGGAGGCTGAGGCAGGAGAGTTGCTTGAACTCTGGAGGTGGAGGCTGCAGTGAGCCGAGATCCTGCCACTGCACTCCAGCCTGGGCTACAGAGTGAGTGAGACTCCATCTCAAAATACATAAATAAATAAATAAATAAATTTTAAAAATGTAATAATGGACTTTTCTCTTTTGGGGGAAAACCTTAGAAAACTTTCCTTTGAATCCTTTCGTAAAGCTTGAGGTAGAAAGTGATGACAGTTTGGAAGCATGGGATTTAAGAATGTTGTAAGAATGTTGTAAATATTGGAGGGAATTAAAAGGATACTCAGTTGGAGAACAAGCATAATCCTTTCAGTATGCGCCTTTTATGTTGAGCTCTTCTTGGTGCATTGTGGCTGTTTGACATGCAGTTGAGTTCTCAGGCCACAGACCCGCGACAATGCTTTTTTTGTTGACTATCAGGTTCTGGTATGAAAATCCTGGAGTATTTACCCCGGCACAACTCACTCAGCTGAAGCAGGCGTCCCTGGGCCGAGTGCTTTGTGACAATGGTGACAGCATTCAGCAAGTGCAGGCTGATGTCTTTGTAAAGGCAGAATACCCACAGGATTACCTGAGCTGCAGCGAGATCCCAAAGGTGGACCTGCGAGTGTGGCAAGACTGCTGTGCAGGTCAGTAATAATGCAATGAGTGGATTGATGTGCATGTTCATCTAGATTGATGTGCATGTTCATGCGCTTGAATTGTTTTCAGTGTCAAAGATGTGATTTAAACAAAGATACACAAAAAGCCAACAACACAGAACTTTCCTTTTGGAAATCTGATGGATGATGAAGGGGTGGACACCAGGAAAAACAGAGGCTCCCAACCTGCCCATCCTCTTCCATTCCACATTAACCTTGTTAGAATGGGGACACTTGTTGTCAAAACTGGCCTCTGCCTTCTTACTGCATTTCAGATTTCTGCACCAAAGATCAAACGCCAATTGCTTGGTACTGACTATATCTACTTCTTGGTGTTCATTTAACAAGAGAGAAATGAAAGTTGATAGTAACTTGGCTAACTTAGACTATTCATTCTTTATAAGATGTGGCAGTAGTGCTCATTGGAAGTACAAGGAAATTTTGATAGAGTCAGGAAAAAACTTTCCCTAATGGCACGACAGAATTGGTGGTATCTACAACATCACCGTTTATGAACCAAACTTTCCCTAAGGTGCTTCTATAAGCGTCCGTTTTGTTCTCACAATATCCCTTTAGAAATGTGGATTTCTTTCTCCTTTGATGAAAGTATGGCTCAAAAATATTAGACGACTTTCTCAAAGTCCAAATATGAGTAAGTGGTGGAGCCAGGGCCAGAGAAAAGATGTATCATTTGTTGAAACCTAGAGGTGAACTGAGGACTTGACGGTTCTCCAGCAGAATATGCTGACGTCTTCACAGGTAAGACGTCACAGGTGTTTGTTACATGGAGGATACTTGCGGCTCCTCTGGACGCCAACGACACAAGTGCCACCACAGCTTCATACCTGCTCCATGTAGTGGCCATGGGCCTGGGAGTTCTGATGTTCTCTAGGACTGAAATGATCATTCTCAGTACCTAAGTAGTACTAGAGATTTGTGGTCAGGGGAGGAAATTGAAAGCCACTGCTAGAAGCGTGATAGAACACTGGCTGCGTGTGATGGCTCAAGCCTGTAATTCTAGCACTTTGGGAAGCCAAAGTGGGTGGATTGCTTGAGGACACGCTTGGCCAACATAGCGAAACCCTGTCTCCACTAAAAATACGAAAATTAGCCAGGCGTGGTGGTGGGCACCTGTAATCCCAGCTACTTGGGAGGCTGAGGCAGGAGAATCACTTGAACCCTGGAAGCAGAGGTTGTGGTGAGTCCAGATCGTGCCTCCAGCCTGGGTGACAGAGCCAGTCTCAATGACACCTGAGTCAAGGTTGTCTTTTTCACTGTGGTGGTGCTTTATTGGACACAGCAAAAAGGAATGTAGTACTGCAGTGAGGGCAGCATTCTTTCCTTTACCTCAAGTTCTTGGTAATTAGATCCAGGAATAATGAAATAGTCCCCCCTCTTCAGAATGTTGGGGGAACAGGGAACAGTATACAAACCATATTAATGGCAACTACTAACACTCCTTTGCTTCTTCTCCAATGTCCCTGGGATGAGACATAGGGCCTGGTGAGCAGAGGGAGAGATAGATGGCATGGCAGGGTGTGGGCTGTGATGACCAGAGTGGTGCCCTGCAAGGAAGCAATGGCTCCGTGTAGAGGCCAGGGCTGGGTGCCCCTTATACTGACGCATACCATTTCTAGCTCTTCTCACCTCTGGCCGTGTGATAGGTGATTCATGGAAACACTTAGCTCGTATAATTGTCCTGAGTCTTTCAAGGTGGGTGTTGTTATCCCTGATTTACATATGAGGAAAATAGGCTCCTGGAAACTAAATACATTTTCTAAGGTCCCACAGCTGACCTGAAGGACTCGGCTCTTTCCTCTGTGCCCACCGCCACCTGGTAGCACCTGTAGGGTAGGTGCATGGCACAGAGACAGCAAGCAGGCCCCCACCAAGGGCAGTTCCTCTGCTGCCCTCCCCCCATTGCCATTGTTCCACATTGAAGACTCGGAGGAAGAGGGCTCCTCTGGTTACTTAAATGGTAATGCGTCTGCTGTGGGCAACGTTTGTTATGGAAAATGCAATGCAAGGATGTAACAGACCAGGAGTGGGTTGGGGTTTTGAGTTTGTGCAGTGTTCTTATCAAGATCTGTGGTCCCAATGAATAATAACACTCTTTCTCTGTGAGTGCCTTTAAAAAATCTCTGGAAATGAATAAGCCAGTAGTAAACATCTACTACTTAATTGGAAACAAAAATACAGTTTTTTTTTTTTTTTTAATGACACTATAAAAATGCTCAGAAGTCATGTCAGTAGCAAAATTACCTAAGGATATGAATATGCCTTATGTAGTTCCAACCATAATGTAATGTTTGTAATGAGAACCATTACAAATGGATACACATGTATTTTTCTATGTACTTTTTGACTAACAAGCATGGATTTTTCAGAAAAATTAAAAGACAGTTTAAAATGAGTGGCTTAAAAAAAGGTGTTTAGTAACTGCTCAAAAGTGGACCACTTTCTTATGGGATGGGCTTCTTACACTTCCCAATTAACAGAAACATTGCTCTACGTAGATTAGGGGCCTGCTGAATCACTCAGATCTCTGAGGAACTAGTTTCTAGGCTGTGGCTCCGTAGTTTCAGATAGGGTATACATTTTAATGGCTTGAGTTAATTAAGGCAGTTGAGAATTGCTGGTTTGACTCCACTGAGTCCATCCCTGAGACCTGAAGTTGTGAATTTCCCAGACAGAGAAGGTGTGTTAAAGGACCTAGAAACTATGTCACTACTCAATACACTTGTCTTTGTTGTGTGTTCATTCATGTTGTATTAATAGATTTCTTCCCTCTCCTTTGCTAATCTCATTCTCAGATTAAAATAAACGATGGCGCTTAAATGATTGATTGATTGATTAATTGATTGATTGATTTTGAAACAGTCTCTCTCTGTTGCCTAGGCTGGAGTGCATTGGTGCATTCTCAGCTCACTGCAACTTCTGCCTCCCGGGTTCCAAGTGATTCTCCAGCCTCAGCCTCCCGAGTAGCTGGGATTACAGGCCCACACAACTACACCTGGCTAATTTTTGTATTTTTAGTAGAGACAGGGTTTCACCACGTTGGCCAGGCTGGTCTTGAACTCCCGATCTCAAGTGATCCACCCACCTCAGCCTCCCAAATTGCTGTGATTACAGGCATGAGCCACCACGCCCAGCGGATTTAGTTGTTTTAACTAGCATTATCCTAGAGTAAAATAGAGACCTTCGTTTGGGATGTAAAGGGCCACTCCAAGCAGTCCTAGTGGTTCATTTTGTTAGAATGAAATGTATGATTAAATTAACCCTCAGCTCTTTATGTTGCTTTTATAGAATAATTTTATTTTCAACAGGGCTATTTTTTTTTTTTCATTTTTGTTTCCCATGAATAATAGCCTACTGGTTAATACTGATATCAGCATATTCCAAATTTAACTACATTTTTAAAAAATCCTGGAGAAACTCTTCTCCTAAATTCCTAAACACATTGAAATGGACTCTGAGTCTGTTTAAACAGTGATAATTAAATACAATCAAGATTTACATCATTATATCTTGTTATTCTTTGAAGGTAGAAGGCATGAGATCTAAATAATGCAGCTGGGATTTGTGTCACTTAGCTGTAAGACTATGGGTTTGTATGGGTAATCAAACTGGAAAAAGTTGGGGTGTTAAGGATTTGGTTTGCATTTTTCATGTCATTTATTATGTTCAATGAAGAAGTTTGTTATCCACTGTTTTTGTTTTATTTTGTTTTATTTTGAGGTGGAGTTTTGCCCTTGTTGCCCAGCCTAGAGTGCAATGGTGTGATCTCAGCTAACCGCAACCTCTGCCTCCTGGGTTCAAATGATTCTCCTGCCTCAGCCTCCCGAGTAGCTGGGATTACAGGCATGCACTGTCAGGCCTGGCTAATTTTTGTATTTTTAGTAGAGACAAGGTTTCTCCGTGTTGGTCCGGCTGGTCTCGAACTCCCGACTTCAGGTGATCCGTCCCTCTCAGCCTCCCAGAATGCTGAGATTACAGGCATGAGCCACTGCACCTGGCCCTACCCACAGTTTTTAACCCATGAATTTCAGTTTCTCTTCACAGAAACTAGAGACCATTCTAAAACAGCATGGTGTTTTTGTTTTCCTTTTTGCGCTTAACTACTTCCATATCATGCATTTTTTTAATAAATTTCCTCAAGTCATTCTATGTATTTCTTATATAAGTAATTCCTTTAAAATATTGCTTAGTGTTTAATGGATAGGATTGTATATACCAACATTTATGCAGCCATACTTTGCATATCAGGACTTATATTTCCATAGGCTAGGTTCTTATAGAATTCCCAAAGTAAAGTTGCTGAGGTGCAGGATATAGGCTTTTTAATGAAAAAAAGGTGTTGTCATATTTATTTCTAAAAAGATAAACATTATGATTCCACAATTATATTAATACCCACTTTATTTCCCGACCAGCAATTGGTAATATAGTCCTCAGTTTTTTGATAGTGCAGTGAGTAAAAACTTAATTATCTCAAGCTCATTTTAATTTTCATTTCTCTGTTAGTATGTTTAAACAGCTGTTTCCATGGTTTTTGGTTTTGGGGATTGGCTGTGTGCATTGTGTGTTCATGGTCTTTGTCCTTTAATCAATCTGTATGAGCTCTCTGCCAATGCTATCTGTTAACAACGGTGAGGGTGAACATCCCAGGCTTACCACTAAATTGAAACGGTTTCATCATTTACCCAGCAGCAACGTACTTGCTTCCTTTTATGTGAATTTCTTTCTTTCTTTTTTTTTTTTTAGACGGAGTCTTGCTCTGTCACCAGGCTGGAGTGCAGTGGCGCGATCCCGGCTCATTGCAGCCTCCACCTCCCGGGTTCAGGTGATTCCCCCGCCTCAGCCTCCAGAGTAGCTGGGACTATAGGCGCCCACCACCACACCTGGCTAATTTTTGTACTTTTAGTAGAGACGGGGTTTCACCATGTTGACCAGGATGGTCTTGAACTCCTGACCTCCCACAGTGCTGGGCTTACAGGTGTAGGCCACCACGCCTGGCTTATTTGAATTTTTTTATGCTTAAGTAGATTTCTTTCAGTCCCTTGGTCCTCTCTGTAGCAAAGTAGCTGCTGCATTTCATCTGTGCTGCTCCTTCTCCCTGTGTACTGCCTACCACGAGGTCCTAGTGTACAGAGGGCTTCATTCATGTGGGGACTTTCTTTAGTTACTTCATTTACTGTTATTTAGAGCTTCCCTTTTCAAATTAGCCTTATTTATTTTTCCCATTATTTGCATATGCATTATTTACATAATACAGAAAACGTATCATCTATGTCTGTATACAAGTATAGGTGTGTACACATACAGATGTGTACATTGTTAAAAACCTTAGACAAATTGAATTTCACAGACTTTAATTGACAAAGGGCAGCCTCCTGAGCCAGAGCAGGCTCAGAGAGACTCCAGCACAGCCACGTGGTGGACGAAGATTTATGGATAGAAAAAGAGAAACGATGTACGGAAAACAGAAGTGAGGTTCAGGAACAGCCAAATTGGTCACAGTTCGGGTTTTGCCTTATTTTAGAACCCAATTTGAACAGTTGGCTGGCTTTGATTGGCCAACTGATTATGAGGCTCAGCTGGCGCAAGAGTTGATTACAGTCTGTTTGCACTTCCAGTCAGGTTCACTACGCCCAGACATCTTTAGGCCAAACTTAAAATTTGTAAGGAGGCAGCTTTGGGCTAAACTTAATTTAGCAATTTCTCTCTTCTGGTCATCCTCTCAACTTTGGGAGATAGACCAAAACTTCAGGAATTAATATCACTCTATCATCATCCTAAACGTTAAGTAATTTTGTGTGTGCGTGAGGGTTAGAGTAGGGGCAATCTTCTTTTGTTGGAATCTGCTGTTTACAGGGGGGGATAATAGTCATTTTAGGACCTATCTCCTTTCTTAAAGTTTCAGTTTGGTTATGTTGCATTTAGCATAAGTGCCTCCATTTTGTTTTTGTCTGGTTTGTTGGGGCCTAGTGCAGGAGCCCAGTCCAAAACAATGACCTCCCATAATTTTGTTTAAAGCCTCCTCTCCCTTTTTGGTAAGGTTCTCACATAGTTGAGTGTGTGAACAATACTTAGGGCCTGATCACCACTCTCGTTACCATCATTTTGGGTTTTCTGTCTCAGCATATCATTCATAGGCTACGATGTTCTCATGGTCACATGTTCCTTTGAGTTTTGTCATTCCAGTTGAAGAAAGGCCGTTTGACATTCTACAGATGGCTGCATGCTAACGCTTAAAATGTTTGAGAGAATACAATGCAGCAGGGAGACTGCTGTTATGATTATCAGGAGGATAATACCAAGAGCTTGGAGTATGCTCCTTACCTGGGGTCCTGTAAACCAAACCAACCAAATAAAATCAAATAGGTCAAAGAATGTGCTAGGTAAAGAATCTACTCACTTTAACCAAGCAGCCTGCTCATTAATTCCTTACAACTGAATCTCTATAATATCTGATGTGATGTATTTCTTCATGGGTAACAAGAAGTGCCAACAACCGCACAGACACTTCTCTGTTTATCACTAAGTAATCTAGAGCAATTTTATTATTTAGCACAACTTTCACAGGAGCATTTAAAGTCTGTTGTATAACCGGCTGGGCACGGTGGCTCAATCCTGTAATCCCAGCACTTTGGGAGGCCAAGGCGGGCAGATCACTTGAGGCCAGGAGTTCCAGGAAAGGCTGGCCAACACAGTAAAACCCCATCTCTACTAAAAATACAAAAATTAGCTGGGTGTGGTGGTGGGTGCCTGTAATCCCAGCTATTCGGGAGGCTGAGGCAAGAGAATTGTTTGAACCTGGGAGGCAGAGCTTTCAGTGAGCCGAGATCGTGCCACTGCACTCCAGCCTGGGCTACAGAGCAAGATTTCATCTCTAAAATAAAATAAAGAAAAAAAATAAAGTCTATTGTATAACATAGCATTTACAGTATTATCTGCTGTAAGAGCCTATCATGAGGGATAAATTTCTAATCATTGCTTCATTTATTCCAAACCATGGGAAAAGAAACCTAACAAAAGATGCCCATTAGGAAGAGTGAAGGCTTCCTATTAATTTTCTCCATAACCTGTGGCAGCAATGTTCTCTTTAACCTATGATGTAGCTTAAGAGGAGGGTATCAATGTTCTGTTTCTGACTGATTATGAGACAACAAATGTACCATGAACATTTCTCACTTACACTGGCCCTTCATCTTCCATCTATCAAAGCATAAAGTTGTCTGTGTTTAAGGCTGGCTTCAATATTTTTCACAAAATTAAAGTATACCCCATGAGTCCACACAACAGTCTCCTTTTTCACTTTTGTTGTTCATAGAAGTATAAACAATGAAAAAAATAGAAAGATAAGAGTCTTATGATAGCAGATAAGTCTTGATTCTCGATCTGGTGAAAAAGCTACCCATATCAATGGTGTCATCTTCTTCTGGGGAGAACTTTTCCTGGTTAGCTTTACCTTAAAGTTTCCAGTGGGAATACATTTGGAAGAGTGTGGAGGGGACCTTCTGAATTGTGAGGTCATGAACCCAAGGTTTAAGGTCTCAAAGTTTTGTTACAATGTGATGGCAAAGGCCAATGCTGATGTTGTTCTCAGAAGATTCAGTCTTCAGGTTCTAGGTTGTGAAGGGGTTGATTGTCCTCAGTAAGATCACCATATAAAGCTTTCTTTACCTTGTGAAAATACACCTTGACATAGTGCATCAAGGCTTTGCTGCATTTAGTTATGTCAGAGTGTATTAGTGGAAGGTGTATGAGACTGTATTATTAGGGGGAGAGGCCTTTCAATGATATAATAAAGGTGTCAACTTACGTTTTACACCAGAAGTGGGACTGATTGTCATTAATCTACAATATATTTGACCAAAACAATTCAGTCAATTCAGTTAGCTTTGCCCAGTACTATAGTATCTATAATACCTTGCTTAACTGTTTTATAAGTTGTCCAGTGAAATAAGTATTCTATCTCTGGCTATTTCTCCAGGAATAGTCTTTTAGCTACTGTTATAACCTCAGCCCTTGTGCATGGGAAAGCTTTCATACAATCAGAAAACATGCACTGAAAATGTCTTCCCCCAGGTACTAAAGGAGGAGACCACCCCTCATATTATCTTCTGCCCAATTTCTGCCTCCATAGAAAGAAGAAGCAAAAACTAAAAGGCAGAAATGAAATCCACAGGTAGACAGCCTGGCGCAACACCCTGGGCCTGGTAGTTAAAGATCGACCCCTGACCTAATTGGCTATGTTATCTATGAATTACAGACATTGTATGGAAAAGCACTGTGAAAATCCCTTTCCTGTTCCATTCTAATTACTGGTGCATGCAGCCACCAGTCACATACTCCCTGCTTGCTCAATTAATCACAACCTCTCATGTGGACCCCTAGAGTTGTAAGCCCTTAAGAGGGACAGGAATTGCTCATTCGGAGAGCTCTGTTTCCGAGACGTGAGTCTTGCTAAAGCTCCCAGCCGAATAAAGCCCTTCCTTCTTTAACTTGGTGTCTGAGGGATTTTGTCTGTGACTTGTCCTGCTACAGTACCTTCGCTAATGTCTTCCCCCAGGTACCTTCCCTAATGTCTTCCCCCATATGCCATTTAGCCACGTGTCACCCAGGAGGACTATGAAGGGCAGTGCCTGTCTAAGTCCTGAATTTCCATGCCTGATGCAGAAGTCAGGACAGAAAACAGCTGTGAGGAGGATGACTGGAGGATACAACCCCTTCCAGAGAAGCCAGGAGGCAAAACTGGGCCAGGGAAGAAGGGGCCATGTTGGGCTTGATCCTGGCTTGTAGGTGCTGTTCTAGGAACTGAGAATTTATCCCCAGACCTCACCATGGCCATCTGTCCAGAGCACCGAATCCAGACTCTCAAAACCAAACCATAAGCTCACAGTCAAATCAAACAAGTACCTACTTATATTTAACTGACAATTTTGAAACCAATCGTATTTTGCCAACAATTTAAAAACAGTTTTATTTACCAAATCTTATCACATACACTTAACATATATAGTAGACATATGAACACAGACAGAAACAGATCTTCTGGCTTTCATAAAGCTAGCTTATAAATAATTTTTACTTTCTCTCTTTAGACTATCCCTCTTTCAATCACATGCTTCGTTGCCCTAAGCAACCTCCAGCCAGGCAACCCCAAATCTGTACTTCTAAAGGGCCAACTCCCAGGCCAAACAAGAAAATCTGTATTTCGACAGCACAGAGCTAAGACTTTAGGCCTAAATATTGTATCATCAGCTCAAACCAAGGAAAAAACAGTAAAAGTAAAAGTTCAGTTAAGACAAGATAATATGTAAAGCACTTTAAAAAATGTTTGACTTGTCATGTAAATTGAAAACAATGGCAAGAGTTTCTAATGTACACAGGCAGATATCCTTAAAAATGCAAATTTCCTTTATAAATGTAGATTTCTTTTACAAAAAGGTTTAAAGATAGCCAATTAAATTTCAGAAAGGCATATTTTAGTTCCATGGGTGTTCTTTTTAACTTAGCTACTATTTCTTAGCTAAAATTACTGAGTTCAGCATGGAGTCCATTAAGGAATAGGGCAAAGAAAGCATTTTCCATGACTGGATTCAGCATGGATTGCTGTGAGAAAGAAGACAGTCTACTTTACCGAAGGTCTTATCTTTTGTAAACACTTTGGGATACCTTTCTTTTTGCCTTTGGGGAAGAATAATAACTAAACCAAAAGGTTAACAGATATTTTCTTTTCAATTAGTCACTTAAACTTTTTATTTTCCATGTATAAAACGTCTTTTAAAGAAAGTAAAAATAATAAAATCTTTTTAGAAGCTTCTGCCTATCAATAGGCATCCCTAAATGAGACTAATTCAAGAATTCTCCTTTTCTTTTTCTTTTCTTTTTTTTTTTTTTTTGAGATGGAATCTCACTGTGTTGCCCAGGCTGGAGTGCAGTGGCAAGATCCTGGGGTTCAAGTAATTCTCCTATCTCAGCCTCCCAAGTAGCTGGGACTACAGGTGCCCACTGTCACGCCTGTCTAATTTTAGTATTTTTAGCAGAGATGGGGGTTTCACCATGTTGGCCAGGCTGGTCTCAAACTCCTGACCTTAAGTGATCCACCTGCGTTGGCCTCCCAAAGTGCTGAGATTACAGGCGTGAGCCACCGCACCTGGCTAGGAATTCTCATTTTCAGATTCACTGCTTAAAGTGTGGTGTTATTCATTTGGAACATTCCATTCTAATTTTAAATTACCTTTAGTTATATTTTACCACTTCTATAAGTGTTTGCTGCTTCCAGAGTTGATATTTATATATGCAAATGTAGGCATAGCTGGAAGGTGGATTATTCAGTTCTTTAGAAACTAAGGATCTCCTTTTTAGCTTACATCTTGGCTTTGGCTATCAGATCTCCTTAATCAACTTAGTCAATGATTTTTTTTCCTACCTAAGCACACAAAAAAATAAAAGTGCTAGGAAGCGGTAGAACACAAAAATCCTTGTGAATTTCCAAAAGCTGAAATTTACACCTCCTGCAATATTTCCATTTACTATCAGTTTCTGTCAGACATAAGAGGCCTCTACCGGATCCAAGCAAGTTAATATCAGATTCAATGTGATTCTGCATCAGTCCAGTTTCTGTTGTGTTTTCTGAACGCAGTTCAGATAAAAAATTTGCTCAAACAAACTCAGAGAGGTAAAAACAAATCTGTGGAGCTTTGGAATCTGAGAGAGAATTTACCAGGATCCCCAGCTGTTGTGAGAGAGCAGTGACCACAGTGGGCCTGGCAGGGACCTCACTTGGTCACTTGTTGCTCCTGGGCATCAGGGGAAGTGCTACTTCAGGTCCCACTTCTGACACCATCTGTTAATTAGGAAGACTCCTGAGCCAGAGTAGGCTCAGAGACTCCAGCACAGTCATGTGGTGGAAGATTTATGGACAGAAAAAGAGAACTGATGTACAGAAAACAGAAGTGAGGTACAGAAACAGCCAGATTGGTTCCAGACCAGCGTTTGCATTATTGAACACAATTAGAACAGTTGGCTGCCTTTGATTGGCCAAAACTTAGTGATTGACACAAGTGTAAACTACAGTCTGTTTACACATCCAGTTAGGTTACAGTTCACTATGTCTGGAAAAACCTTTAGGCTGAACTTAAAATATGTAAGGAGGTAGCTTTGGGCTAAACTTAATTTAACAACATGTGTATGTATGTGTGTATATAACTGTACATGGATAGGTGTGTGCATGCATGAGTGTGTATACATATGGGTGTGTGCATGTGTAGTTGTGTACATATATACATGTGTATGCATAAGCATGTACATGTAGATGTATATATAGTATAGGCATGTATAGCTATGTGTATGTATGATATATACATATTTAAGTATGCATATGTACATGTATAGTCATATGCATGAATAGGTATTATATGTATAAGCATGTATGAGTGTGTATATGTAGATGTGTGTACATGTATTAGTGGGCACATGTATATTTGTAAACATGTATGGGTATGTTTATATGTGTACACAAAAGTATATACATGAATGGTTGTGTACATGCATGTATAGATATATACATGTTCAGGTTACACAAGAGTAAGTGTACACATGTATAGGTGTGTGCATATATAGGTGGAAAATGCTTGCCTTTACTACTCATTGCTTTTTTTTTTTTCTTTTCTCTTTTCCTAAAGTGGTCTATCAAGTAAAGCTTTCAAATTGAGTACTTGTGTAAAGTATTCTGCAAATAATATTTTATGCTCAAGTATCTTTTTCCTGCTGAACAGTGAAGAACATCTTACTTGCACAGGATTCCTGGACTGTGATCTTTTCTACTCTTTGCCAGTGTTCCTTCCCTGATTTCTAGCTTCTTATATTGCAATTGGAAGGATAGGTGCGATAGGTGCCAGTCTGGATTTTTTCCCTTGCTTAAATAGGTGTCTCTAATTCTTTTTTAATGGGATTCTGTAAGATCTTTTGTTCAGAATTAGAGCAGAATATGCTTAGATGTAACTTTCCTTATCAATCCAGTGTCAAACTTAGGGAACAATTTCAATTCACAGATTTGCATATTTCTTCAACAAGCATATATTTCCTTAATTACTGTATATCTCTATGTATCCTCCAAATAGTTTTTTTCCTTCTGAAACATTCTTTATTTGAGCGTTAGGTCTACCCTCCAAGTCTCTTTTCTTTTCCTTCATATTACTCTCTTTTATATTTTTGCTAAATGCTCTGACATATTTTTTGCACATGATCACTTATATCAAATTCACCAATCAGTCTCAACAGAGATCAACCTCCTTTTAAATTTATCTATTTAACTTGTTAGTTCCAACATCATCTGTTTAAGTTTTAGGGCATCATTTGCAGCATCAGAAATGCCTAACTGCTTGTATTATTAATATTTATTATTGTTACTATTTTAAACAGATGTTCTTTTGTCATCTCCGTCCCTTGGGTCATGTTTTCACTGAGAAAGTGGCTCCTCTCTCTGATGACTGTTCAGGACCCTTTCATGGACAGTGACTTTTTTATCTTGGCTCCAGTTGTCAAGGTTATCTCCATGGCAGAAACCTAGCAGAAGGAGACAGGTTCATTGGGCTGGGCTATGACATCAGCCTCCCCTAGGCTAGAGCAGGAAGACAACCCATTTATTCAGTTCATTCTTGGCCCTCTGAGAAGTGGAGACACGCTGCATGCTCTGAGGGCAGAAGCTCTCGGAGCAACCCCAGAAATCTGAACATGAAGTCCTTTCAGAGGTGAGCTGCTCTGAGTTCTCAGTTGGGGAGAGCTGGGCGTGGCTCCCCCAGGGCTGTGGCCTTCAGGAGAATTGTGTGCTGCATTCTTCCCCAGGGCTTCCCTCTCCTCTCAAGCACACTGTGGCCTCTATGTCCCTATGCCACTTGCCCAGGGGAGGCCTGTCCCCTTGGGTTGTGGGGGAGGGGAAGAAGACCCATCTTTGGGGTGCTCATCTTCAGAGCACCATGCTCCCAAATCGTTGTGAGCTCAGGGTCTGCATGCTGCAATGAGCATCCTGTGATGGGGACCTCATGTAAGGGCCAAGGGAGACTCTTCCTCTTGTCTTTGGTTGAGGTGCATGCTGACCAAGGCCTGAGCTCTTTGGGGAGAGCACAGGCATGTGAGCTTTCCTGTCTGACAGCATTATCCAGCATATCTGGTTGTTCAAGGTCACAGAAGATCCTGTTTAATCATTTTTTTCACACTATTGTGGGAGCTAGGAATGTACCGACACAAGGTCTGAGTAAACCAGTTTTGATCTGAAGCTAAGGGGCGACCTAGAATTCAGTTCTAAAATACTGATTTCTTTGAAGACGAAAAAGCTCTTAGAAGGATCCTCAGGATTATCGTAAGTGAAAAGCAAAACTGGTACTACCTGTTTACTGTTTCATCTGGCCCCCTCCTGTCTTTTAGCCTGGGAAGAGAGAAGATGAAATCCCATGGGCTCTGAGCCCACATCGTCTGAGCAATCTATTTCATTTAAAAATAATTCATTAGGTTTCATTTTTAATCTTATACTAAGATGAAACTTATCATAACAGGTTTCCATTTGGTCATTTTCACCTTGTGGAGAAACGTGGGATAATTCTAATTCTCCTTACATTACGTTTTTCCTTTGAAGATGACTTTCTTTTCTATAATGACTTTTTTCTCTTGCACTAAACAGACACCATTCACCGTAAACTCCCTAGTTTCTTCATGCTGCATGATTTAGAGTTGCTTCATTAATCTGATTTTGCTAATCTGTTTTTCTTTCAGAACATTATAGTTCATTAAGGTCTTTATTAAAGTGTGATCCCCAGAAGTAAGCATAGCTTTAAAGGTATGTTGTGGATATTGACAGAAATGTCCAATCTGACATATTTCTTTCCTACTCAAAAATAAACCTACAAGCCCTCCATGAGGAAAAAATAAAAATCATGTGGTTAATCTCCAAAAAAGTCAGGGATTTTTTCTTCCCTAGGCATCCTATTTGTTCCACTCTGGGGTTGCCAACTTTTTGCTTTTACCTTGTGGGTTAATTTCTCTGCCCATGTTATTTTGACACATAGATTTATACTCTCCATTGTGTGTGTATACTGACTCCGGTTTTGTCAATATGAGCAAGTTGCATCTAAGTATGTGTGAAAAAATATGTGCAAATGCATCCGAAGAAGCCACATCAGATACTATCCGCTCAGATGACCTCCTTTAGGGACCACTTCTTGATATTCTCTGTAGAATCATTTATCTTTGGCCACCCAGCATTTTACTGGAAGTCATTCCGGGAATGCTGTGTTTGCACAGGAACTGCTATCAGTGGTACCAGAGAATGTAGAAACATGGCAGAGGCAAGCCAGGAATTCTGTGCTGCTTCTGTGTATACTCTTGCCTCAGGTGAATGGATGTCTTTGGTACAAGATATGTAGGAGAAAACCAGTATACTTACAACTTAGCTCATTAATACAGCACTCTGGAAGGATTAATACTGGTAAGGATAATGAGACTATATTCTGATTCAAATAATGGGATATTCTGGCGAAAGATTATGTTGCTTGTTGTCCATGAGGAGGGCTTTTTATTTTTCTAGGTACATGAGAAAATGCTATTCCACTGACAGTGTCCAAATTATGGCAAAACAACTTACAAGTTGACTCAGAGCTTATATAAACAGTAGGGTGGTTTGGGTGATAATTATCAGATGAATCAGCTGCTTCATTGGAGTTATTGTTCTTTTACCCAGCAGAAACATAGTAATTCAGTGCTGTAGGTAAGGCCTAAGAAACAGTAAGTGCCCACTGAAAATATTAAGAAAAGATGAGGAACCAAGAGAGCTCCTACAGATCCATAGCTGGTGAAGTTATAAGCAGCAAGTGTTCAAAATGTTTTTTGATTTGATTTGCTTTTAAGGAAAAGGGAAACCTCATAAGACAAATGCTAAATTCGTAGTTATCAAAAGATCACACTAACCAAGATTGATAAATGAATGAATATAATGATAAAGCCAAGAATCTTATTTTACCAGCATAAAAGATAAAGCAAAAATTTTCATATTTTCTTTGAGATTTAATATTTTATATCACTTAACATACTCTATAGAACGTTTCACATTATATTCCTAGGTTCTTTTCTTTCCTTAGCTATCTTAGGTACAGATTTTCTTTTTTTTTTTTTTAATTCTTTTTTTGAGATAGAGTTTCACTCTTATCACCCAGGCTGGAGCGCAATGGCAGTCTCGGCTCACTGTAACCTCCGCCTCCCAGGTTCAAGTGATTCTCCTGCCTCAGCCTCCTGAGTAGCTGGGATTACAGGCACCCACCACCACACCCAGTTAATTTTTGTATTTTTAGTAGAGACAGGGTTTCACTATGTTGGCCAAGCTGTTCTCAAACTCCTGTCCTCAGATGATTCGCCACCTCGGCCTCTCAAAGTGCTGGGATTACAGGCGTGGGCCACCGCGCCCAGCCAGTTATAGATTTTTGAAGCTGGAGGTGACCTAAGAGATTATTTGACTAAGAAACAAAATTAAAAACCCAACACTTCATCTTAAGATTAGGAAGCAAAAGTTGGAAAGGTTTAAGTAATTTGCCCTCAGTTATTTATTAGCAGACCTAGGGATAGAGCTCAGACTCCCCATTGCCAAGTCCATTTGTTTTCCGCACTCCACCAAGTCACCTCATCGCTAGTTTTCCTTTTGTTATACCTTCTATGATTTTCTCCAAATCTCTTTCGCCAGTAGTAAACACAGGAACTCTTCTTTAGCTGGGTGGCCTTCTTTTTTAGAATCCTGTGCTAAAAAATTGAAAATGCAACAATCTTGATATTTTAACATCGAATTAAACTAATTTTCAGTATCAGCTAATCAATAGATCAAGAGTCTTTGCATAATACTGTAGGCATTAGAGATGCAATTAAATAATATTCTCAAGTTCTTATTACCAATCTACTAATTTCAGCAAACTCTGCAATTGACACATTTGTTTGTGTCATAAATCAGTCAAAACTCTACTGATAAAACTGACTTTGCACAAAATAGAAAGCATTCTCTTCAACCTGGAACAGAAAATGATTTACCCTCATTTATTTTAGAAATTAAAAACTTACATCTAAGGCGGGTGGGATATTTCCTAAGACAAGATAAGTGATGTACTAAGATTTCATGCCACTCAAATAAAACTTCCTTCAAGTAAAACAATTTCACAAAGAGTCAACAGATGTATATTTTCTACTGGGATTTATTGAACCATCTGGTCTTGTAATTTCCAGCTTCATACTTCACATTAACTTCTGTCTTTAAAGCATCAAGTAATTGTAAATACAGTATGTTTTATGTACAAATGTAAATATATTTAGGTTTGCTCATGACTTTCTTTCAAATAAATTGTGCTTATGTTTGTAAACTAATTAAACTTTAATTTCTTTCATAAGAGACTAATTTTATTACCATCATATTTCATGATGCTCTGTGGCTGTTTCATGCTGAACCTATACAATGCCTTCTAAGTATTACTAAAGAAGTAAGATTTCAACAACTCCTATAAAGCTTTAATGAAGCAATTACATTGCAACAGTGATCTCAGGTTTGTCTTTGAAAGTTTTCGCTATTTTTAATAGAACACCATAAGGACATCTCCCACTCTTCTTGGGTCTGTTAGTACCTAATATCTTACATGCAAAACTTGTGGAAATCAAGGTGAGAACACTACAATTGGAAATGGGGCAAATAAGTAGCCCTGAAATGATACAAAACAGGATGAGTGTTCAGTGATATATAATATTAATCAAACTCTACTGATGATGTTGACTTTACATAGAGTACAAAGCATTCCCTTGAAAATAACCCTCTCATAAGTTCTAAGAATAAGTTATCTTCCAAATACAGCATTTTGCATTTATTTACAATCTATTATATCATAGAAGAAAGAAAAATCTTTCTGTACCAGGATTAGGCAATTCATTAGCAGGGCTTCACCAAGTTGCTTAAGAAAATGGTTTCTTAATACTAGAAGTTTATTTTATCATCAGATAAGTAGGGCCTCTCGGTATTTTTCCATCAGATATGTTCCTCTTAGTATTTTCCCATTAGAAATGTGCGTTTTAGTAAATATGAGAACTGTCTTGTAGCTGATGACCTTCCTTTGTAGAATCTTATGCTAATCAATTACAAATGCAAGAATCTTGACATTTTAACATCAATTTAAGCTAATTTTTCATATCAGCTAATCAATAGGATCAAGAGTGTTCGCATAATACTTTAGGCATTGCAGGTGCAATTAAACAACATTCACAAGTCCTTGTTACCAATCTACTTATTTTAGCAAATTTTGTAATTGTCCATTTGTTTGTGCCATAATCAAGGAAATCAAAATTCTACTGATAAAATTGACTTAGCATAAGCATGATGATAAATGATAAAAATTAGAAAATTTGGAAATCCTCATTACATTTGTAATTACTAATATTGTTAAAGTATGACATTGATAATTAATGAAATTTAGTTTCAAATATGTTCCCATAAAATGCAAAATATTTGGTAAACAGGATATATGCTCTGCAAATCACTAGGGAAAACCAACAATGTGCAGTCTAAAGGAAACATTGAAGAACAAAAATCTTAAAATCTTCATAAGACCCAAATGTGCCTGAAGTTTCAGTGCCTTAAGAGAATTGCTGGAAGTCGAAGACTGCTTTATGTATCTAAAAAGCAGATTTTAACTGTATACCATTAACAAGGGCCATACATAAGTAAAATATTGAACATGGTCAAATATAAAAGCATACATCAAAGTTAAGTCAGGCACACAGAAACGGGAGTGGCAATAACAATACACAGTTGAATGTAAGAAAAGCATTAACTGAAAAAAGAAGTTTTTCTCAATCTCAATTTTGAAATAGCTTAGCATCCATTCAGCACAGCTTAATAGAATTGTGTTTGAATATTATTAATGAGATCAATTTGTGAAAGATGTATTTAACTTTGTCCCTATAAGCTAAAATTAACTTTATCTTCAAATATTCATAAGGATTTTCAAATATTGATTATATGCTAGGTCACTAGAAACACTAAATTTCCCAAAAGCAAACTTCATTATCTTTTACCACAATGCAACTAATCTAAAATAATCAAGTTTAAAAGAAAATAGCTACTTAGAATTTTTTTAGTCATTAGACCAAATAAATATTTTATCAATAAGGCAACAAAATTTAAGTTGAATATCTAAAAATACTAATGACATCATTATTATCAAAATTTATGGGTAACAGAGGTAAATACAGAAACAAACTTGTAGTTTTATTAAAAATGAAATAATAAAAATAAATTAACAAAACACACAGCTAAAGATGGTAGAGAAAAGACAGCTAAATAAATATGAATGTTCTGAGAAAGCCTGAATGAAGATATAAGCGGAAGTGATGAATAAATCTAATAGCTGGCTTAAAAAATAAAAGAGGCAGAAGTAATAACTATAAGAAATTATATATTCATCTAATATCTAATATGTATTATATAGGTATAATATATATAGTACATAGTAACATACACAATAACACAATAATAACATTTTTTCCAATAATGATAAAGAGAGAAAAACGAAATTGAAAATTAGAAGAAGTTTGTCACCATTTTCTTTCTTAGAGTCCTGAGATATAGGAATGCTTTTTAATTGTATACTTCTTTGTACCATTGTACTCAATAGGCAATCTTCAGCCCTCACTCCCCTCCTACTCTCCTACCTTTCAGAGTCTCCAGCATGTTATTCCACTCTGTCCATCCATGTGTACCCATTGTTAGCTCCCACTCATAAGTGAGAACATGAGCTACTTGCTTTTATGTTTCTGAGTTATTTCACTTAGGATAATGGCCTCCAGTTCCCTCCACGTTGCTGCAAAAGACATGATTTCACTCTTTTTATGACTGAGTATTAGTCCATTGTATTAGTCCATTTTCACACTGTTATAGATGTACTACCTGAGATTGGGTAATTTACAAATAAATGAGGATTTTTGACTGACAGTTCCACATGGCTGGGGAGACCTCAGGAAACTCACTATCATGGTGGAAGGCAAAGGAGAAGAAGGCACATTCTTCAGAAGGTGGCAGGAGAAAGGGAGAGTGAAGGGGAAGTGTCTCACTTTTAAACCATCAGATCTCATGAGAACCCCCTCAGTATCATGAGAACAGCATGGGGGAACCGCCCCCATGGTCCAATCACCTCCCATCAGGTGCCTCCCTGGACATGTGCGACTTAACAATTCGAGATGAGATTTGAATGGGAACACAGAGCCAAACCATATCATCCATGGTGAATATATACCACCTTTTTTAATCCATTGATGGACTTTTAGGTTGATCTCATATTTTTCTTCTTTTGAGTAGAGCTGTGATAAACATATGAGTGCAGGTGCCTTTTTGAAATAATGATTTCTTTTCCTTTGGGTAAATACCCAGTAGTGCGATTGCTGGATCAAAAGGTAGTTCTATTTTTAGCTTTTTACAAGATTTCCATACTACAGTGAATTTTTTAATGGTGATAACTATCTCCCTGATTCATGAGAGCAAGTTGAGTGCGGTGTGCAGTAGATAGTTGTTGAGATGACCACACACTAAGGTAACCCTGAGGAGTCACACCCTCATGTCATCCCTTTTCTTTAGTGAGAGCAGAACCTGTGACCTGCTTCTAACCAGTAGAATACAGCAAAGGTGATGAGGTGTCCCTCCTACGATGAAGCTACCTCATATTAGACTCTGTCTTAGTAGACAGAGGGAGAAAGATTCCCCTGCTGATTGTGAGAAAGCAAACCACTATGTTGTGGAGATAACATTTTCTGATTTTTATTTCTTATGGAGAGGGCCTCATGGAAGGGAACTGTGGGTGGCCTCCAGGTGGCCTTCAGTAACACAACCACGAGGAAGTGAGTTCTGCCAACACAGATTCTGCCTCAGATGAGATGAGAATGTAGCCCCACTAACCTCTTGATTGGAGCCTCATGAGACTGAGCAAAGGACCTGCTAATCTGTGCCTGGACTCCTGAATTCTGGCCACGGAAGGTGTGATGTGCTGCGTGTGGTAGTTTGCTTGGGATTCTGTAACAAAGCATCACAAACGGGACAGCAAAACGTGTCTCCCCATTCCAGAGGCAGAAAGTCTAAGATCAAGTGGTGGCAGGGCTGGTTGCAACTGAGGCTGTGTGGGAGAATGCATTCCATGCCCCTCCCCCTACTTTTCGTGGTTTGCCAGAATTTCAACATACGAATTTTGAGGGAATACGCAGCAATCCATAAAAATGCGTTTGTATCATTTTAAGCCATTGCGTTTGTAGTAACCTGTTACACTGTGATAGATTCCTAAAACAGTTGTAATAAGAAAGTGAAATACCAGTAAGAGTATGAAGAAATATTAATGGGTTGCTACTGGAACCCTCTCACTTCAAAACAATTGTGGGAATAGTTCAGTTCAGTATTGATTCTAATTGAGGTGAAACATCATCTAAGGATATGATGTATTAATATACTCAGTTATTTTATGAGAATTAGAAGCCATTTTGCTATTAATATATGAATTATTAAGAAATTATTTTGGGAAGTTAGCGAGGGTAAAAGTTCTCCGTGGAATTTTCCTTTAATAAAAAGCAGCCCCAAATCATTTCTTCTCTAACAAAAAGCAGTCTTAAAGGTCAGGCTGCAAGCATAGATATGCGTATGTAAATACATGCTGCTAAGAGCCAAGTCCATCCAACATGGCGGTTCCTGCTCCCTTTTTCTTGTCACCACATGTGCGGGTGTCATGGTGGCCGCCAGGTAGAAGCTGCATTTGCGACCGGGTGCGGTGGCTCACGCATGTAATCCCAGCATTTTGGGAGGCCGAGGTGGGCGGATCAGCTGAGTTCGAGACCAGCTTGGTCAACATAGTGAAACCCTGTCTCTACTAATAATACAAAAATTAGCTGGGTAGTGCACACCTGTAATTCCAGCTATGCTGGAGGCTGGGGCAGGAGAATCACTTGAACCCGGGAGGCGGAGGTTGCAGTTAGCTGAGATTGCACCATTGCACTGTAGCCTGGGCGACAAGAGTGAAACTCCCTCTCAAAAAAGAAGAAGAAGTTGCATTTGCATAATAAAAGACTAGGGTGGGAGGGCTGGTCTTTTCCTAGGGTGGGAGGACTAGTCTTTTCCTAGGCTATGTAAATGACATACCTGATCAGACCAATCCCCTGGACCCTATGTAAATCAATCACTGCCTCCTCAAGCCTATGTACAAAATTGATTGCATTAGGTCCCAAACCAGAGACCCTCTCTTGGGCGAACAGCTTTCCCAGAATGAGGAAGCTTTTTCTCTTTCTCTTCTTTTAGGTCTATTAAACTTTATTCCTCTAAACCTACTCCTCGTGTGTGTCCGTTTCCTGAATTTTTTCTCGGTATGAGATAAAGAACCAGGGCATATACCCCAGACAACGGAGATGTTTCATATGCAATATGAATGCACTCATTCTCAAAGCGTCCCGCAAATTTATTGTCAGTTTTGTAAATTTGCTCTCAGTTATTTGTACTTGTTCCCTTTTTGCAAGCAAATAAGAGGTGCTGAAAGTGTTGAAAATGAAAATCAGATATATTTTTGCCAATTTAAAAAATCAATTTTGACGTATTTTTAATCTATGGAGTGCAGCATTGGGATACTAGTGTTCCACAGTTGCATAGTTTTGATCAGTTCATGGAAAGACACATGATTGCCTGAGCTACTATAGCTCAGTCTCCCAAACTTGACCTTGTTTATTCACCATGGACTGTCAATCCACTCCAATAAACTGCAATATTCAGACACATTCCTAAAGCAACCTGTTGTCTTGAGAATTTTCTAATTTTATTAAAGCATTTACTGGGCACATGCCACAAGCAGGTGCTGAGGATTAACCGGTAGGTAGGACAAGGCCCTTCTCTTCTGCTCTTCTCAGAGAATGAGAGGAGTGAGACCCATTGTATCCAGAGAGTGTTGAGAGAGTACAATGAGTTTACATCCAACTTGCTCTTGGCAGTTGAGAAAGGCTTCCTGGAGAAGGCTGACATGACATCTATGGCATTTGTCAGTCAAGTGAGACCAAATGAAGTTGGAGCAGGATAACTGGCTGTGGATTGTGCATTAGGGAGAAATGAGACTGCAGAGGCAAGAAGGTGCTACATAGGGAAGGACCTTGTTTCATTCACTAAGAATCTAGGTCACCATTCACAAAGCAAAGGCAAGAGCAGGGTTGGGGTGGGGGCAACCAAGGCTGCCCTGAATGGGAAGATTCACACACACACACACACACACACACACACACACACACACACACACACCATTATGCCCCTTGAACACGAGTTATCTGGCTGCATCTTCATCCACATCTATTGCTGTCTTCAAAAACCCTATCTGCTATCGCCCCCATGTCATACATAGACCAGAAATTTAAGCTGAGCTAAATTTAAGTCATTTCCTTTTACTTTCCACCCTCCCTCCATCCATTCATTCAGTTAACAAATAATGACCCTATTATTTGCAAGTTGCATAAGCAGAAATCTAGGAGTTAACCTTCTTCTGTTTTCATCGTTCTGTGCTGTGGCATTATGACTTTTGAGTCTGACTGTCTGGGTTTAAACTCTGTCTCTTCTGTTGAAAAGCTGTAGGACTTTGTACAAGATAATATAATCTGGATTTAAACCCTGTCTCTTCGGTTGAAAAGCTGTAGGACTTCGTATGAGATAATATAATCTTTCTGTGCCTTAATTTCCTCAGGTTAACAATAGGGAAGATAATATTGAGTATGGGTTATTGTAAAGTTTCAAATAAATAACTCATGTAAAGCCTAAGAACAGAGCTTCAACACATGTAGGTATATATACACATACACATGGATATATATGTATGCATATGTATATATTTATATAAGATAAATATGCATAGGGATAAAATCAAAGCATCTACTATACTAACATTGAATTTAAATGTAATGTTGTTTACTTAACAGCCAAATATTCAGCAATCAAGGACACTCTGCTTCTTTGGCAGTATCTAGGAATAAATAATGAAGTGAATTAAAAGAAATGATGTCAGAACTACAACATTTTAGCTGTCACATTACAAGAAAGCTGCCACATCACTGCAGTCTTGTGGGTTGTTTCTGTTCAGGTGTACTCATCTCTGTATACCTGTGATTTTATATATACGATTCCTTGCTTTGGGGTTCTATTTATACGACCTTGAACAATCTATTGGTGCTTTAAAGTAAATAAATTCTAAAGCTTTATCTTTCTACAAAATAATGAAAGACCATAGATGATGAGAGTTTATCTGCAGAGCCTTTTCTCTACATTTTTCCTTTTTATATGAGAATTGGAAAGAAAGATATTTGGCTTAGCTGGAGATGCTGCATTGTAGTGGGGAGAATACTTGCAACCTATTGAAAATCAGGAACCATGGCTTATCCATTTTTATTTTCTCTACAGTGCCTAGCCTAATACCTTAATTCAGTAAGAACTCCATAAATATTTATTGACAAAAGCTGTGTGCTATTCAGAAATAGAAAGACTGAGTTTTATTTTGTGATTGAAGTTTACTTTCTTTAGTTGTATTCTTCTTAAAAATTTCTATGTATTTTTTTTTTTACCCAGAACTGTGAATATTTATGGGTTATTAATTATCAGTAAAGTACTAAGTTGAAGTAACAGCATAACAGTAGGGGAAAATAAGCACCTGTGGGTCCCTTAGTATAATGTACAGCTTTATCTAGAATGTTTTGACTTCATCATTATAAAAGTAGTAATAGGTCAGGCGCGGTGGCTCATGCCTATAATCCCAGCACTTTGGGAGGCTGAGGCATGAGCCACTGCACTTGGCCTCCAGAAATTTTTTATCCAATTATGGTAATATACAACAATATGAGAATTAACTTATAAACCTTATAAGAAGGCTTGGATTTTCTTCAGTGAACTGTGTTTGGATTTTATAAATACTTTTTAAATTGAAAACAAGGACAAAAGAAAACAAAAGGTAGAAGTACAAATCAAAAAAGAAAACAAGTAACAATCATAACCAGTTTTCTAGACATGTCACTGTTGTCATTTTGGGATATTTCCATTTTAGTTTATTTCTGGTATGTTTTAATATCAGTGAGTTCATATGTATAAGTTTTACTCTTATTTTGTTTAGTGTTATAGCATTTGCAGCTTGTTGTGTCATTTTAAAAATCATCCTACATTTCATATTCATGTTTGCTTGATAATCTTTCATGTCATATCCCTCTTGAATTTAATTTATGTATGATAAGGTGAAGATGTAAGTTGTTTTCACTTTCTCTTCTTTTAGGAATAACTTGCTAGTTGCCCAGAACAAAAGTACTCTCTCTCTATTTTCCAATTTGTGCTGCCTAATATAATGTGTTAAATTTGATTGCATGGTAAGATGCTCTGGGGTTGTTATCCTGCTTTATTTCTTCAGTCATTTTCCCATCAGTATTAAGAATTTTTATTTTTGAACTTCATGTATAATAGTTTTACTATCTGGGAATGTTGATTCCTATATCATTCTTTTTCATTTTCATTCTAATATCTTAGTTTCCAGACCATCTGTTTTCATATGAAATTTCAGAGAGTGTATTAGGCAGTTTTTGCATTGCTATAAAAAATACCCAAGACTGGGTAATTTATAAATAAAAGCAGTTGAATGGGCTCACAGTTCTATAGGCCACACTGAAAGTCTGGTGCCAGTATCTGCTCAGCTTCTAGAGAGGCCTCAGGAAGCTTTCACTCATGGCCAAGGCAAAGGGGAGCAGGAGGCAGGGCACGTGATGTGATCGGGAGCAAGAGAGTAGGGGGAGGTCCCACGCACTTGTAAACAACAGATCTCCGAGAACTCACTCACTATGGCAAGAACAGCACAAAGACATGAGGGAGCTACTCCCACATCCAGATACCTCCCACCAGGCTCCACCAACACTGGTGCTTACATCTCAACAGGAGGTTTGAGGGGGACATGCATACTATATCAGAGACCACTTTTTAAAGTTCCATATTTATTTGCAACAAGTTTTTCATGTTATTCTCATATCTTTTTGATTGTGATGAAAACACATAACATAAAACTTACCATTTTAACCACTTTGAGGGCACAGTACAGACGTGCAACAGGAGGCATCTTAAAAAACAAATCCCTAGTGGGTATCAGGTGTGCCTGAGACACTTTGAGGAGTTGCCAAATTTCAAGCATTCCACCCAGGACTTTTCTGCTTCTTTCTTCATTGTACCAAGTCCTTAGTGGATAAAAGACGCTGTGCAATCCATGCCCTTACTAAGATTCAACATCACTCTCCCTGGGGCTCCTCCAGAGGCTCTGCAGACTGCTCTGCATCCCACTTGCTGCTGCAAAACAGAGATTCGGTGACATGCAAAAGCAAGTATCTGAGACTGTGGTCACCCAGCAAAATGCAATGGACTAAATGAGTCTCTCTCACTCTCGCTCTCTGCTCTTTCTTCTTGGCACTCTTACCCTCTCTGACCATTAAAGAAATGATCTAGATGAGATCGTGACATCCCATCTCACATGATGCTATTGTGGTTACTTCTTTCTCCACAGACTGTAGGAGTAGAGGACAGTTCAGAGAAGTGACACAAGAATCTCAAAAGAAACGCTCAGCTCGAAACAACTATCCTGATGAGAAAGATATGGAGTTAAGTCATCTAAGAAGTAGGTATGTATAGAAATATCTCATTTCTTTAGGCAACTTACTATAGATTTGCTTCAAACCTACAATTTTTTTTTAATCTTTTTTAATAGAGACCACAGTTAACTTATTTACATATAAGATGAACCACATGAAAAGGAGCAAACACAGAATGAGTTCTGTAATGTGTTTGGGTTCCATTTCACTCTGCAGTAGCCCAGCCAGAGCGTATTTGACAATGAATTTTCTCAATAAAGTTCAGAAAACTACATTGCATGATGCTCGTTTTGACCCCTTAAATGACATTATGGGTTGATATTTTTCAGATTCTTTTTGAAAATGTGAAATAGCATATTGTTTGTGAGAAAGGTAATAGTATCTATTTAAGTTAATTCATGTTAAGTTGATTTGAATTCATGAATAGTACATGGCAAGCAAGACTTGATTTGTGACCAGGATGGAATATTTTTGAATTCTTAGAAAACTGAGAAATGTCAATCTTATTCCTTTGAAATCCTTTAGGACTTCTTTTATGTAGCTTGTATATTAGCTTGATACAAAGTGTTGCTTTCAAAAGTTTCTCCCTACTGTTGACTTGGAAGCTTCTGAAAGCAGAAACATTACCTTGTGCATAGATATGTCCAGTAACTCCTTTTCATTGAATAAGGAGTCAGTACCTACTTGTGAAATTAAGTTACCAAAATAAACATTGCAATTCACAGCTCCATAGGCCATGCAGATTCTTTCAAGGAACCATATATCCTATTTTTGTTGTCCATAGCTGCCTCCTAAGTGGTATAATTCAGCCAAATTCAAAATCCATTTTTGGCATCCATTTCTTCAATTACAGCTGTAAACTCGAACAATATATGGGCCCTGTACTCTAAGATTGAGGAGAGGAGATAGTGTTGTTGGACAGGAAGTGTGAAGGCTTTAGAGTCAGGCACATGGATTCAAATCCTATTTCTACCGCTTCATAACTATGCATGTTATATAAAATTTCCAAATCTCCGTTTTCTCAGCTGTAAAATGGGCATGTAATACCTACTTTTCAAGATTATTGTTTTAACTTGAGGATACAAGTTTTTGTGTTTCATTTTTTGCAGAAACCTTCCTACCTGGGCTCCTTGCCTCTCTTCCATCCTTCCAAATTGTCTAAAATGTAAATCTGATCATTCTTTAAATTACCCACCACTCTCTATGGATGGAAAATAGACTATGTACTGGTTAAGAGCAAGGCCCTTTTTTTTGAATCCTAATCTGCATCCCAGCTGTGCAGTTTAACAGCTCTGTATACTGTGGACATGTTAAGAACTTTCTAAGCTGCAGTATTCTCACCGGAAACACAGGCTAGTTAAAGTGTCTTATAGAACTGGGCAGTTAAATGACACAAAGTGCACGCTAGCACTTCAACTCCTGCCTGCGCAGAGCAGGCACTAACTACGTGGACCTGACATGGGATTCTCTTTATACAGCTTCCCATACTCATTACTGCTCTGCTCCCAGGTAGAAAGCTTTGCCTTCTTATTTATTTATGCATTCATGTTTGTTTGAGACTACCGGGGATTTTCTTCCTCGTATTATGTGCTTTTCAGAGATTTCTAAATGTTTTTTTTTAATCAGAAATCAACAATGTGAAGTAATTTTTGAGATAAAAGAATCATTTTTCCTGATTAATTTAAATGTTTTTTGTTGTTGTTGTTGTTCTGCACTTCTGCTTTAACATATTTTTCTAAAATAACATGTGCTACCTTTACTATGGAAAAAACCTATTTGTAAATGAAATAACAAGCTAAAAATATAAATAATTATGTTAAACGTTTATTCTTATGAATATAGGTCATCCCTCCCCCATTTAATTGAGTACTGATGACTTTTCTTTTACACTTTACTGCATTTTGCAAGTCTTCTTAAATAGCATACACTATTTTTTATGGGTAAAACTTTATTTTTTATATATTTTATTTTACTTTATTAATTTTATTTTATTGTGATAAGAACAACATGAGATCATACCTCTTAACGCATTTGTCAGTGTACAATACAGTATTGTTCATCTGTCCATTGATGGACACTTATATTGTTTCTATATTGTTCCAATTATGAATAACGTTGCAGGTAACATGGGAGTGCGGACATCTCTTTGATATCCTCATTTCAATTATTTTGGCTGTATACCCAGGAGTGGGATTGCTAGATGAAATGGTAGTTCCATGTTGCTTTTTGAGGAGTCTCCATACTGTTTTCCACAGTGGCTACACCATCCCACATTTCCACCAACATTGTATAATCCTCACTAACGCTTGTTATCTTTCGTTTTTTGGTAATAGTCATCCTAACAGGTGTGAGGTGCTATGTCATTGTAGTTCTAGAGGACATTATGCTAAGTGAAATTTGGCAGTCACAAAAGGAAGATATTGCATGATTCTATTTGTATGAGGTATCTAAAAGAGTTGGACTCAGAGTGGCAGAGAATAGAATGCTGGTGGTCAGGGGCTAGGAGGAGAAGAAATGGAGAATTGTTGCTCAATGAGTAAAGAGTTTTACTTATGCAAGACAAATAAGTTCTAGAGATTCGCTGTACAACCTAGTACCCATAGTTAATAAATGGTACTGTACACTTTCAAATAGTTTGAGAAGATAGATCTCATATTAAATATCATCATAAGAACAAACAAAAACCAAAACAAACCACATGCACACATGAAAAAAAATAAGTTAATTTTTGGAGGTGGTGAGTATATTTATATTGAGTACTTTGTAGTATCACAGGTATATATGCACATGTCCAAACTCATCAAAATGTATACATTAAATATGTGTGTTTTTGTGTGTATCAGTTGTACATCAGTAAAGCTTAAAATGTAGTATTGTTGCCTACAAATAAGAGGTTATACCTCTTATTGTCTTCCTAGTGCGGATGCTATATGTCTTGCTTCTTTGCCAACTGTTCTTTTTGAAAGAATGTGAGGAGCCTAACGGCAGCACCCTCACATGCTGCACCCATCTACCTGAGCAGAATGCCTGATGCATGGCCCATACCCACACATACTTGTTAAATTGTGAATACTCTCCTACTCCACAACATCTGGGCTCACCAACATCAGCCACTTCCTTGTGTGCCCACATGTGGTCTATAGACTGTTGGTTATATCTTCATACAGTCATTCAGGCTTTTTCAGGATTAAAAACCTTTGATTAGACATTGAAGATTTACAGAAGAGAGCATTGTGAAAGTAAAATGTCCAACCATTTGCATCAGTATTATCCCTAACAACACTTGTACATTTAAACCTTTTAACACAGTACTGTATAGGAGCTAGCATGTGGTCAGTACTCATTCATGGTGCCTCTAGCTCGCAGTGTCTCAGAGGACATGGAGTTATCCAGTGCCTAAACTACTGCTGTTGGTAACTTTTGTTGTTTTTCTGTGTTTCCCTTTTTAAAATTTCCTGATTGATGTAAACTCTATACTATGTCTCTGATTTATAACTTGTTTTATAGGCTCATAGAATGTACTGTTTCTGGCAAGCCATTTTCTTAGTAAACAATGGAAGACACATTTCAAATAGAGTAAAACAGAACAATTTGAAAGTTATAATGGTTTCTTCACAAGGAATAACTTTTTACAAAATTTGGAAAAAAATTGAGAACTTGAAACACAGATATCATACCCAATAAATCAAATCTATCTAAAAATATTTTTAGCAATACATCATAATTGTAAATAGAAAGAAATTTCATTTCTATTTCCCAAACTGGTTTTTTGCTTCTGTTTCTTGATAATTTCAGTAAACTCTAAGAAACCTATCTTAAATTCAACCCATGATTTCCTTATATCCTTTTATTATCAACAAGACTGAGCTATTTTGCATCAGGTTAAATGTTAGATTTTCATCACTCATAGTATCCTTATCTTATTTTAGTTCTTGCCATGAATTTATAATAGAGAAAGCAACTTTCCTACCTGGCTACTGGATAACATGTTATATTAAATTTGTCACTGCTTTTTCACTGTTTAAGGTCAAATGAGGAATTCATTAGCAAAAGACATACTTTAAGATCGAAATAATATATCAAATATATATGTAATACAACATGACATTCCCTTTATGTCATAAGAAATACTTTCTTATCATTTTAGATAAATCACATGAACCAGATGTGACACTCTGGATTATCATCTTATCTGCCATTTAATTTTAATTTTGAATCCCATTCATATCATTTTCCTTTTAAGATCACACAGAACACCAGTCACAATGCCTTGTACCTGCCAAATGACCAAAGAAGATTGGATGGTATTTTAAAATCCTCACACAATTTTATTTTTCAGCATTTTATTTGCTTCTTGTTATAAACAGGCAACAAGATAAAATATATGTGGGTGAAGATGCAAGAAATGTGACGGTTCTGGAAAAAACAAAGTTCTCCCAAGATTTCAGCACGTTTGCAGCGGAAATTCAGGAAACCATCACGGCACTCAGAGAACAGGTTCATTTTCTCCTCAGATAACATGTCCTTATTGTATGCATTGGAACAACTAAACATAAAAGATCTGTCCAGTAACTCTCCACAAATACAGCACAGTATCAGAATAATAAAAACCTATACAGGGAGTTGTATTGCTTTCTTTGCTTGCTTTTACTTTTGCTTTTTTAAAGACACAGTCTTGTTCTGTTGCCCCGGCTGGAATGCAGTGGCACAATCCTGGCTCACTGGAGCCTCTATCTCTTGGGTTCAAGTGATTCTCGTGCCTCAGCCTCCCGAGTAGCTAGGATTACAGGCGCCCATCACAACACCCAGCTAATTTTTATATTTTTAGTGGAAATGGGGTTTGGCCATGTTGGCCAGGCTGGTCTTGAACACCTGGACTCAAGTGATTTGCCCATCTTGGCCTCCCAAAGTACTGGGATTATGGGTGTGAGTCACTGCGCCAGCAGGGAGTAGTATTGTAATAAGAATTGAGTCAGGGAAGGAGGGCTTGGGGAAACTCACACTACAAAGAGGCAGAGAGCCTTATCCTTTCTACCTAATGCTCAGGGCTCTGACTGGCACGAATTTGGTCAGCACCAGCTCCGCTTGCTGCTTCCAAGTGCCTCACCAGCACTTGTCTGAATAACTGTGAACTTGATGCCTGCTTCATCTGCACAGATGGATATAATTGTTAACAGCACGATGTATATTTTTCTTATCAATTTTTCTTGGAGTAGAGTCAAAGAAGCTTCTTAGGAATTACTGTTTTCTCGGGCTTTCTTTTTCTGACAAAGCTGTGGAAAACAACATTCCCACAACCCGCTCTACTTTTCCTTATTTTGTCAGTTGTTCTGGCTCATGCCTTATTTCATTTTTCCTAAAACTTAAGGATGAATCAACAAGAAGGAAAAGACTTGTATTAGAAATAGCAATGTAGATGTTTTTATTCAAAAATATACGTCTGATTTCTTTTAAGGCATGATGCCAAGCTGTCTGCTTCTTAGATAGTAATGTCACTGTGAGGTATATGCTTTTCTTCATAGCATCAAAGCCTTGAAAGCAGAAAACACTGTAGGGGGATGGACTGAGCCCGGGGTCTGCCATCAGGAAGTTCTGTCCTCACTATTGGCCTGACGCAGTCAATTTATTTAATCATTCAGAACAAGTATCCTCATCTGACCTTCAGGGCTATTGTGAGGATCCAAAGAGATTCTAGAACAGAAGGACTTTGTGAACTACAAGCCCCTTAAAATATGATTGCTTCTTTTGGATGTGAGCACGTCTAGTCCTAGGTGAAGGGGTGTGATTACCAGGTGCGTATGCTTCCCTGAGAGGCTCCCACTGGGAGGCTAAGCTGCCTGCAGCTGCAGTCCATATCAGTGCCTTCACTTGACCAGAAATACCGACCATTGAAATCACTTGTCCAATCTGAATCTTTTTTTCCTTTTTTTGTTTTTTGAGATGGAGTCTCGCTCTGTCGCCCAGGCTAGAGTGCAATGGCATGATCTTGGCTCACTGCAACCTACTTCTGCCTCCCAGGTTCAAGTGATTCTCCTGTATTAGCCTCCTGAGTAGCTGGAATTACAGGTGCCCACTACTGTGACCGGGTAATTTTTGTATTTTTAGTAGAGATGGGGTTTTGCCATGTTGGCCAGGCTAGTTTTGAACTTCTGACCTCAGGTGATCTACCCACCTTGGCTTCCCAAAATGCTGGGATTACAGGCATGAGCCACTGTGCCTGGCCATCCAATCTGCATCTTTTGTTTGTTTGTTTGTTCTTTTATTTTTTAGATGGAGTCTCACTCTGTTGCCCAGGCTGGAGTGCAGTGGTGAAATCCCAGCTCATTGCAACTTCTGCCTCCCGGATTCAAGCGATTCTCCTGCCTCAGCCTCCCGAGTAGCTGGGACTACAGGCACCCACCACCATGCCCAGCTCATTTTGTATTTTTAGTAGAGATGGTGTTTCACCATGTTGGCCAGGCTGGTCTCAACCTCCTGACTTCAGGTGATCCACTTGCGTTAGCCTCCCAAAGTGCTGGGATTACAGGCATGAGCCACCGTGCTTGGCCCAATCTGAGTCCTATAAAAATCTGAAAGCCATGAGGCATTGCTTCTAGGTTACCCTTAAGATAGATAGCATGAAATGGTTGGGGTGACTGAGAACTCTGGACGTCACAGAGTCTGCAAACCCTGTTTCATGCCAGTGAGTTAATGTGTGTCAGAGAAGAGAAGTTATAAGAGCAAAGAAGAGTCCTCAGCACTGGGCTAAAGAAGGTGGGCCCGAACAATTTAAACATTAACTCATATATCACTCAACAAACTATTTTTTCATAAATTTAATTTATGGATTTATAGACACAGGTAGATTCCACAAGCAACATTTCAGTTCAATTTCAATTTCATTACATATTGATGGTGATAATTGTGTATCTGATGTGTGCAGTAGTGATTAAAAACATCCCAGAGATGTATGTTTTTAAACATATCCCAAGACTGCAGTAGTTGTCCCTTCTAGGTGTTTAGTAGCATTCTTAGTACTTATCTCTAAATGTATCAGGGTGGAGTGTTTTTGCCTGTTTAATCGTCTGTCTCTTTCATTCCATTGTTAATTTCTTAATAGTTGAGACTATTTCACAGGGGTATCTTCAGAGCCTGGTATAAAGTCCGTGTTTAAAAATAACCAGTTTCTTTGTGTTGGAGCATGAAAAGTTAGTTCTAGATCTCTCCATAATCTAAGGTGTATGACAGGCTGGGCAAGGTTCCATGAGAGAACTAGAAGGTCCTGTGATCTCTTATAGAGGTCAGTGACTTACTCAAGCTATGACCAGGCTTTAGAGGTGGAAAGAAGTTGCAGCAGTGCCCAGTGCCTCATGTACACTGAGTGACATGTAGCAAATGCCTGACTGATAGGATTTAAACAATAAATAAACATGACATAACACCAGCAATAAGGAATATTGACCGAAGCCAGAAATCAACCCAGGTCATCTAAAGGGGATTGAGAAAAATAAAGAACCCAGGATAGACAGCAATGATAAACTGCAGATTTCCCGGGTGACTGTCAGGTGCAACTAGAGTGGGGAGCACCCAAAGATAGATGGGGATGATGAAGACAGACAGACTTTTGTGAGGGCAAACGGTCTTTTGGGATGCGAGAAGCCCTGAGTGTTTGTGAAATTAGTACTTACTACTGATCTGTCACTTACTATACTGAGCAATAAATTTTTAATGGCCCACATTGAAAGGCAGGTTGTAACAGTGAGCCTGTTAGCTGGAGAAGGACATTTCTGATTGTCCAATGTATGCCACTTTGTGGTTTTTCTATTACTCACCAGTGTGGATGCAGTAAGTCCTGTGAAAAGTTTGCTCTTTACAAAAACCCTTTGTTTTATGAAAAATGAGCATAGAGATAAAGGGCATGTATATTTCTGGAAGTGAAATTAGACAGCAAAGAAATAGATTAAACAGAATCTAGAATGTTTAAGAGAATCTGTATCCCATAATGGGCCTCATCATGGGAGATTACTAATGTTCTTGAGACTCATCCCTTAGATGCGAGGGGATTCCAAACCTCAGCCAAAGATTTCTAACCTTTACTTCCTAACTCTAGGTGACATTACATTTATGGGCTGCAACATAAGGTCAGTCTTGACATTTCAAGCTGTTGAAGTTTTACCTTTGTTAAGTAACTTTGGAATGTCTAGGAATGATACTTTTTGGTCTTGATTTATTAACCATGATGGCATCAAGCTAACGAAAGTGGTCTGCAAATTTCCATGACATGTTATAGCTCTTGTGTAAGTAGTTGGGTCCAGTAAATTATATTTGCCCTTTTTATTTGATTCTGATTATTGTGAGAATAACACATAATTACATGCAGAACATTTTATTATTTCTATTTAAGATTGTATCTAGTTTACCTGACTGTGGAGGGGGCATGGATATGTGTGTGTGTGTGTGTGTGAGTGTGTGTGTGTGTAGGGTATATAATGAACAATGGGATGAGATATAAGAATTTACACGTTTAATTATTATCAAAATGTTAGTGAGGTCTTCACAGATATTACAAAACTGTGTGCATGCATGTGCTGGAGGTACTACAAATAGAAAAGGTTTTAATAAGAGAAATCAGAGATTCTCACAGCTGTTGGAGCAATGAGAACAAAGGTCATGGAAACAGCTACTGGAGGGAGCTCACCAGGAAGCCATAGCACATCTCAGTCATTTGTGCAGGATCCCCAAACCCAACCCTTCTTTATACATCTTCTGACAACTGCACTTAGGATACTAACTAACGGCGTCTGCTTCAAAATCTTATATCAGTGCCTCTCATTGGTAGACTCTAACCCAAAACCACAAAAGGAAAGAGATCCAGGAAGCATTTTCTGTTTCTGAGATTGGTGGAAAAGGGTGTGGATGATGACAAGTTGACAGTAGACTAACTAGAGACCATAGTTAAGGAAGATTATTTAGTTCACTGTGACTTGGTAATCAGTTAGGTATTGGAAAGATGGTACATGAGGTCGGAAAAATACTTTGTGGTCACAAAGACAGAATTCCGTTCTGAATGCCAATTACATAAAACAAATAAACAAACTGATATAAACAGAGATATGGAGATTACTATGTTGGCCACTATAATTTGTTAACCTAAAATTAATTAGGCCTGGGAAAAAAACACATACATTAGAACTATTCCAGAAAACCCAGCCTCCTCACTTTATTAAACAAGTAAAGGTAGATGGTTGAAAGGAAGGAATAAAAGACACTCCAGAGGCTTTTTAAAATTAGGAGACAGGTAATGTTATTACTAAATAACAATTATAGAAGGTGAAACAGTTAAGGTTAAATAGGTTATGACATATGTAAGGAACAGAGTGATGTTCAGTGTGGCTGGAGATTAGCTAATCAAGATTGTCAAAACAACGTACAAGGTGCCTGGTGAGGCAGAAAATGTCTAGATGAGAAGATCTAATAAACTCATATTAGATTTTCTTGTGGACTCTAAGTATATGAGGAAGGAATATACGTTTTCTCTTCTGGGTAGGAATTCCGGGAATCTATCCATCTCTTCTAGGTTTTCTAGTTTATGTGTGTATAGGTGTTCATAGTAGCCTTGAATGGTCTTTTGTATTCCAGTGGTGTCAGTTGTAATATTTCCTGTATCATATCTCAGTGAGGTTATTTGGATTTTCTCTCTTCTTTTCTTGGTTAATCTTGCTAATGGTCTATCAATTGTATTTATCTTTTCAAAGAACCAGCTTTTTGTTTCACTTATCTTTTGTACTTTTTTTGGCTTCAATTTTGTTTAGCTCTGCTCTGATCTTGGTAATTTCCTTCCTTCTGCTGGGTTTGGGTTTGGTTTGTTCTTGTTTCTCTAGTTCTTTGAGGTGTGATCTTAGATTGTCTGTGCTCTTTTAGACTTTTTGATGTAGGCATTTAGGTCTACAAACTTTCCTCTTAGCACCACCTTAGCTGTATCCCAGAGAATTTGATATGTTGTGTCATTTTTGTCATTCAGTTTGAAGAAGTTTTTAATTTCCATCTTGATTTTGCTTTTGACTCAATGCTCATTCAAGAGCAGGTTATTTATTTTCTATATATTTGCATGGTTTTGAAGGTTCCTTTTGGAGTTGATTTCCAGTTTTATTCCACTGTGGTCTGAGAGAATGCTTGATATAATTTCAATTTTCTTAAATGTATTGAGGCTCATTTTATGGCCTATCATATGGTCTATCTTGGAGAAAGTTCCATGGGCTGTTGAATAGAATGTGTATTCTATAGTTGCTGAATGGAGTGTTCTGTATATATCTGTTAGGTCCATTTGTTACATGGTATAGTTTAGATCCATTGTTTCCTTGTTGACTTTCTGTCATGATGACCTGTCTGGTGCTGTCAGTGGAGTATTGAAATCCCCCACTATTAATGTGTTTCTGTCTATCTCATTTCTTAGGTCTATTAGTAATTGTTTTATAAATTTGGGAGCTCCAGTGTTAGATGCATATATGTTTAGGATTGTGATATTGTCCTGTTGGACAAGGCCTTTTACCATTATATACTGTCCCTCTTTGACCTTTTAACCACTGTTGCTTTAAAGTTTGTTTTGTCTGATATAAGAATAGTTAACCCTGCTCACTTTTGGTGTCTATGTTCATAACATGCTTTTTTCCAGCCCTTTACTTTAAGTTTATGTGAGTCTTTATGTGTCAGGTGAGTTTCCTGAAGGCAGCAGAGAGTTGGTTGGTGAGTTCTTATGCATTCTGCAGTTCTGTATCTTTTAAGTGGAGCATTGAGGACATTTACTTCCAATCTTAGTATTGAAATGTGAGGTGCTATTGCATTCATTGTGCCCTTTGCTGCCTGAATACTTTTTTGTTTTTGCTTTTTAACTTGTATTTTTGTTTTATTGGTCCTATGTGCTTTGTGCTTTAAAGAGATTCTGTTTTGATGTGTTTCCAGGATTTGTTTCAAGATTTTGAGCTCCTTTTAGCAGTTCTTATAATGGTGGCTTGGTAATGGCAAATTCTCTCAGCATTTGTTTGTCTGAAAATGACTGTCTCTTTCCTTCATATATGATGCTGAGTTTCACTAGCTACAAAATTCTTGGCTGAAGATTGTTTTGTTTGAGGAAGTTGAAGATAGGGCCCCAATCCCTTCTAGCTTGTAGGGTTTCTGCTGAGAAATTTGCTGTTAATCTGATTGGTTTATCTTTACAGGTTACCTGGTGCTTCTGTCTCACAGCTCTTAAGATTATTTCCTTCGTCTTAACTTTGGATAACCTGATGACAATGTGCCTAGCTGAAGATCTTTTTGCAATGAATTTCCCAGGTGTTCTTTGTGCTTCTTGTATTTGCACATCTAGGTCTCTGGCAAGGCTGGGGAAGTTTTCCTCGATGATTCCCCCAAATATGTTTTCCAAGCTTTTAGAATTGTCTTCTTCCTCGGGAACACTGATTGTTCTTAGGTTTGGTCGTTTAACATAACCCCAGACTTCTTGGAGGCTTTGTTCATATTTTCTTATTCTTTTTTCTTTGTCTTTGTAGGATTGGGTTAGTTCAAAAACCTTGTCTTCGAGCCCTGAATTTTTTTCTTCTACTTGTTCAATTCTATTTCTGAGACTTTGCAGAGCATTTTGCATTTCTGAAAGTGTGTCCAAAGTTTCCTGAATTTTTATTGTTATTTATTTAAGCACTCTATTTTGTTGAGTATTTCTCCCTTCACTTCCATTATCATTTTTTGATACAAGCCCTTGAATTGGACTTTGCCTTTCTTTGGTCCCTCTCTGATTAGCTTAGTAACTAACCTCCTGAATTCTTTTTCAGGTGAGTCAGAGATTTATTCTTGGTTTGGATCCTTTGCTGGTGAACTAGTGTGATTTTTTTGGTCACTGATGAGCCTTGTGTTTTCATATTACCAGGGTTTTCTGTTCCTTCTCATTTGGGTAGGCTCTGTCAGAGGGAAGGTCTAGGGCTGAAGGCTGTTGTTCAGATTCTTTTGTCCCACAGGGTGTTCTGTTGATATAGTACTCGCCCCCTTTTCCTGTGGTTGTGGCTTCCTGTGAGCCGAACTGCAGTGATTGTTGTCTGTCTTCTGGGTCTAGCCATTCAGTGAGTTTATTGAGCTCCTGGCTGGTCCTGGTGGTTTCTGCATGGAGCCCTGTGATGTGAACTGTCTATGGGTCTCTTAGCCATGGATGCCAGCACCTGTGCTGGAGGAGATGGCGGAGGGTGAAGCGGACTTCATGAGGGTTCTTAGCTTGGGTGGTTTAATGTTCTATTTTTGTGCTGGTTGACCCCCGGCCAGGAGGTGGTGCTCTGCAGAAAGCACCAGCTGTAGTAGTACAGAGAGGGACTGGGCCCTAGAACTACCAAGATTATATGTCTTTTGTCTTCTGCTACCAGGGTGGGTAGGGAGGGACCATCAGGTGGGGACCAGGCTAGGCGTGGGTGAGCTTAGACTCTCCTTGGGCCAGTCTTGCTGTGCTGCTGTGGGGGATGGGGATGAGATTCCCAGGTCACTGCAGTTGTGTACCTAGTACCTAGGAGGATTATAGCTGCCTCTGCTGAGTCATGCAGGTTGTCAGGGAAGTGGGGAAAAGCTGGCACTCATAGACCTCACCCAGCTCTCATGCAAACCAAAGGGCCGGTCCCACTCCCACTGTGCCACCTGCAACAGCCCCGAGTCTGTTTCCAGGTGGAGGGCAGGCTTGAAAACTTGCCAGAGGCTTTCAGGCTTTCAGCCTCCCAACTACGAAAAGAAAAGGGTTTTAGTTCTTCCCTGCCTCTGATGTCTGCTAGCTGGATTTGCTACCTCCCCAGAGTTCCAGCTAGGAGGCTTCTGGCCCCACTCAAATTGTTACAAACTTCAGCTAGGGAAGTCCTTCTCTCCAGTGGGGTTTTATCCCCTGCTCCTCTGGCTCTCTCCTGATGGATCCCTGTGGTGTCAGGCAGGAATGGGCGGCTTGGGGATTCAGTGAGCTCTCAGGGTCTCCCTGCTGCCTCCTCCCCCCTGGTATTTCACTTGGCTTGGCTCTAACTCAACTCAGCTTCAGGTAAAGTCGGGAACATCTCCCACAAACAGACCTTCAGCTTCGCCAGTGGAGGTGTGTGTCTGGGAAAGGAGGGTCTCCCTTTCCCACTTCTGCACTTCGGGCACTTACAGTATTTGGGGTGACTCCTGGGTCCTGCAGGAGCAGTCTGCTTCCTTCAGAGGGTCTGTAGATCCTCTCGGGATTGCTGTTTTATTCTTGCAGTTGATCTGGAGCTAAGTTTCACAATGAGAGCCTCCGCAATGCTGCACTATCCGGAGCTGCAATCTTGTCCTGCCTCCTGTCTGCTATGATCTACCGGAAGTCCTTATCCATTGTATTCTGAAAGCAAATAACTTGTTAGGTTTCTCAGGTTCAAAGATTGAGAGGAATTTTCTCTCAGGATCAGTCATACTCTAGTCTTACCCATAATTGGTTTAGATGATATTTTAATGAGATTTGGGACTTGGAATGGATTAAGACTTTAGGGGCTATTGCGATGGGGTGAATTGTTTATTTTGCCTGTGAGAAAGACATGAATTTTAGGGGTTCAAAGGGTGTAGCATTATGGACTAAATTGTGTCTTTTCCTCAGATTTTCATGTTGAGTTCTAATCCCCAGTACCTCATAATGTGGATGTAGTTGATAACCATCTGCAAGTCAAGAGAAAGCCCTCAGAAGAAATCAACCATGCTGGCACCTTGATTTTGGACTTTTAGCCTCTAGAACTTTGAGAAAAAAAAATTTCTGTTGTTTAGGCTACCCAGTCTGTGGTATTTTGTTATGACAGCCCTAGCAAACTTGGACACCAATTTTGCAGAAATGAAACAGCCTGTTGAAAATTAATATGGAATTATAAGGGATTCTAAATAGTCACATTTTTAAAAATATTGCCCTGTAGTTCTTAGATTTTGTATTAGTTTTCCATTCTCAGTTTTCTCTTTGCATTTTAGTTTGCGAAGTTACTATTGACATATCTTCAGGTCAACAGATTCTTTCCCCTGTCACCTTGAATGTGATAGTTAATTTTATGTGTCAAATTCTGGATCGTGGGATGCCCAGCTATCTGGTTAAGCAGTATTTTTCATGTTTCTGTGAGAGTGTTTCTAAAGAGATTAGCATTACAATTGGTGGACTAAGAAAAGCAAGCGCCCCTCCCCAGTGTAGGTGGGCATTCTTCAATTTGTTCAGGGCCTGACTGGAACAAAAAAGTGGAAGAAGGTTGAATTAACTGTGCCTGACTGCTTGAATTGGGACATAAGCCTCTCCTGCCCTTGGCACTCCTGGTTCTCAGGTCTTCAGATTCAGACTGATCTATACCATTTGTTCTCTGGCTCTCCAATCTTTGAACTATACCACTGACATTCCTGGGTCTCCAGTTTTCAGACAGAAGATTGTGGCACTTCTTAATCTCTGTAAACATGGATCCAATTCCTTACAGTAAACCTCTTCACATTCACGTCTTATTGGTTTTATTTCCCTGGAGAATCTTGACTAATACATTTAGTCTAATGATGAAGCCATCAAAGGCATTCTTCATTTCTGTTATAGTTTTGATTTCTAGCATTTTCTTTTAATTGTTCTTCAGCATTTTTCTCTCTCTACTTACATTACCTATCTTTCCTTGAATGTTGCCTACTTTTTCTATTAGGGCCACGAATGGATTAATCATAGTTAGTTTTATCCTTTCCAGATAATTTCAACATCTTTGTCTCATGTGGTCTGCTTCCGATGCTTGCTTTGCATCTTAAAACTGTGTTTTTTCCCCTTCTTTGGAGCATGCCTTGTAAATTTTGTTTAAAGCCATACATGATGTCTTGGGTAATAGGAACTGTAGTCATAAGCCTTTTTAGGTTTTTGTATTGAAAAGGCTGAATGTTGTGCTGCGTTTAGTGTTTCCTGTAACTGTAGATGCCATGGCTTTAAATTCCTCCAGTGTCTTTGTTTTTGTTTTTCCTACTGACTTTGGCCTTTCTTATGTATTCTTCCTCAGAGAGAGTCTGTGTCTTTCAGCTGCTTCAGCAGTAATCACTGTTATTATGCTGGCATCCTGTTGATGTGCTGGTTAGGTGTGGGGATGGGAAATATTATATCATCTTCTGATGAATCCTCAGCTGTCTAGTGGGCTTACGCTCTGAGGCTGTGATTTTCTTAAGCATTGCTCCAGTAGTGTGGCTTTTTCTCCACCTCCTACTCCTTTCCCTGGCTGGTGTGCAGGTAATTTATTTCATTGGAGGACAGACCCCTGGTTTTTCCGTTGGCTTTTTCCCGATTAGGTGAGTCAGGAAGCCTGGAGTAGGATGCAGCGGATAAGAATCCCTTTTCCCAGTTTGTTTTAGAATTTAGTACTGTACCCTTTCAAGTTCCTTCCCCTTGGTATAGAGGCCTTTTTTATGGAGAAGGCTCTGGGTGTTTTTCACAAAGGATATCTTCCCCTGCCCCTGCCAGGGCCAGGAGGGGATGTTTCTTGGATGTCTTCTATGAGAACCTTGTAAGTTTCCTTCAGTTAAACTTCATGAGTACCTTACCTCACTAAGACAGTAACACCTAGTAGTTTGTCACGCTCACAATTTTTACATTGCCCTGTAGTTCTTAGGTTTTCTGTTAGTGTTTCATTCTCAGTTTTCTCTTTGCATTTTAGTTTGGGAAATTACTACTGACATATCTTCAGGTCAACAGATTCTTTCCCATGCCACCTTGAGTGTGATAGTTAATTTTATGTGTCAATTTCTGGATCGTGGGATGCCCAGCTCTCTGGTTAAATAGTATTTCTGGACGTTTCTGTGAGAGTATTTCTGAAGAGATTAGCATTAGGATTGGTGATTGGTGAACTGAGAAAGCAGGTGCCTTTCCCCACTGTAGGGGGGCACCCTTCAATTTGTTCAGGGCCTGACTGGAACAAAAAAGTGAAGGAAGCCTCCAGCAACTTCTTAAAATTACCATTTAAGTGTTTGTATTAGTCAGAGTTCTCCAGAGAACTGTAACTAATAGGAAATGTCTGTCTGTCTGTCTGATATGTGTATTCAAAGACATTGGCTCACACCATTATGGAGGCTGGACAGTCCGAAATCTTGGCCTGACAGACTGAATACCCAGGACAGCTGATGGTGCAGATGAAGCAGAAGGCTATCTGCTGGAGAAGTCAGTCTTGCTCTGGGAGGCTGCTATTTGTGTTCGATTCAGGCCTTCAACTTACTGCATGAGGCCCACCCACATTAGAAACCAACCTGGATTGCTCTGGTCTGAACTCAGATCACGTAGGACTTTAATTGTTGAACAAAAGAACCCTTGATAGCTGCTGCACCATTAGGATGTCCTGATCCAACATCGAGGTTGTAAACCCTATTGTTGATATGGACTCTAGAATAGAATTGCGCTGTTATCCCTAGGGTAACTTGTTCCGTTGGTCAAGTTATTGGATCAATTATGGATGTTGACTCGCTTTGGCTTGTGTAGCCTTAGCATAGGTTGTTCGGAGGTTTAGTTATGCTCCGAGGTCACCCCGACCAAAATTTTTAATGCAGGTGTAGTAGTTTAAAGTCTGCAGATTTATATGATTTTGATTGCATTAGTAAATTAAAGCTCCATAGGGTCTTCTCGTCTTACTATTTTATGCTCGCCTCTTCACGGGCAGGTCAATTTCACTGGTTGAAAGTAAGAGACAGTTGAACCCTCGTGGTGCCATTCATGCGAGTCCCTATTTAAGGAACAAGTGATTATGCTCCCTTTGCACAGTCAGGGTACCGCGGCCGTTAAACATGTGTCACTGGGCAGGCGGTGCCTCTAATACTGGTAATGCTAGAGGTGATGTTTTTGGTAAATAGGCGGGGTTAAGTTTGCCGAGTTCCTTTTACTTTTTTTAACCTTTCCTTAAAAGCATGCCTGTGTTGGGTTAACAGTATGAATAATATTGACTTTGTTTGTATTTATTGATATTAGGCTGTTAAGTATCAGTGAAGTTTTTCAGTCGGATGTAGGCTTATGCAGTGGAGAATATATTCATGTTACTTATATTAGCATTATCACTTCTATGAAATAATAGATTAATCCAGTGTGATGTGAGGAGTTCAGTAGAATGTTTGAGATTTTTTAAAGATAATTATGTTGAGCTTGAACACTTTCTTAATTGATGGCTGCTTTTGGGCCAACTATGGGAACTGGGTTTTTTTACTCTCTATATAAGGTTTTTTCCTAGTGTCTAAAGAGCTGTCCCTCTTTAGACTAACAATTAAGCTTATGGGGGAATTAAGTGATTCTGTAGGTAAACTTAAGGTTGAACTAAGATTCTATCTTGGATAACCAGCTATCACCAGGCTTGTTAGGCTTGTCACCTCTACCCATAAATCTTCCCACTATTTTGCTACATAGACGGGTGTGCTCTTTTAGCTGTTTTTGGGGAATTTGGTTTTAGTTTTCGTCTGGCTTCGGGGAATTTGGCTTTAGTTCTCTTTGCGAAACTGTTTCATTATGCAGAAGGTATAGGCGTGAGTGCTTGCTATTTTGTGCTTGGTTAATCTTTTTCATCTTTCCCTTACGGTACTGTGTCTATAGCGCCAGGATAAAATTTCTATCGCCTATACTTTTGTATGGGTAAATGATTTAGTAGAGGTTAATTTGGTATTAGTGTTGATTAGGTTTGGGGCTAGCATTAGCTCAAGGCAATCAAATTATGTTGAGATCTTCTGGGTGTAAGCCGGATGCTTTGTGTTAAGCTATGCCTTGGTTTATCCAAGTGCACTTTCCAGCACACTTACCGTGTTACGACTTATCTCCTCTATATAAATATGAGGTGGTGTTTAGTTAAGTTGATCCTTAAATATACTTGAGGAGGGTGACGGGGGGTGTGTGCATGCTTTATGGCCTCATTCAATTAAGCACTCTATTCTTAATTTACTGCTAAATCCTCCTTGAGCTCTTAGGTTTCGTAAGAGTCATCATGGGGTTTTCTGAGGTAGAAAATGTAGCCCATTTCTTACCATCTCATAAGCTACACCTTGACCTAACGTTTTTGCGGGGTCATTTATGCTTACTTTGTGGCCTTTATTAGGGTTTGCTGAGGATGGCCATATATAGGTTGAGCAAGAGATGGTGAGGTGAATTGGGGTTTATCAATTATAGAACAGGCTCCTCTAGAGGGATGTGAAGCACTGCTAAGTCCTTTGAGTTTTAAGCTGTTGCTTGTAGTATTCTGGCGAGTAGTTTTGTTGTTTTAACTATTGAGGGTTAAGGCTAAGCATAGTGGGGTATCTAATCCCAGTTTGAGCCTTAGCTATTGTGTGTTCAGAAATTTTAAAGCCACTTTCGTAGTTTATTTTACATCAGCTAGGGTTTTTTACAACTTAGATGGAGTTTGGCTTTACTAGAATAGATCTAAAACACTCTTTACGCCAGTCTCTATTAGCTTGGGTATGGCCGCGGTGGCTGGCACAAAATTAACCAACCCTGAATGTAGCATAGCTTAGTTAAACTTTTGTTTATTGCTAAAGGTTTGTCACTGCTGTCTCCCGTGGGGATGTGGCTGAGCAAAGTGTTTTGAGCTGCGTTGTGCATGATTGATACTTACTCCTTTTGTCTGTGGTGATTTAGAGGGTGTTTTCACGGGGACGAGGATGCTTGCATGCATAATCTTGCTAAGAGTTAATAGAAAGGTTAGGACCAAACCTGTCTGTTTATGGAGTATATAAACCCATCTAGGCATTTTCAGTGTCTTGCTTTAGGTAAATTAAGCTACATAAACGGGGTTTTGTTAGATTTTTGGAGGAGTATGTGGTTGTGAAGTGCTATCTTTGGGGCTGTGATAATAAGGGTGTTGGTCTGGTAGTGGATAAGTATATAGGTGGGATAGAATAAAGAAGAGATTAAGGTTGAGAGTAGTGGGGTGAGATGAGGGTTGTGTTAGTTGAGGGGTAGCAGTTGAAGTTATGCACAGCTAAAAGATGAAAACATAGGCTCTGGCTAAGTGGATTAAGGCTTTTGTTTTGGGGGTTTGGCAAAAGTATATTTTTAGGGAAAAAGTCAGAGGTGGGGGAGGGGGGTTTGGTAAAAAATTTGTTGTGATTTTATAGTGTAAAGAAGGACGTGTCGTATAGCATGAATTAAATAACATGCTATTATGTTTTTAATACAAGCATGAATTAAGTAACACCTTATGATATTTATGCGGGGCTGGGATATTGAACGTAGGTGCGATCAACAATGGTATGTACTAGGAATCAAAGACAGATCCTGCGACATACGGTGTGGGGGTCCAGCTTTCTGCGATGGGGTCGCGTGCACACCCGAGATAAAAAATACAAAATGCATGGAGAGCTCCCGTGACTGGTTAATAGGGTGATAGACCCGTGATCCATCGAGATATCTTATTTAAGAGGAACGTGTGGGCGATCTTGATTTCTATGGCCCTGAGGTAAGAACCAGATGCCGGATACAGTTCACTATAGCTACCCCCACGTGTTATGGGCCTGGAGCGAGGAGAGTAGCACTCTTGTGCGGGATATTGATTTCATGGAGGATGGTAAAAAAGGGACCCCTAACTGAGAGGGGTGTCCGTGGTGACAAGGATTTATTTGACTAAAATGTGCTATGCCCAATGAACGATTTAATGTGCTATATATGGTAAATGAACAGTTGTGTTAGTTGATATTCTTGGGAAGATGCTTGATCTTTGAATGTTAGTGTTATGTTCTACGGTTGGTTAAATCATTAGAGTTCTTGCTTGTAAGCATGTTTTCAAGGGTAGTTAGCAAATATGTAAGAGCATGTGCTATGTACAGTCAAGCATTTATAGTACTATATAATATTCATGTTGGATAGCAGTAATGCACGATTTTCATTGGGGTCTGATAAAATAACTTAGTACTTAAGTTGCATTTAAAGCTTGCACCCCATAGAATACAGAAAGTAGTTTAAATTAGAATGCCAGTTTTGGGTGTTGGTGGTGAAGTTGAGTGCTTTCTTTCTGAGTTGTCCTGGGGAGAAGTTTCTATTTCCGGTTTACAAGACCAGTGTATTAACTTATACTACCAGGGCAGGTTCATTTGAGTAGATTGTTTTCGGTTAAGGAGGCAAGTGGTATTAAGGTTAGGACTGTGATAAAGTATATTATGGATGCTACTTGCCCAATAATGATGAAGGGTTGGTTTACTGGTTGGCCTCCGATTCAAGTGAGAGTTAGTAGAATTATAATTAGGGGTCACTATAGGAATTGGCTATGTGGGCGGAATATTTTACTTTGTTGTTTGGATTTATGGAGTATGGGGATAAGTGCTAAAATGAGGATTGATAGGAGGAGTGCTAGCACTCCTCCTAATTTATTAGGGATAGATCATAGAATTGCATATGCGAATAGGAAGTATCATTCTGGTTTAACATGCGGGGGGGTGTTTAGGGGGTTAGCTGAAGTATAGTTGTCTGGGTCACTTAAAAGGTCGGGTGAAAATAATACTAGTATTATTAGGGCGAGAAGGAGAAGGATTAAGCCTAGGATATCTTTGATTGTATAATAGGGGTGAAAGGTAATTTTGTTGGAGTGAGAGGAAATTCTGGAGGGGTTGTTTGATCCTGTTTCGTGTAGAAATAGTAGATGTAGAATTGTAAGGGCTGTAATAATAAAGGGTAGGATGAAGTGAAGGGTGAAGAACCGTGTGAGGGTGGGATTGTCAATTGAATATCCACCTCAGACTCATTGGACAAGGTTAGTTCTGATATATGGGATGGCTGATAGAAGATTTGTGATTACTGTGGCACTCCAGAATGATATTTGGCCTCATGGGAGTACGTAGCCTCTGAAGGCTGTTGCTATAGTTATAAGTAGCAGTATAATGCCAATATTTCAGGTTTCTAGAAGGAGGAATGAGCTATAATATAGGCCTCGGCCAATATGTAGAAAGAGGCAGATAAAGAACATAGAGGCACCGTTAGCGTGGAGATAGCAAAGGGTTCAGCCATAGTTTACATCTCGAGTGATGTGTGCGACTGAAGAGAAGGCGGAGAAAATATCTGGTGAGTAGTGTATTGCTAGGAATAAGCCTGTGATGATTTGTAGGGTTAGACAGGTTGCAAGGAGTGAGCCAAAGTTTCATCATATGGAGATATTAGATGGGGTGGGTAAGTCAATGAGGGAGTGGTTGATTATTTTTATGAGTGGGTTGGGTTTGTGTGTTGGGGTCATTGGTGTTTTTGTAGTTGAAATATAACGATGGTTTTTCATATCATTAGTCATGGTTAGAGCCCGTGTGGAAACAATGACATATATTTTATTCTTATTAAGTGTACTGTTGGTTATGGGATTTGTGGGGTTTTCTTCCAAGCCTTCTCCTATTTATAGGGGTTTAGCATTGATTGTTAGTGGTGTGGTTGGTTGTGTTATTATTTTATTTTATTTTTATTTTTATTTTTATTTTTAATTTATTTATTATTATTATACTTTAAGTTGGAGGGTACATGTGCATAACGTGCAGGTTTGTTACATATGTATACTTGTGCCATGTTGCTGTGCTGCACCCATCAACTCGTCATTTACATCAGGTATAACTCCCAGTGCAATCCCTCCCCCCTCCCCCCTCCCCATGATAGGCCCCGGTGTGTGATGTTCCCCTTCCTGAGTCCGAGTGATCTCATTGTTCAGTTCCCACCTATGAGTGAGAACATGCGGTGTTTGGTTTTCTGTTCTTGTGATAGTTTGCTAAGAATGATGGATTCCAGCTGCATCCATGTCCCTACAAAGGACTCAAACTCATCCTTTTTTATGGCTGCATAGTATTCCATGGTGTATATGTGCCACATTTTCTTAATCCAATCTGTCACTGATGGACATTTGGGTTGATTCCAAGGTGTTATTATTTTAAATTATGGAGGAGCTTATGTGGATTTAATGATATTTTTAATTTATTTGGGAGGCATAATGGTTGTTGTTGGTTATATTACGGCAATGGCTATTGAAGAGTATCCTGAGGCATGGGGCTCAGGATTTGAGGTTCTGGGGAGTCTTTTAGTAGGATTAGCGATGGAGGTAGGGTTGGTTTTATGGGTTTTAGATTTTGATGGGTTAGTGGTGGTGGTTAATTTTAACAATATAGGGAGTTGAGTGATTTTTGAGGGAGAAGGGCCGGGGTTAATTCGGGAGGATTCTATTGGTGCGGGTGCTTTGTATGACTATGGGCATTGATTTGTGGTAGTTATTGGTTGAACATTGTTTGTTGGTGTATATATTGTGATTGAGATTGCTCAGGGTAATAGGTTACGTTATTAGAAATAAGACTAGAGTGAGAGGGATAAGGAAAGAGAGAAAATGGAATTTGATTATACCCTTTTGAGTGGTTGTGAGGATGGAGGTGATAATGTGGGTATGTGAGATTGTTTTAGGTATAGATTTTTCTAGTCAGATTGAGTCTAGTAAAAGGGAAGCTAGGTTTTGACTTATAAGTAGGTTTTGGTAGGGAGCTGTGCTATGAATTGTAATGGGAAAATATCCTAGTATGTTAGAGAATTTAAATATGTATGATGGGATATCCATTTTAAGCTTATTGGCTATAAGAGTAAGGTCCAAGGCTACTAGGAAGCCTAGAGCGGTTATGTACAGGGCCGAGAGTTTTAGGTGAGATGATATTGTTAGATGGGGAGGTAAGGTGGGAGAGATGCTGTTAGTAATGAGGAATCCTGCGAGTAGGCTGCTGATTGTGAGACTTTTGATTGGGTTTAATAGGGTGGGGGTGTTTTCGTTAATGTTGACTAAGGTTGGGAAGCGAGGTTGTCCTGTTAGGATGAGGAGAATAGTTCGAGCACTGTAGGCGCTTGTTAGGGAAGTGGCAATGAGAGTGATAGATAGGGCTCAGGCGTTGGTATATGACATGTTTGCGGATTCGATGATGAGGTCTACCCAGAATTCACCAGTTTAAATGTTAATCTCATCCAAAAGCACTCTCCAAGCTGACTTATAAAACTAACCATCAGGGTGTTCCCACCAGTATGGCTCAATGCTCAGTCAGTCTGTTCCAGGTAAGTAGATCTTGATTGCTGCCTCTCTTGTTATCCTCCTGTCTCTTCAGATTTCACCTTAGTGGTTTGCCCTGCAACCTTAGCTCTTTAAGAAATTTATTGATTTTCAGTGTGTCCAATTTTTCTTGTCGTGAAGATGGGAGTGATGATTTACAAGCTTGCTACATGCTGGAACTAACACTGGAGTTGCTTTATGTTTTACTCATATTTCTCAACCCAGAGAGGTTTCTTTGCCCATTTAAAAGTCCTGGTATCTTGTAGGAGCTTGGCTCTTCAGGTTTATGGGCTATGCTCTTGCATAAAACATCTGGAGATGCATCTTAAGTACACCGAGCAAAAGTATTGAACTTTACAACATTGAATCTTGGAGTGCCCTTGACTTTATAGTTCAAGCTTATGTAGTTACAATTCTGCAGTATTTTCCATTACCCCTTTTAATTTTGCATACAAAAGGTTTTCAGAAACATGAACTGGTTAATAAGAAACCCCTTCTAAATTTCCCATAACTGTTTCTGTACAGCTCCCAGTGAAAAGACACTTACATCATTGTATCAGGGCCATTACTGAAGAAAATAACTTGGTAATTCTTGTTGTTATGGTGAGAGTTTTTTTCTTTCACTTGCATTTTATACAGCAGCATGGTCTAGATTAAGCCATGAATTAGACAGGTTTTGCTAAGTTACACTCCAGTAACAACCCAAATCTCAGTTTACGGCAACAAGGAGGATTGTTTCTCACTCATGTTGCATGCTCTTTGGGATTCAGCTGTGTCTATCCTCCACAGTTTGTCAGTCCTCCAACCCAGAGGAAGGAACATCTTTATCTGGAGTACACCTTCCTGTTGCAGAAGGAGATAGGCAATAGAAGTCTCACTAGACAGTACCTCAGAATGTGATGTTTTTTGGCTTGTATTTCTCTGTCTTTATGTTCACATGGGATTATCCCTGTGTGCCAATCTGTGTTCAGATTTCCTTTGTTTATGAGAGCATCAGTCACATTGAAGTAGGGGCTCACTCTACTCTAACATGACTTTATTATAACTAATTACATCTGCAATACTCCTATTTCCAAAAAAACGTCACATTCTGAGGTACAGAGGGTTAGATCCTCAAGATTTGAATTTGGGGAGTGATGCAGCTCAACCCCAAGCAGGAACCATGCAGATAAGGATGCTTCTGGAATGCAGGGCAACAATGACACAATCATTGTCAGTATTATATACTTTGACACAGCAGCTGCCTTTTGGGGAATGCGGTGAGGCTGAGGAGGCTACACTTTTGATTACATATCCTTAGGAAATCTACAACTGCAATAGTTTGAATAAATTAAGTAAAAATGTTATATGAAATAGTGTCTAATGAGAATTCTATTTCTGGGAAGGCAGAGTAGATATATTTTTGCCTCCTGCTTATTTTTCTTTTATTTTTACTTCTTTTCTGAGACTGAGTCTCACTCTCTCGCCCAGACTAGGGTGCAGTGGTGCGATCTCAGCTCACTGCAACCTCTGCTTCCCAGGTTCAAGCAATTCTCGTGCTTCAGTCTCCCAAGTAGCTTGGATTACAGGCGCTCACCACCATGCTTGGCTAACTTTTGTATTTTTAGCAGAGACGGGGTTTCACCATGTTGGCCAGGCTGGTCTTGAAATCCTTACCTCAAGTGACCCACCTGCCTCAGCCTCCCAAAGTGCTGGGACTACAGGCATGAGCCACTGCACCCAGACGCCTCTTGATTATAGTATAGACAGCTACAACCCCTGGATATCACGTTTAAAACAAACATTAGATGACTCAGAATGGTGAAGAGCAAGAAAGCAGACTGATCAGGGACCTTGGACTCCAGGAGCAATGTGATGCTCTTTCCTGGGCACTTTTTCCTCATGTAGCTCAGGCTTCAAGCTGAAGAAGCCAGCAACCAACCTGAGCATATCAACAGACACAGAAAAAGGCCCAGCAAAACCTGAGTCCCTCTAGACAACAGGCCAAAACAGTGGAGGCCTAGCAATACAGGTAACTTTTAGACAATAACCATTCTTCCCCAGCCAAACAGCACAGAAGAAACTGTGGCCCCCACCTCCAGCAAGACCAGCAAAGCCCAAGTGAGGAGGTGGCTTTCACTCTCCCCAGGCTATACTGAGGCACCTAAGGACCCCTTGAGACTGCTGTCTGAGAAAGCCAAGTAGGAAATTAGGGAATCGTCCTGCCAGATGGTTGCACTCAAAAGCTTGAGGTCACAAGGGGAGGCTGGGCTTGCGTCCTCACTCAGCGGGAATGAAGCTCCCCTCCCTCTTCACTGGGGTGGTTGCAGAGAAGGCCTAGGGGAGGCTCCAGTGCTCTCCATTTTTCAGGGGGTGATAAGGCTGCCCTGCCCTTCTCCATCCTGAGATGCATGGAGGCCGTGTGGGGAGGATTCACAGAATACTACACCTCCCATCCAGGAGGGTTATGAGGTGGGCTGACAGGGAGCCAGAACCCCAATTCCTCCCAAAAGTAATGAAAAGAACCCCTTTGTGTGTCAACGGAGGCCAGGGAGGGAACCTGGACTTCTATTCCCACATGGCAGTAATGATGTGGGACCCCTCTTCCCAAGCCACAGCAGTTTCAGAGGAAAATACCTGAAATAGAAGGCTTCAGTAAGATCCAAAGCCTCCAGGTTTCAATAGGAAATTATTCACCATACCAAGAACTAGGAAGATCCCAAATGGAATGAAAAAAGGCAATCAACACTGAAGTGATAGAGGTATTGCAGTTATCTGAAAAAGATTTTAAAGCAGTCATAGGCTGGGTGCAGTGGCTCACACCTGTAATCCCAGCACTTTGGGAGGCTGAGGTGGGTGGATCACATGGTCAGGAGTTTGAGACCAGCCTGACCAACATGCTGAAACCCTGTCTCTACTAAAAATACAAAAATTAGCCAGGTGTGGTGGCGCATGCCTGTAATCCCAGGTACTCAGGAGGCTGAGGCAGGAGGCTGCAGTGAGCCGAGATCATGCCATTGCACTCCAGCATGGGCGACAGAGTGAGACTATGTCTCAAAATAAATAAACAAATAAATAAAGCAATCATAAAAAATGCTTCAATGAGCAATTTCAAACACACTGTAAACAAATGAAAAATGGATGAAAAATCTCATCAAAATAATACAAGGCCCAAAGAGAAACCAGATGGAGATTTTAGAACTGAAAACTATAATAACAGAAATAAAAAAGATTAATAGATGGACTCAAAATATAGATCAGAGGGGAAAGAATCAGTGAACTGAAAGATAGAAGACTAGCAATTATACATTCTCAACAACAGAGACAGCATAGACAAAAACAAGATGAGCAGAGCCTAAGAAGCCTGTGGGATTTTAATAAAACATCCAACATTTGTGTTATTCAAGTCTTGGATAGAAAGAAGAGAGAAAGTCAGGACAATTCCAAAGAAATGCACACCAAGACACATCATAGTCACACTTTTAAAATCAAAAAGGAAAACATTTTGAAAGCAGCAAAAGGGAAACATCACCCTGCCATTTACATGCTGAATGGTGAATGTTTGAATGCTTTACCCATAAAATTGCAAGGCATTGCAAACAAGGCAAGGATATCCATTCTCACCACTCTTATCCAACCTAATGCTGGAAGTCCTTGCCAGTGCAATAAGTCAAGAAAAGGAAAAGACCTATAGATTGAAAAGGAAGAAATTAAACTATTTTCAGGTTATACAGATACCTACATAGAAAAATCTCAAGGAATCTACAAAAATACTCCTAAAATGAATAAATGAGTTGAACAAGGTTAGATGATACAACATAAACCCAAGATAAACATATAAAAAATTAATGGCATTTCTGTATACTAACAATGAATACATGGGGTGATAGGAAAAGGAAAGTTACATCCTTTTATTATCAAGGCTTTGTAGTAAAGCCTAGAACAAAACTCCCATACACTGTATTTCTTATACTTACCTTCCATACAAGATCATTTTTAAATTTTTTATTTTTATTTTTATTTTTTGAGATGAAGTTTTGGCTCTTGCCGCCCAGGCCAGGGTGCAATGGCATGATCTTGGCTCACTGCAACTTCTGCCCCCTGGGTTCAACTGATTATCCTGCCTCAGTCTCCCAAGTAGCTGAGATTACAGGTGCCCCCAACTACGCCCAGCTAATTTTTTGTATATTTAGTAGAGATGGGGTTTCACCATGCTGACCGTCTTGAACTTCTGACCTCAAGTGATCCACCAGCATTGGCCTCCCAAAGTGCTGGAATTACAAGTGTGAGCCACCGCACTCTGTCCTGGTACATACAAGATTCTTAAAGTATTTATTTCCTGACCGGGCGCAGTGGCTCATGCCTGTAATCCCAGCACTTTGGGAGGTTGAGGTGGGCGGATCACAAGGTCAAGAGATCGAGACCATTCTGGCTAAGATGGTGAAATCCTGTCTCTACTAAAAACACAAAAATTTAGCCAGGCATGGTGGCGGGTACCTGTAGTCCCAGCTATTTGAGAGGCTGAGGCAGGAGAATTGGCATGAACCCAGGAGGTGGAGCTTGCAGTGAGCCGAGATCTCGCCACTGCCCTCCAGTCTGGGTGACAGAGCTAGACTCTGTCTCAAAAACAAAAACAAAAACAACAACAACAACAAAAAACCCTATTTATTTCCCTTCTTAGAGCAGGGTGTGGTGGTTTAAGCCTGTAATCTCAGCACTTTGGGAAGCCAAGACAGAAGGATTGCTTGAGTCCAGGAGTTCAGGATCAGCCTGGGTAACATAGCAAGACACCATCTTTACAAAACAACAGCAACAACAAAAAACTAGCTGGATGTGGTGGCATACACCAGTGGTTCCAGCTACCTGGGAGGCTGAGGAGGGATGATCACTTGAGCCCAGGAGGTTGAGGATACAGTGAGCCATGATGATGCCACGGCACTCCAGCCTGGATGACAGAGTGAGACTCTCTCAAAAAACAAATCAAAACAAAAAAAGCAAAACTATTTCCCTTAAATAATTTATTAATTTGTCATTTTATTTAAGTTTGAAAGAGTTTTACTGTCCTAAGTGCCTAAAGTTTATAATAGATATGCATTTTCCCGGTGTTTTTGGAAATAAAAGTTTTCTATGTGTCCTAGTCTGCTAGGACATATTCATTAATATCTTCAGAGATTTTTTGTGATTTCCATACTTCAAACCCATGACCCCACTCGAGCAATGGATTATTTGGTTCACATCTGGTTATTGTGAAGCCTTGCCATTCAAGCCTGCATTGTAATATTTGTCTTATCCTCTCCATTCTCGCAACTCAACTAAAGTCAAGGATCAAGTCCTGCTAGTTTATTAGTGTATTAACTGGTACATATCAGGTACTGAATATATCTGTTGAGTAATGAATGGGTGGATGCCACTGCCCAAGTGTAGGCACTCATGCTAAATTATCTTCCAAGAGCCAACCCTCCTGTCCTACTTCAATGCACAAGTGGTGAAAAGAATTTATAGAATCAAAATTCTTTCACATCAAGACTTTTTGCTTTCTACATGAAGCCTGAGTTCATCGTGATTTTTTGGGTTCTTCTCTTCTTCTTAAACCCACATCTAGCCAATGTCCTCTACCTGCTACATGGCTCTTTTAGTCTCACTGCCTCCTTCCTCAGTGGAGCCCATATTGGTCTCGTTGCTAGTTTCTTACCAATGATCCTTCATGTTGCCACTGGAGTGATCGTTGTGATGTTATTTCCCATTGCCTGGAGACTGCGCTTAATTAATTTATGTGACTTTTAGGGTCCTAATTTTCTTTGCTGCCCACTCATCCCACCTCAGTTCCCACTAACATGTTCTCTGTGGATGTCCCCAATGAAGGAGGGGAGAAAAATGTACATTTCTGAAATACTGATCTATTTGTGGTGCCCATGCTTTAACATATATATATTTTTTCCATTTGCCTGAAATGCCTTTTCCCTGCTTGTTCTCCTGAAAGACATGGTCATCTTTTACAGCTCAAATGCTTTTCTCCATATAACATATATTAGTCTGCTCAACACAATAACAGAATACAAGAGAATGGGTAACTTAAACAGTTTATTTTTTCACAGTTCTGGAGGCTGAAAGTCCACCATCAAAGTGTCATCAGGGATGGTTTCTTCCAAGTCCTTATTCTTTGGCTTGCTGATGGCCACCTTCTCCCTGTGTCCTCACATGGCCTTCGCTGTGTGAGCACACCTGGAGTCTCTTCCTCTTTTTACAAAGACACCAGTGCTATTGGGTTGGAGCCCCACTCCCATGACCTCATTTAATCTTCATTACATCCTTAGAGGCCCTATGCCCAAATATAGTCACATGGAGGATTAGGGCTTCAACTTATGAATTTTGGGGGAACACAGTTCAGTCCATAAAATCAGGTCTCCCCTCATTGCCTGAGGCAGAACTGAGTGTGGCTTCTTTATTAGTTCATTCTGACACTGCTATAAAGAACTACCTGATACTGGGCAATTTATGAAGACAGTAGGTTTAACTGACTTACAGTTCCACAGGAAGCATGACTGGGAGGCCTCAGGAAGCTTACAATCATGGTGGAAGGGAAAGGGGAAGCAAGCACCTTCTTCACATGGCAGCAGGAGAGAGAGAGCAAATGGGGGAGGAACTGCCAAACACTATGAAACCATCAGATCTCCTGAGAACTCACTATCATGAGAAGAGCATAAGGGAAATCCAGCCCCAAGATCCAATCACCTCCCACCAGGTCCCTCCCCCAACATTTGGAATTACAATTCAACATGAGATTGGGTAGAGACATAAAGCCAAACCATATCAACTTCCCTTCTGCTCTCCTTGGGATTCCTAAAGACCTTCATTATCTAATGGCTTATAGCCGTGATTTATTGGCCTTTCTACCAAATTGTAAAGCCAGAGAGACCCTGGTTTGCTTGCTTTCATCTTTGAAACTTAATAAATATCTGTTAAATACATATTATTTTACAACAACTTGGGTGACAAATAATAAAAATACTTATTAGTTGAATTTACATTTATGCTTATTGAGAAGATTTTCCAAATATGTAATTTTATTCATTTGATTTTAATTCCCCTTCCTTTAGAAATTAACTCTTTCAGACTCTAGGTCCATGTTCAATATTTTTTAACACCTACAGAACTGTTTATTAGTTTGGATACTGGATGAATCAAGCTCATTAAGTTCTGGGGGAAAATATTAAGAAAAATCATGTAGGCTTTGAAGTTTCTTTTGCCTTCTAGGTGTGTGCTTACAGAATAGAGCATTTCATCAAACCACGTTATTGATTGGCTTTGTTGCTATCCGCTTCAATTCCCACTCTTCTTTCCTTTGCCTCCTCTTTCAGATAAACAAGCTGGAGGCACGCCTGAGGCAGGCAGGGTGTACAGATGTTAAAGGAGTTCCAAGGAAGGCTGAGGAGCGCTGGATGAAAGAAGACTGCACTCACTGCGTCTGTGAGGTTTGTGCTGCTTTTCCCCTCCAGCTCCCCCCATTTCACTTCTCCTAGCCAGCCACTTGAAGCATAATTGAAAAATTCAAAAGGAGAAAAAAAAAACTTTATATCAATAGATTCTAGGTATATTTTTAAGATCAAGGTACTGGTGTAAAATTTTGAGGTTTTTGCTTACTGATAAAAAAGTATAGCCACAATCTTATGAGCACTTGCCAGAGACAACGAGCTTTTTCCATGTTCACTGATGGACAAAGGAGCTGAGGCTAAGGAAGTTTATGTCAACAAGTAAACTGAGCCAGCCTGGGACTTGAGTTCATCTCATTATTCTGCAGTCAGGCTCACTATAAACACTGTGGGCACTTGGTAAACTACCCAATTTTACGGAAAAATAAAAAAGTGTTGTCATGGTGTCCACCAAAACAAAAAAACATGCTCTATATTTGTTATTTAGTTTGCTTTTTGAACAGAGCTGATTCTTTCCAGCCATCTAGAAATGTATGAACTTCCTCAGCTAATCCTACCATATGGTACGATATGGTAGGTAACATTTTAGAGGGCAGCCTTGCTCTTCGCGCTGCAAATGTGTGGAAAGAAAGATTGAATAGAAACCATGCAAAAATGAGCTTATGCTATGAACAATTTTTTTTGTATGGAGACAGTCAGCTTATTAGATTATGTATTATAAGAAATATTTATTTGTCTTTTAAGTACTTTGACTATAAAAAACATGGAGGTGATATGTGCATGTTGCCTTTCAGAGTGGCCAGGTCACCTGTGTGGTGGAGATTTGTCCGCCGGCTCCCTGTCCCAGTCCTGAATTGGTAAAAGGAACCTGCTGTCCAGTTTGCAGAGACTGAGGAATGCCAACTGATTCCCCAGAGAAACGCTAATAAAAGTGTTGTGCTCTTGAGCCCTGAATGGGAAATTTCTCAGGAAGAGACACTTAGGACTTTGGCACTTTTAACTTGTAGTCACATCATTGATATGGAAACCACTGACTTAAGCAACTTACTTCATTTAATCTTACATATACTGAAGATCTTTTATTTTGTTCATTTTCTAACACATCTTGAAATAATTCAAAACTAAAAGCAATAAAGTGCATAGGAAATATTTTATCATAAGAAATATTTCTTACTGTAAGCTGTCAGTTTTATATACCGCATCTGGAAATAAAAAGAATACCATGGAATATTTAAAAAATATACGAGTATTGTGGAAAATCTCTAATTTTGGAATTTAGAGAGGTCTCCAGGTTTCATAATCTGCAGGAATTTTGAAATAATGAGTTTCACACTTACGAAAACATCTGGAAGGGTCTATGATACTTTCATGACAATGTTGTGATGCTGTTCTCCCCACTGACCCCCCTCTCTCAGATCTACAACCTAGACAATTGTCAGATTTTGCTGGGAAGGCATTTATCTTAACCTTCATTAGTCTCTTAAGTCCTGGGACATAAGGAAAAAGTCAGTAAAGGAATATCATTATTTTAGGGAACTTGTTAGTTCTGCATGTGGCTGAAAAATGCAAACTCTCTGAAAGAAAGAGACTAAAGCAGAATTGCTCAATGTCTGCCTTCCTCTTACTTGTCATTGTTACCATTCCTGAGATGTCAAAATTGAAATAGAGCCAAGCCTGAAATTCAGGAGCAATCTGAATTTACTATAAGCAGACTTGAAAGTGTTTCTGACTTTTACAAAAGGTGTTGCTGTAGGGTTCTTCTAATTTGGGCACTCTCTTACAGCATTTGACACAGAACCCCATAGACAAGTGTATTTATACTCAGAATTGAGTATTAAGTAATTTAGGTGATTTTCACTTCATATTAGATCAGAGCCTTTAAAATCTGATATAAAAATATGTACTCATATGTGGGGTTGATAGATCTTTTTAAAGAATACTTTGTGCCAAGGCTTTTTTTTTTTTGAGACAAGGTCTCACTCTGTCACCCAGGCTAGAGTGCAGTGCAGTGGTGCCATCACAGCTCACTGCAGCCTCCACCTCCTGGGCTCAAGCAATAGTCTCATCTCAGCCTCTTGAGTGGGCGGCGCGACAGGTGCATGCCACCATGTCCAGCTAATTTTTTTTTTAAATTTTGTAGAAATAGGGTTTCACTGTGTTCCCCAGGCTGATCTCAAACTTCTGGCTTCAAGCAATCGTCCCTCCTCAGCCTCCCAAAGCACTGGAATTATAAGCATAAGCAACCATGACAGCCAAACCCTTTGAGGAAATATTTCATGTAGTGTGCTGCCAAGAGAGGGCCTCAAAGAGACAGCGCTACTGTTTTTCAATTACAAAATAAACTTTTAAAAATAGGCATCGTTTCCCAATATTTAGAGTTCTTTTGTAAAATGCAGTATTAGTTTTAGAGAAAATATTCTGGTAGCTCTTTTTATCGTGAGTGAGGAAAGATGTTTCTGGAGTTTGTAGTATATTTGTTTTTAAATGTGTTAGTGATTCCCAAGATCCAAATTAATTTTTACTAAAAAAGTTTAAAAGGATAAATCCTAATATGCCATAACAGTTTTATATTTCATGGCCTTTAAAAATCCAAAACAATTTTTTATTATACTAAGTTTTAAAAGATAAAACCTAACAAATCTCAGATGCTTGACATTTGGTGGCCTTTTAAGACCCAACATGGTGAAATGCAGCTAAATCTTCTGAATGTAAGTGTAATGCGTTCCTCAGAAACAGTCACAGTAAGCTTACCTGCAGATGAGAGTAACAAATGACAATTATGAATGAACTTGGTCAAGTTTAGGTTTCTCATAATATTCATTTGCTGTTGTTCATCTTACTGCCATTTAAACAAGACCTATGTGATTGCTGATTTTATTTTTTACACACTAACCACACATTAACTTGGATGTCACGTGGTTAATATGACTGGCTCATATAACATAAACAGATATTAAAATAACAGAATGAAATTATCATTTAAAATGGAACTGGATTGACTACATGAGGATTTTAAAAACTGTTTGTCGATTGACAAGGTAACTTGAAAATTCAGCCAACTTTATAGACATCATTATAATTCAGTCATATAAATTGCTTTTTACTTTGTACATTTTATTGTATAACACTTGTTTGTCTATGTTTTTAATATTGTTTTTATTCTTGAAAATAATATTGCAAATGGTAAAAATTTCAAATATTTCCCAAGGATATATACCCTGTCCTTCATTTCTCCAGTCTAAGTGCAATGACTATTTTTAATTTTAGGATGTGTGCCTGTGTGTGTGTGTATGTGTGTGCATGTGCCTTTGTGTGTGTGTAGTAGAAATTTCCATTTTTCAGATTTTAAAAGAAAGTATCACATCAAAAATAAATGAGCTGGGTAAAAGCTACGTAAGCTGATAAGACTTACACACGTGAGGTGGTAATGATATTTTGAGAGAAAAGAAACTAAGTCAAGTTAGAGGAGAACTTGGATTTTTAGAAATTTAGAATCGTTTAGAAGTGGAAAGTATCAAGTAATCTGTTTTTTGGAAAAACATGTGAAAGAAACAACACGACTTGCTGTCAGGGCATGGAATATGTGATTGACAATGTGATACCATTTGCCCACAAAAGAAAGAAAAAATGTATAAAGGTAAAACACATGAACTGGATGTACAAGTGACTCTGAAGGGCAGAGCATGGAGGCAGAGCTAAAGGAGCAGGCTGGAGCCACACAGGTCTATGCTGATGAATCTGGAGAACATTCCAATTTGATCCTGGTAATGAACCAAGCACAATGAAGACAAGGAGCTCTAGTGCCCAGTGTTAAATCAAAGCCCAGACACTAGAAGCGCAAAGAGCCTGCAAGACTACGTTTTATGTTTTAAACCCATGCCCCAAATTTCTAATGACATGGAAAACTGAACTAACCAGAATCCTGTTCTGTTTCAGGTTTCTAAAATGCTGAACAAAATATAATACAGAACATGAAATATATAATTGAATATGAGAGGAAAAAAACACGGAAAGTCTCTGAGTTTTACAACGGAAGGAACCTAAATCAAGAGATACAAAAGGCAAGCCAGTGACAAAATAAAGTCAGATATAGGTAGGGCCTGGTAAAGTTGAGGCTGGCGTTTTAAATTCACACTCGGGATTAGATGGTGCAGCCTGGGGCCAGGACAATGCTATGAGCATAAACCAAGTTGCTTCCTTAGGACGTCCTTCCCATGGAGGATGCCTGGAAAATCTGGTCTCCAATCCAGGGATGCTGCAGAGAAGGTCCTTTCTATTCCCAGCTTGGGATGGAAGAAACTCTTATCCCATGCCCTGTGGAGGTCTGCAGTTAAATTGACACTAGCCTTAAGGTTTGGAAATCCCAAGCTAGGAAACGGATGTAAACAGTTGCCCTGTCCCAATAAAGAAATCACAAACCATATGAGGAAACGGCTCATCACACAGATTAGTGAAAAAATCACAACAAATAGGATTATTATCACCCCAAGGATTTAAGATAGTAAAAAATTCTGAAGGATACTAAGAGAAGGAATGGAACTGGTGGAAAATAGGAAACATTTTGAAAAACTGACCCTGTGTTGCACTTTATATTTTAACAAATTTCAGCGATCAAGTGGTATTTTACACTGTATGTTACTTCATAACAAATACACTCAAAATAGAAAATTAATAATTAACAAAATGATAGTATATGCATATACTTTCATCAAAAAATAGATTAGGATGGAAATTATAAAATAGTTAGACTGAACCCAAAACTAAAAAGTATCTCAAAACTTGTGGAAAGCAGTTATAATTGTGAAGTATAATTGAGTGATGAGCATTAATTCACTTTGATCACATCTGAATGATTTCTACTTTTAGCCTTTGCAGTTCTCTCTGACCACAAGTAAGCACAGAACACTTAATACACAGGTCTCTGATGCATAGGCCGCGTCACTGTAGGCATTTGGGGTGGAAGGGAGTAATGGAAAATATGAGAAAAAACTTGAATCTTAGAACATTTTGGGAAGAAAGTGACAGTCCTTTAGTCAGTGTTCCCCTCTGCACTAGCAGTGGAGGGTTATAAAAATACCCAGTGGGGAAAAAACACCTAAGTGGAGTCTTCCAGGTGATGACTGCTTAGGAATCATCCATCTATTAAGATATCACCACTACTGGGAATGACAAGCATTTGAAATGGTACCTTTATAAAAAGAGAGCATGAGGTTGGGCACAGTGGTTCACACCTGTAATCCCAACACTTTGGGAGGCCGAGGAAGGTGGATCACCTGAGGTCAGGAGTTTGAGACCAGCCTGGCCAACATGGCAAAGTCCCGTCTCTACTAAAATTACAAAAATTAGCCAGGCATGGTGGAGCACACATGTAATCCCAGCTACCTGGGAGGCTGAGACAGGAGAATCACTTGAACTCAGGAGGCAGAGGTTGCAGTGAGCCGAGATTGTGCCACTACACTCCAACCTGAGTGACAGAGTAAGACTCCTAAAAAAATAAAAGGCCAGGCACGGGGGCTCATGCCTGTAATTCCAGCACTTTGGGAGGCCAAGGCGGGAGGATCATCAGGTTAGGCGATTGAGACCACTCTGGCTAACACGGTGAAACCCCGTCTCTACTAAAAAAATATAAAAAATTAGCCGGGCGTGGTGGTGGGTACCTATAGTCCCAGCTACTCCGAAGGCTGAGGCAGGAGAATGGCGTGAACGCAGGAGGTGGAGCTTGCAGTGAGCCGAGATTGCGCCACTGTACTCCAACCTGGGTGACAGAGAGAGACTCCGTTTTTTTTTTTTTTTTTTTTTTTTTTTTTTTTTTTTTTTTAAAAAAGAGAGCATAATGATGACCAAAATGTATAGTGCTTATTTTATAACCAGTATGTGTAGTCACGGCCTTGTGGCATGGGACCATATGATAAAAGTCAGTTATATGCCTTGAAAAAAAGCAACACTGCTTCTTAGAGTACTGAATATCATGTTGTCTCAGATGTTAAGCAGCAGAAAATGTAAAGGATGTGCTCCTAACTTCTCAAAGGATTTGAAGTTTAAATGAAAATAGAAGAGTCATGCAAACCAACTTATTTGACTGATATTGTCACAGAAGCAATGTTTCTTTGAAATATACATATACACAGTGTATATGTGTATCATGTACATATATATATTTGTATATGCTTGTGTATATGCTTGTATATATTTATCTGTGTATATATATAGTCCCAGAGTCTTGTCGGACCTTTCTCCTACCTCCACTCAAACTACATTTCTTTTCATTTTTTAAATTTATTTATTTATTTTTTTTGAGGCACTGTCACCCAGACTGGAGTACAGGGGCATGATCTTGGCTCAAAGCAACCTTCACCCCCCTGGTTCAAGCGATTCTCCTGCCTCAGATTCCCAAGTAGTTGGGATTACAGGCACGCACCAAAAAGTCCAGCTAATTTTTGTATTTTTAGTAGAGACTGTTTCACCATGTTGGCAGGCTGGTCTCGAACTCTCGACCTCAAAGGTCTTGCCTGCCTCGGCCTCCCAAAGTGCTAGAATTACAGGCATGAGCCGCTGTCCCTGGTGACAGACTACGTATTTTTAATGCATAAATTATACAAGACAAAACTTCAAAAGCAAATCCTAAACAACATTTGGTTAAGATCCTTCTTCACTCTTCTCCTGTGACAAAGTATGGTTATGATTTCTTCACTCAATTAAAATAATTCAGATTAGAAAATCCAGGCATCTGGATCTCCAGGAATTCTTTATTTTGTCTTTATTTTTATAAAGAACACTGTTTACATTAGTTGCTGCAAATGGTTCCAAATACTTTCATAGTTATTATAACTGGGTTTAATTATTTTTATATGAAAACAGGGCCAGTAAGGAAACAAATTCTGAGGAGTAGATTCTTTGGTTTCTTTATTGTGACTGATGGCATGTTAAAAAATTTAAAGCAGTTTGGGTTGCAAGAATCAGATTTCTCCCCATTCACTTTGAATACATGCCTCTTTTAATGGAATGCACTATCTTCTCATTTCCCTCATGTTAAAATCCTTCATTTGGTTTCTGGAAAACTGACATTTATGAATTATTTAAATTTTCTTTTGCTTTCTCATCCATTCTTCTTAAAAACAGTTCATATTTGCATAGGTTAACTAAAATCATTTTTCTTGATGAATATACATGCATTATAGTAGGCTATGGAAAAGATACAAATTATATTTTTGTTCAAAGAATTCCCACGGTATCACTGAGTTTTCTGCAATCTTGAAGAGGAAACTTGATAAATAATGTATTCATTTATTTAATCACTTCTTATTTGTAAGTGATGAAGGCCACAATAGAGTATTTTGGTCTTCTAAATTGATTTCGTTGGACTAAATGGATGTTAAATTTATTAATTAGACATATAAAATATGTATATCCTGAAAGTGTTTAATGTATAAACTAGTTTTCTTGACTACAGATGAAAGATTCATGTGTTCTTCTTGTCACTGCTGGATATTCCTGTGTGAGCAAAAGGAAGAAATCAGCATGAAATATGAACCAGAGTCTTTTTGTATCACGATGCTGGAATGGCTCTTTTACACAATTACCTTTAGGCAATAAGATAGACCGTTTTTTTTCTTTCTTCCTTTTCTTTTTGCTTTAAAATTGAAATATGTGTGCACTATGAGATCCAAGAATGGTAACGCATCTTAAGAAGAAGCAATTTACTGAAGCACAGTTGGAAGCCATGTGTCATTACATTAACAGCTAGGAAATTACAGGAGCCAGCACACCACACTGGCATCCGGGTTGCCGTTGGCAGTCCAAAATGGAGTGGCTTGACTTCCAAAAACCTGAGCTGACCTTTAAATATGAAGTCATGCTGACTCGAAGCCCCAGACGGTGTTCCAAGTAGCAAGATGCTCTACGGGTAGCAGCAACAGTGGTAGTTTCAAAACCAACTATAATTTTAGGAGGCCACCCACAACACTTTCACCATCTTCAAATAATTTTTGCAAAGAAAATGACTCTAGAACAACCAGACAAAAAATAAAGACCTCTGTTACAGCCATTTAAATAGTATAATCATGAAATATCTCAACTGCAAAAGCAGAAAAGTGGTATCTTGTTGATGTAGGACTACAAAGAAGCTATACAGTTTTCGGTTTCCAAAGACGGGGATTAGGAACGTAAGTGAGCTTGTTTCTTTTTGATGGTATCAACAAACCATCAGATTTGCCCTCACCCTTCCCCACCCCCACACCAAAACACATGCAAATCTCAGGCCTACAACAAACACACTGGCACAAAATCCTAAATTACCTGTGGTGTAGAAAGGCCAGGACAGATAATGGTTATGTCTGGGAGTATCACAGAGCTCAGGGGGCTGCCCCTTTTCCAAAGTAGAGACTGGGCATGGACATTGGGCTTTTCATGCTTGACTGTGTACTGAGATGGAACAGAAATCCAGTCTATACTTGAGGTTAGTTATCAACAAACATTAAAAATAGAAGCAAGCAAGGGGAATCAATATTCAATAACTAATAACCCAATAATCAGAGTGAAAATTTGTAGGGAAAGATAAACGCATATAGTATATGTGTTATCTTCTACGTCAACATGACACCACTTTTCTGCTTTTGCAGTTGAGATATTTGAAAAAATCCACCATTGACTTGTTAAGCTTTTATAGCAGCTATTTGCATTCTCAAAACACATTTTTAATATTCTTTTGTGCAAGGAAAGTTGAGACAGATGTTAAAGTATCCTAGTTGTAGAGTAAAAGCAGAGTCTACTTTATAATAATATAGCTTAAAGTTCATTCACTTTATTGTATAACATCAAAAACAAAATATGTTCAAGACTTCCTGTAACAGTAAAGCAAAGCAAAAATATAACAGTTTTTTAGCTATAATATGAAGCAGCACTAGTATACTATATACACTTGGTAGGAATAAATTTTGTGAAAATGTACTCTTTCATGCTTAGGGAGCTGATTGAGAGAAATATATTCACTTTAAAGTTAGTCTGAAAATCTGATCAAAAGGCAGAAATTGCTGTGTGCAATGGTTCATGCCTGTAATCCCAGCATCTTGGGAGGCTGAGGCAGGTGGATCACCTGAGGTCAGAAGATCGAGACCAGCCAGGCCAACATGGTGAAACCCTGTCTGGGATTACAGGTATGAGCCACCGTGCCCAGCCCAGTTACCTATATTTTTTTTGACGATTTTTGCATCTATGTTCATGAGGAATATTGACCTGTAGTTTTATTTTCTTGTGGTGTCTTCATAAAGCTTTAATATCAGGATCAAACTGGCCTTGAAAAATGGGTTTGAAAATATTGCCTCTTCTTAACTTTTTTGGGAAAGGTTTGAAAAAGCCTGATAGTTCTTCTGGAAATGTTTGGTAGAATTCGGCTGGGCTTAAGATATTCTATTTTGTTGTGATTAAATCTTGGTAGGTTGTATGTGTCTATGAATGTATCCATTCCTCCTAGGTTATCCTATTTGTTAGCATAAAATTGTCCATAGTAGATTTGTATGATACTTTGCATTTCTGTGGTATCAGTTTTAATATATCCTCTATCATTTCTGCTTTTATTTATTTGAGCCTTTTTTTCTTAGTCCAGCTGAAGGTTTGCAATTGTGTTTATCTTTTCAAGAAACCAACTCTTAGTTGATCTTTTCTACTGTTGATCTAGTTTCTCTCTTTTATTTCTGCTCTGTTCTTTAGTATATCCTTCATTTCACTAACTTTGTGCTTGATTTGTTCTTCTTTTTCTAGTTCCTTAAGGTGTAACTTTAGGTTGTTCATTTGAGATCTTTTTGTTTTTGATGTGTGTGTTTTTTGTTTTTTGTTTTTTTTTGCTATAAACCTCCCTTCTAGAACTGCTGCAAACTCCCCCAAAGAACACAGCAAAAGGGAACACTTTCAAACAAACTCCATGAGGTCAGTATTACTCTAATACCAAAATCAGTCAAATATATTACAATTAAAGACCAATCTATCTTATGAATATAGATCCAAAAACCTTCAACTATGTACTAGCAAACAGAACACAGCAACGTATATATGATACATGCACAGCCAAGTGAAATTTATCCCAAGACTACAAAGTTGGTTTTACATCTTAAAGTCAGTTAATATAATACACAATATGAAGAGAATAAAGGGCAAGAAACTCACACAATTATCTTAAATATATGGAAATTTCATTTGTCAAAATTTAATGTCTTTTCACAGTGAAAACTCTCAACAAATTAGAAATAGAGGGAAACTGTCTCAACTTGAAAATGGCCCTTATGTAAAACCCAAAGCTAACATAATCATTTAACGTTGTAAGACAATGTTTTGCCCTTAAGATCAGGAGCAAAACAAGGATGCCCACTCTCAACACTTCAGTTACGTGATGGAAGTTCTTGCCATGCAATAAGGTAAGAAAATGAAAAAAAAAAAAAAAAGCATTCATTTTGGAAAGGAAGTAAAGCTATTTCTATTTGAAGAAAACCATGATCTCATATATAGGAAGTCTTAAGAACCCCACTAACAACTACTAGAAATAATAAACAAGTTCAATAACATTGCAGAAATATGACATCAATATATAAAATTCAATTATACTCCTATAAACTAGTAATAAGCAAAATAAAAAAAAGGAAAAGACTCAAAAAAGACTTTAGCATCAAAAAAGAATAAAATACTTTGAATAAATTTAACAAAAATACTTATGAATAAATTTAACAAAGCTGAAAAATGTTTATGCTGGAAACGATATATTGTTTAGAAAAATTAAAGATGACTTAAATAAATGGAAAGACATCCTATGTCTATGAATTAGAGAATTAATATTGTTAAGATAACAAAACTTTTTAATTTGACCTACGGATGCATGCAGGACATTGCAGGTGGCAAAATTACTGCAAACAGGAAAGAAAATTATGAATATATTATGAATAACACAATGAGTAGACCATTTTGGTAAACGTAAACATATATATGGAGGAACTTCAGCAGAAAAAGAGAGTCTAAGTTATGAAGAATCTTGAATGTCAATATCAGAAGTTGAAATCTAATTTTTAATTCATGAGTATCCCATACAACTTTTGAACAACCAGGTGAAATCACCTAGTGCTTTAGAAACTTAAGTCTGAAGAACATGTGCAAATTTGGTTAGACAGGAAGGCACCAGGAAGGCACCAGAGACAACTAAATCTAAAATTTAGTCTGAAAGCCACAGTCATAGTGAACTTAGACCACTCTCTCTTGGTTTCTGTAGTCTCTACTGTCCAATAAGGTAGTCACAAGGCAAAGATACATTCAATTTTAATTAAGTAATATTAACATTTGCATTCTTCGTTTGTGCTGAGCGTATTTCATATGCTCGATGGCTAAATGTGACTAGTGACTACCATTCTGAACAGTACACTCAAGGGCATTTCTATCATGAAGAAAGTTTCTGTTAGCCAGAACTATTCAGAGGCTTATCCCTTTATCATGAGGACCCAGATTTTATACTTGGGGTAGATTATGTCAACACAAAATGGGTGAGACACAGAGAACAGGTGATAATAGATCCATTATGAGCTAAATGCACTCCTTCACCATCACTCTAATGACAAATAAAGGTGCTAACTGAATTTCTGGCATAAGATATGAGAATCTGAACTATAAAGAAAATATTAAAAGTAGTATGTGATTGTAAGAGATATGTGAAAAAAATGGAAATTAATTCTTTATAAATCAACTAGCTAGATTAATAGAAAGATTATTTATTTGGTGTTTGAGTTAGAAGTAGCTTTTGTTTGTGAGAAGCTTTTAGCCTTTGTATTATCTGTTTTCACACTGCTGTAAAGAACTATCTGAAACTGGGTAATTTATGAAGAAACGAGGTTTGACTCACAGTTCCACAGGCTTGACAGGAAGCATGACTTGGGGGTCTCAGGAAAGTTGCAATCATGGCCGAAGGCGAAGGGGAAGCAAGGCATGTCTTCTCGTGGCGGCAGCAGAGAGAGAGAGTGAAGCCGGAAGTGCCACACACTTTTAAACAACCGGATCTCATGAAAACCCACTGTCACAAAAATAGCAAGGGGGAAGTCTACCCCCATGATTCAGTCACCCCGGACCAGGCCTCACCCTGGGACATGTGAGGATTACAATTTGAGATGAGACTTGGTTGGGGACACAGGGCCAAACAATATCAGCCTTATTTATAATGTCTTAAAAATAGAAATGTGAATATAGTGTCTGTCGGCATTCATGCAGTGGCAGAGCCAACCTCTTAGTTGTACTCTTCCTCTTCCTGCCATATGTGGTGCCTCAGGTTCTTCATATAACTGTGAACACCAGGAGACATTTATACTTAAGGCTTTCTGTCCCTTTTGTTAGAAAATCAAAACCTGCACAGAACTTCTTTCCTCCAGTCAATTTCTGCTTATATTGGCTAGTACCATGCTGCCTCAGCACCCATAAAAGCAAAGGAACTTTGGAACATGAGTGATTAGCTTTCATAGTTTCTGTAGTGGGGTGGCTACATAAGAGAAAAAGGTTGCAAATGGTTGTTGATCAGAGGACTTTGGTGTCTATCACAACTACATTGATTTCTATATATCAAACTTATATAACAGTTAGTTAATGGGTACAAAATATATATGTAGTTAAAAAGAATGAATAAGACATACTCTATGAACACAGAACAGGGTGAATGTCGTCAACAATAAGTTAGTTGTACATTTTTAAATAACTAAAAGGGTAATAAGATTGTTTGCAACACAAAGAATAAATGCTTCAGGGGATGGATACCCCATTCTCTATGATTTGATTATTTCAAATTGCATTCCTGTATCAAAACACTTCATGTATCCCAGAAATATATACTTCTACTATGTATCCACAAAATCTAAAAACAAAACATTTAATTTTTAAAAAGGCAAAAAAAATGGTGAAGGAACTATTCCAGATATTGGGCTCTATTATGTATTCCCAGCCAAAAATCAATAAAGTATACAAGTTGAATAAATTATTCTGGCTTTTGAGTATCCCTCTATTATAAAGAAACTGTGTCATCTGACAGATCTATATTTCAGATTTTTATTATAGAAAGAATGATACATTTCAGCTGTCTCAGTTCTGTTTTTCTTCAAGAATGTCAAATGAGCAGATATCACTGTGAACAGGCAGTAAGTTGGAATTGAATGCCAAAAAAGTAGCCATTGATTTTTATATAAAAGTGCATTAATACTATTGAGCTCTACTTTGTTTGATGTATTATTCATATCTAGAAGTTATTTATGCTTATATATCACAAAAAAGAGACATGGAAAACCATAGAAAATAACCATTTGACAGAAATGCATAATTCATGATATAATCAAAACTACTTAGAGTGTATCACAATACTTTCTTAGTGGTTGAGCAGAATGCAATTAAACATTTGCAAAATTAGATTAAAAACAGATTAGACCAAAGTACATTTAAAAGGGGAGTTAGAAAACATTAAAACTAGATATAATCTTCTTAATGGCAGTAACTACTATATCAGACACTGGAGATAAACAAATAAACTTTTCATCCTGAGGAACACACTGCTACTTTTTTTTTTTTTCTTTGAGATGGGATTTTGATCTTGTTGCCCAGGCTGTAGTGCAATGACACCGGCTCGTTTTGTATTTTTAGTAGAGATGAGGTTTCTCCATGTTGGTCAGGCTGATCTCGAACTCCCGACCTCAGGTGATCCGCCCACCTCAACCTCCCAAAATGCTGGGATTACAGGCGTGAGCCAGCGCTCCCAGTCTCACACTGCTACTTTTAAGCATTCATGTTTGTTTTCTGGGGGCACCGTGTAACAGGCCTCTAGTTTCACAGTCCGGTGCCCAGGGTATCTCAATACATCGGGGATACTGACCCACACTGGAGGTTTGGAATGGAATTATGTCAATGGAGATGAGCCCCTAAACACTATCCTGTCAGTATTCTATCCAGTCCTAAAAATTCAGAAGAATCCATAAACCAGAGCTTGTGCATATATGTAGCTCAGAAACAATAGTTTTCCAAGACTCCTTCTTGGACATTCACCCCCAAAGGACATCCTGCTTTCTTTGCTGGACCTGAATTAGTGAGCGCCAAGCTTCTCAAACTCTTAATGTTTTTGAGCACACATTAAATGCAAAATATGGCCGGGCGCGGTGGCTCAAGCCTGTAATCCCAGCACTTTGGGAGGCCGAGACGGGCGGATCACAAGGTCAGGAGATGGAGACCATCCTCGCTAACACGGTGAAACCCCGTCTCTACTAAAAAATGCAAAAAAACTAGCCGGGCGGGTTGGCGGGCGCCTGTAGTCCCAGCTACTCGGGAGGCTGAGGTAGGAGAATGGCGTAAACCTGGGAGGTGGAGCTTGCAGTGAGCTGAGATCCGGCCACTGCACCCCAGCCTGGGCGACAGAGCAAGACTCCGTCTCAAAATAAATAAATAAATAAATAAATAAATAAATAAATAAATGCAAAATATGTGATGATGATAGTGGGGAAGATAGAGACATGAATTCTTTTTATTCCATAATTCCCTTTCTAACAGGAAACATAAATGCCTAGAACAATTTTCCAAAAGTGGAGAGGTTACTAGCGACACAATTAAGAATAAAATAGTGTGTTATAGAAGCACGCATATAGTAAGTTTTCAGGTTAGCTAAAAAGATTTAAATTACTTCTCATCTCTGTTTATGCATACACAAACATTTTTCACCTTCAAAGAAAGCATATTTTCATTATGAAATATTTAATGGAATAGTAGAGAGAATGCAATGAATGTATACTCACAAGTGTATATGTGAATATATTTAATATAATTGCTGGTTCATAGTGTATGCATATATTTCTCAAATATTGCCAAATTACTCTGCAAAGGGGTTGTGCAAATTTAAAATTCCACTAGCTGAATGTTAGAAATTTTATGTCCCCATATGCTTACGTAGGAGTCTTAGCATTGTTACACTTGCAAAATCTTGTTGCTATATTCTGTCTCCTTGTGATTTTAATACGCATTTCTCTGCCAAAAAATAAAAAGGAGAGTATTTTTGTTTGCTTATTTTCCGCTAATATGTCCTATAAGTTTTATGAATTATCTTTCTGTATTGTTTGCTTGATTTTCAGTTAGGATTCTCATTTAAAAAATATATTGATGCCTGTAATCCCAGCACTTTGGGTGGCCAAGGTGGGCAGATCACGAAGTCAGGAGTTCAAGACCAGCCTGGCCAACATAGTGAAACCCCATCTCTACTAAAAATTTAAAAAATTAGCCGGGCATGGAGGCATGTGCCTGTAATCCCAGTTACTCAGGAGGCTGAGGCAGGAGAATCATTTGAACCTGGGAGGCAGAGGTTGCAGTGAGCCATGATCGCACCATTGCACTCTAGCCCAGGCAACAGTACGAGACTCCAACTCTCTCTCTCTCTCTCTCTCTGTATATATATATATAAAATATACATTTTAATATTATTTATATATATGAAATCTATCTATATATATAGATTTTTAGGAGTTCTTTATGTATCTTCCATTCTAATCCATTGTCACTTGCGTGTATTGGAAATGTTTTCTGCAGTTTAGACTTGTCTTTCTACCTGTCAGTATCTTTCGTAATATAGAAGTGTCAGGCTCTAAAATAGTTGACTTTATCAGTTTTTCCTTTATAATTACAATTTTGTGCCTTTTGGAGAAATCTTTTTGAGCCTTGAGTACAACATATTCTCCAATAATTTTTTCATAAATTATTGAAATTATTTTTCAAAAACAATGTTAAAGTACTTTCCTCTTTTTACACATTAATCTTAGATTTACCTGAAATTTACTTTTTATGTATATCTAATTACAATCTTTCAACAAGGATAAACAGCACTATTCATCAAAGCACTCTTCCACTGTTTTTTCAAGCCTCCTCTGCTACTTATGAAGTTTCCTTGTGTTGTGGGTTTGTTTCTGGGCTGTCTGCTCTGTTACATTGGTCTATCATGGTGACAGTTCTACAAGACATTCATCACCATAGCTTTATAGCAGGTCTTGATATCTAGGAGGGCTAATGGAGCCCCTCTCTTCTTCAGCAGTGTCTTGACTTGATTTAGACCTTAGCATTTCCATATGAACACTTAAGTCAGTTTTAAAAGTTCCCTAAAAGGAATCCCATTGGGATTTTAGTTGAAATTGCATTGAATTGATAGGTAAATTTAGGCAAATGATATTTTACTGTATTGAGTGTTTTCACATATGATACCCTATGTCTTTCCATTTACTTAAGTCTTTTCTGGTCTTCTTTCAGTAGTACTGCATTTTCCCTCATCAATATGCTCCATATCTTTTTAGATGAATTCCTATAAATATTAAACTCTTGTGGGTGCTATAAAATGTATGCCTTTAAAAGTATGCTTTCTGTATGTTCATTGCTGACATACAGGAGTACAATAAATTTTTATATTGATAATAGAGCTAGGAACACTTTTGAGTTCTTTAGTCCTATTAGTATATTTCTAGATTATCTTGAGTTTGTTGGAAAAACTATGGTACTCTAGATAGTATTCAAATTTTTGTTTCTGCCTTTCTAATCCTATACATTCTATTTTTTCCATAATTTTTTATTACTATATTGACTAGAATCTTCCACACAATTTGGAGTAGAAATAATGACAAAGAACATTCCTCTTGGTTTTGAATTTAAGTAGAATGATTTTAGCATTTCACAATTAAATTTGATATTTGCTGTCAAACATTAGATTGTCACATTAGTATTGTGAGGCAAGTATGGTCATTTTGCAGTTGAAAAACTGAGGCTTAGTAACATTAAATGATGTGCATAAGATCACTCAAAACAGCAAAAATAGGAAAAGAACCCAGAACAAATGACCCTAATATGGTTTGGCTGTGTCCCCACCCAAATCTCATTTTTAATTGTAATTGCCACACTTCCCACGTTTCACAGGATGAACCTGGTGGGATGTAATTTAACTGTGGGGGACAGGTCTTTCCCACGCTGTTCTCATGATAGTGAGTAAGTCTCACAAGATCTGATGGTTTTAAAAATGGGAGTTTCCCTGCACAAGCTCTCTCTCTTTGCCTGCTGCCACCCATGTAAGACGTGACTTGGTTTTCCTTGCTTGCACTATGATTGTGAGGCCTCTCCAGCCATATAGAACTGTAAGTCCAACAAACCTCATTCTTCTGTGAATTGCTGTGTCTTAGATACATCTTTATCACCAGGATGAGAATGGATTAATACACATCCTAAGGTCCTTTCCCTTTCCAAGACACAGTGCTGTCTTGCTAGAAAGTGTCCCTGGGCCATGTGTTGTTCACGCATGAAATGCAGTGGTGTGTGCAGAGTCTAAGTGTGGACTGTCAGCCCCAGCAGGCTCCAGGCAAGCTCCACCAGAGAACAAGCATTCCCTTTCAGAGGCACATTTCAGTGCACTGCTGGCCTCAAGGTAAACCCCTTCCCTTAGGTAGGGGGAGCAAGTGTGGCAATTTCCATGCTGCTAAACATGATGCCGCTGTTCACTGGGAAAGAGTTCTCCCTGTATTGTTTATAATGAATTAGAAAGTCTTCCATCTTTTCAGTGTCATGCTCAGTGCTGGAATAGGACTTTTAATAAAGAAATCAGCCGGCTTGGCATGGTGGCTCACACCTGTAATCCCAGCACTTTGGGAGGCCGAGATGGGCAGATCATCTGAGGTCAGGAGTTTGAGACCAGCCTGACAAACATGGTGAAACACCATCTCTATTAAAAGGGCAAAAAATTAGCCAGATGTGGTGGTGCACACCTGTAATCCCAGCTACTTGGGAGGCTGAGACAGGATAATCTCTTGAACCCAGGAGGTGGAGGTTGCAGTGCGCCAAGATCACATCACTGCACTCTAGCCTGGGCAACAAGAGCAAAACTCCATCTCAAAAAAAAAAAAAAAAAAAAAAAAAAAGGAAAAGAAAAAGAGAGAAATCAGCCCAGCCTACTTACTTGGAGCTGCCACCTGCCTGTGATGAGCTCTACCTTTTGGCTGCTATAATTAGGATTTTTTTAAGCCTGAAGGGAGAGTGAGAAGGTTCATTAATACTTTTGTAAGCTTTACTGTTTATTTATTTGTGTTGTTTCATTCTTAACCAAAGGATGCAGATACTGTTTTTTTCCTTTGTTACATGAATTTTAAATTCAACTGTTGAACACTTTATTAATATATATTTTTATTGGCAGCCAGCTTATCTGTATTCATCTCAGCCTTTAATTGGCTGCCCCTCTCTCTCCCTCTGGAGTGGCTGCAAACTCTCATGGATGCTGATAGCATGAAAATCACTAGGTCTGCCAATTCCTCAGAATGGCAGAAACATTGTCTTTATTGTGACACATGCTCAGTCTTCTATAACTTCACATTTCCAAGGTTTCCAAGGTTTTATTTCTATTTCTAGACCAAACAAAATAAGGACAAAAACAAAAGATTGAACAATGTCGACAATGCAGACACAGTTTAATTTATTTCAGAACATGCAAAATAATACAAACTTTACCTTGAAGAATACTATTAGAATATGATTTTTAAACAAATGAAAAATAAACTATGTAATGAATATAGACAGGTTGAATGAGGCACCTGGGTTTCTGGGATATTGTTTTGAATACAAAGTTGAGTGTTTTTACCAAGCAATTAGTCGAGTTAATATTTCCTATGAAAATCATGTTTGCATTTCATTTATAAATCCCCAGTTTATTATATGAGAATTGGAGTAGGAAATGACAAACCATGTCTATATAAAAAGTAATTAAGTACAAATTAATAAGCATAAATTCAATAACTAGCAAAACAAAAGTAATCAATGAAATAAAAATAAAGTATAAGTCCCTCAGATTTCTCAAAGAACTTGGAACTTAGAACTAGAGAACTACATTCAATTCAGTAATCCCATTACTGGATGTATATCAAAAAGAAAACAAATTGTTCTACCAAAGAAAAAACACATGCACTCACATGTTCATCACAACACTATTCACAATATCGAAGACATGGAATCAACCTAAGTGCCTGTCAATGGTGGACTGGATAAAGAAAATGTGGTATATATACAACATGTAATACTATGAAGCCATAAAAAAGAATGAAATCACGTTAATTGGAGTAACATGGATGCAGCTGGAGGTCACTATCTTAAGCAAATTAATGCAGAAACAGAAAACCAAATACTGCATATTCTCTCTTATAAGTGGAAGTTAAACCCTGGTTACCCACGGATGTAAAATGGCAACAATAGACACCGAGAACTACTAGAGGAGTGATATGGTTTGGCTGTGTCCCCACCCAGATTTCATATTGAATTGTAGTTGACATAATCCCCACACGTTATGGGAGGGACCCAGTGGGAGGTAATTGAATCATGGGGGAAGTTACTCTCAGTTTGCATGAGTGAGTGAATTCTTACAAGATCTGATGATTTTATGAGGGACATTTCCCCTTTTGCTCAGCACTTCTGACCCATGAAGAAGGACTGTTTTTTTTCCCCTTTCACCATGATTATATTAATAAGTTTTCTGAGGCCTCCACAGCCCTGTGGAACTGTAAGTCAATTAAACCTCTTTCCTTTATAAATTACCCAGTCTTGGGTATGACTTTATTAGCAGTGTGAGAAGAGATTAATACAGTAAATTGGTACCAGACATTGGGGTACTGCAGTAAAGACATCTAAAAATGTGGAAGTAACTCTGGAACTGGGTAACAGGAAAAGGTTGGAACAATTTAGAGGGCTCGAAAGAAGAAAGAAAAAAATGTGTGAATGGTTGGAGCTTCCTGGAGACTTGTTAAATAGCTCTGACCAAAATGCTGCTAGTGGTATGGACAACAAAGTCCAGGCTGAGGTGGTTTCAGATGGAGATGAGGAACTTGTTAGGAACTGGAGTAAAGGTCACTCTTGCTATGCAAAGAGACTGGCGGCATTTTGCCCCTGTTCTAGAGATCTTTGGAACTTAAAATTTGAGAGATATAATTTAGGGTATCTGGCAGAAGAAATTTCTAAGTGCCAAAGGTTTCAAGAGGAAACAGAGCATAAAAGTTTGGAAAATTTGCAGCCTGCCCTGCAATAGAAAAGAAAAACTCATTTTCTGGGGAGAAATTATGTGCAGAAAATTCACATAAGTAACAAGGAGCCTAGTGTTAATCACTAAGACAATGATGAAAATGTCTCCAGGACATGCCAGAGACCTTCGTGGCAGCCCCTCCCATCACAGACCAGGAAGCCTAGGAGTTAAAAATGGTTTAATGGTCAGGACCGAAGGCTCCCTGTTGTGTGCAGCCTAGTGTGCAGCCTCAGGACTTGGTGCCCTGCATCCCAGCTGCTCCAGCCATGGCTAAAAAAGGCCAAGGTACACCTCAGGCTGTGGCTTCCAAGGGTGCAAGCTCCAAGACTTGGCAGCTTTCACATGTTGTTGAGCCTGCAATTGCACAGAAGTGAAAAATTGAGGTTTGGAAACCTCTGCCTAGATTTCAGATGATGTATGGAAATGCCTGGATGTCTAGGCAGAAGTTTTGCTGCAGTGGTGGAGCTCTCATGGAGACCTTCTGCTGGGGTAGGCCAGAGGAGAAATGTGGGGTTGGAGCTCCCACACAGAGTCCCCAGTGGGGGCACTGCCTAGTGAAGCTGTGAGAAGAGATCCACTGTCCTCCAGACCCCAGAATGGTAGATCCACTGACAGATTGCACCATATACCTGGAAAACTCATAGACACTCAATGTCAGCCCATGAAAGCCTCTGGAAGGGGACCTGTACCCAACAAAGTCTCCAAGGCTGCCCAAGGCTGTGGGAGCCCACCTCTTGCATTAGCATGACCTGGATGTGAGACGTGGAGTCAAAGAAGATCATTTAGGATCTTTCAAGATTAACAACTGCCCTACTGGATTTCAGACTTATATGGGGCTTGTAGCCCCTTTGTTTTGGCCAATTTCTCTGATTTGGAACAGGTGTATTTACTCAATGCCTTACTATCACTGTGTCTAGGAAGTAACTAACTTGTTTTCGATTTTACAGGCTCATAGGCAGAAGGTAAGAGGTGAAGCCAGCTGGACTTCCTGGGTTGAGTGGGGACTTGGAGAACTTTTCTGTCTTACAAGAAGATTGCAAAATGCATCAATCAGCACTCTGTAAAAACACACCAATAAGTGCTTTGTAGCTAGCAAGGAGATTGTAAAATGCACCAATCAGTGTTCTGTAGCTAGCAAGCGGATTGTAAAATACACTAATCAGCACTCTGTAAAATGCACCAATCAGCATTCTGTAAAATGCACCAATCAGCAGGATCCTAAAAGTAGCCAATCACAGAGAGGATTGAATGAAGGGTATTCTGACAGAACAGAAACAGAACATGGGAGGGGACAAATAAGGGAATAAAAGTTGGCTACCTCCTTCCAGCAGCGGCATCCCACTCTGGTCCCTTTCCACACTGTGGGAGCTTTGTTCTTTTGTTCTTCACAATAAACCTTGCTACTGCTCACTCTTCGAGTCTATGCCATCTTTAAGAGCTGTAACACTCATTATCAAGGTCTGCGGCTTCATTCTTGAAGTCAGCAAGATCGTGAATCCATCAGAAGGAACCAAATCCAGACACATTTTGGGAGCTCGTCCAGGGTATCGCCATGCAGTATCATTGGATTCCTTTTGCTTGCTGTTCTGTCCTGTTTTCCCTTAGAATTTGGGGGCCAAACACTGGGCACCTGTTGGCTGCCGGACTAAAGACAAGGGTGTCAGGCTTTCTGGGAAAGGGCTCTCTAACTATCCCCAACTCTTCAGAATTGGGAACATTGGTTTGCACAGAACCAGCTTCCACTTTTCTTATACTTTAGGGCTGAGCCGAGGGTCAACAGAGAGGGAAGCCATTCAACTTCAGCTTCCTGACAAAAAGTTGGTTGACCCTGCAGCCATGAGCAGAACTCTCAAAGTTACATTGCCCAAGCGAGACTTGCCCATCTTTCCTATCTATCCTGACCTTTTCATCCTGGGTCCTAATACCTGTCAAACTTCCTCCCACCTCTCTTCTCCGAGGCTAGTCCCGCTTCTAAAAGCCACTCCCTGTTACTGGTGTTTTTCTAGTTTCTCCTATAAGAATGATTTCTAGTATAAATTTTGATTATCTGTTCCCTTCCTTAGGCACCCAGACTCACCAATCAGAAAGACAATTTTTGCCCAAAGGCCTTTCAGGGAGGGTACTATCTGGAATTTTAGGATCCCTCCTCCCACTAGCAGGCCTAACAAAGGCTATTCCGAAAGCTAGAATATGAGGAGTCTCAGAAATTGCATCCTTCCTATTCATATGATGAGAAGTGAGGACAAAAGACATCATTCTTCCAACCCTGGAGATCCCTTCCCTCCCTCAGGGTATGGCTCTTTGCTCCATTTTGAGGCAAGTCATCTTTATAGAACAAGGGTAAGGTCCCAATACCAACAGGAGAAAACGCTTAGGACTCTAACAGGCTTTCAAGAATGCATCAGTGGCTGGGCATGGTGGCTCACACCTGTAATGCCAGAACTTTCGGAGGCCAAGGCAGGCAGATCATGAGGTAGGAGAGCACGACCATCCTGGCTAACATGATGAAACCCCGTCTGTACTAAAAAATACAAAAAATTAGGCATGCTGGTGGGTGCTTGTAGTCCCAGCTACTTGGGAGGCTGAGGCTGGAGAATGGTGTGAACCTGGGAGGCGCAGCATGCAGTGAGCTGAGATTACACCACCACACTCTAGCGTGGATGACAGAGAGAGACTCTGTCTCAAAAAAAAAAAAAAAAAAAAAAAAAAAGAATACATTGGTAAGGGCCACTAAATTAGATTTTTTTCTTGATCCTCTTTGTGGTCTAAGACGAAAGGCAAGGGTGCAGGTTTTTGAGAATGTGTCAGTAAGGGCCACTAAATCTGACCTTCCTCAGTCCTCATTGTGGTCTAGGAGGAAAACTAGTGTTTCTGCTGCTGCTTCAGTGAGCTCAATTATTCCAAACAGCAGGGTCCAGGGTGTTTTATTGTTTTTTTTTTTGTTTTGTTTTGTTTTGTTTTTTTCTTTCAGTTGGGAAACACCCAGCCATCAACAGGATCACCCTTGAAATGCATCCTAAGCCATTGGGACCAACTTGACCCTCAAACACTGAAAAAGAGGCAGCTCATTTTTTTTCTGCACTATGGCCTGGTGCCTATATTCTCTCTCTGATGGGAAGAAGTGGCCACCTGATGGAAGTGTAAATTACAATACTATCCTGCAGCTTAACCTTTTCTGTAAGAGGGAAGGCAAATGGAGTGAAATACCTTATGTCCAAGCTTTCTTTTCATTGAAGGATAATCCACAACTATGCAAAGCTTGCAATCTACATCCCACAGGAGGACCTCTCAGCTTACTTCCATATCCTAGCCTTCCTACAGCTCCCTTTCCTATTAATGATAAGCCTCCTCTAATTTCCCCCACCCAGAAGTAAACAAGCAATCTCCAAGGGACCACAAAAGTCCCTGGGCTATTGGTTACACCCCCTTCAAGCTGTAGAGGAAGAAGAATTGGTCCCCTTCTCTCTCTCTGATTTAAAGCAGATCAAAGGAGACCTGGGGAAGTTGTCAGATGATCCTGATAGGTATATAGATGTCCTACAGGGTCTAGGGCAAATCTTTGACCTCACTTGGAGTGATATCATGCTATTATTAGAACAAACCCTGGCCTTTAATGAAAGGAATGTGACTTTAGCTGCAGCTCAAGAGTTTGGAGATATCTGGTATCTTAGTCAAATAGATGATAGAATGACAGCTGAAGAAAGGGAGACATTCCCTACTGGTCAGCAAGCTGTCCCTAGTATGGATCCCCACTAAGACCTCAACTCAGATCATGGGGACTGGAGTTGCAAACATCTGTTCACCTGTGTTCTAGAAGGACTAAGGAGAACTAGGAAAAAGTCCATGAATTATTCAATGATGTCCACCATAACCCAGGGAAAGAAAGAAAATCCTTTTGCCTTCCTTGAGTGGCTACAGGAGGCCTTAAGAAAATATACTCCCCCATCACCTGACTCCCTTGAGGGTCAATTGATCCTCAAAAATAAGTTCATTACACGGTCAGCTGCAGATATCAGGAGAAATCTACAAAAGCAAGCCTTGGGCCCTGAACAAAATCTGGAGGCATTATTAAACCTGGCAACCTTGGGGTTCTATAATAGGGACCAAGAAGAACAGGCCAAAAAAGGAAAAGCGACATAAGAGACAGGCTGCAGCCTTAGTCGTGGCCCTCAGACAAACAAACCTTGGTTGTTCAGACAGGACAGAAAATGGAGCAGGCCAATCACCTGGTAGGGCTTGTTATCAGTGTGGTTTGCAAGGACATCTTAAAAAAGATTGCCCAACGAGAAACAAGCCACCACCTTGCCCATGTCCACTATGCTGAGGCAATCACTGGAAGGCATACTGCCCAGAGGACAAAGGTTCTCTGGGCCAGAAGCCCCCAACCAGATGATCCAACAACAGGACTGAGGGCGCCTGGGGTAAGTGCCAGCTCATGTCATCACCCTCACTCAGCCCGGGTAAGTTTAACCATTGAAGGCCAGGAAATTGACTTCCTCCTGGACACTGGTGCGGCCTTCTCAGTGTTAATCTCCTGCCCCAGATGGCTCTGCTCAAGGTCTATTACCATCCGAAGAATCCTGGGACAGCCTGTAACCAGGTATTTCTCCCACCTCCTCAGTTGTAGTTGACAGACTTTGCTCTTTTCACATGCCTTTCCTGTTATGCCTGAAAATCCCACGCCCTTATTAGGGAGAGACATATTAGCCGAAACTGGAGCTATTATCTACATGAATATGGTGAACAAGTTACCCATTTGTTGTCCCCTACTTGAGGAGGGAATCAACCCTGAAGTCTGGGCATTGGAAGGACAATTCAGAAGGGCAAAAAATACCTGTCTGGTTCAAATCAAGCAAAAAGATTCCACCACTTTTCCTTATCAAAGGCAATATCCCTTAAGGCCTGAAGCTCATAAAGGATTACAGGATATTGTTAGACCTTTAAAAGCTCAAGGCTTAGTAAGAAAATGCGACACCCCAATTCTAGGGGTATGAAAACCAAACAGTCAGTGGAGACCAGGACAAGATCTTAGACTCATCAATGAGGTAGTAATTCCTCTATATCCAGTTGTACTCAACCCTTATACGTTGCTCTCTCAAATACCAGAAGAAGCAAATGGTTCACTGTTCTTGACCTCAGGGATGCCTTCTTTTGCATTTCCCTGCACTCTGGTTCCCAGTTTCTCTTTGCCTTTGAGGATCCCACAGAACACATGTTCCAACTTATATAGATGGTCTTGCCTCAAAGATTTAGGGATAGTCCTCATCTCATTGGTCAGGCACTGACCCAAGCTCTAGGCCACTTCTCAAGTCCAGGTACTTTGGTCCTTCAGTATGTGGATGATTTACTTTTGGCTACCAGTTTGAAAGCGTCATGCCAGCAGGCTACTCTAGATCTCTCAAACTTTCTAGCTAATCAAGGGTACAAGGTATCTAAACCAAAGACCCAGCTCTGCCTAAAATAAGTCAAATATCTAGGCCTAATCTTAGCCAGAGGAACTAGGGCCCTCAACAAGGAATGAATACAGCCTATACTGGCTTATCCTCACCCTAAGAAATTAAAACAGTTGTGGGGGTTCCTTGGAATCACCGACTTTTGCCAACTATGGATCCCCAGATATAGCGAGATGGCCAGGCCAGTCTATACTCTAATCAAGGAGACACAGAGGGCAAATATTCATCTAGCAGAATGGGAGCCAGAGGCAGAAACAGCCTTCAAAACCTTAAAGCAGGCCCTAGCAAAAGCTCCAGCCTTAAGCCTTCCCACAGGATAAAACTTCTCTTTATATGCCACAGCAAGAGCGTGGATAGTTCTTGGAGTCCTTATTCAGACTTGTGCGATAACCTCACAACCAGTGGCATACATAAGTAAGGAAATTGATGTAGTAGCAAAAGGCTGGCCTCACTGTTTATGGTTTGTGGTGGTGGTGGCCATCTTAGTATCAGAGGCTATCAAAATAGTACAAGGAAAGAATCTCACTGTCTGGACTACTCATGATGTAAATGGCATACTAGGTGCCAAAGGAAGTTTATGGCTATCAGACAACTGCCTGCTTAGATACCAGGTGCTACTCTTTGAGGGACTGGTGCTTCAAATACACACATGTGCAACCCTTTTCTCCCAGAGGGTGGGGAACCAATTGAGCATAATTGCCAATAAATTGGAGCCCAGACTTATGCCACCCAAGAGGATCTCTTAGAAGTCCCCTTAGCTAACCCTAACCTTATCGTATACATGGATGGAAGTTCATTTGTGGAGAATGGGATACAAAGGGCTGGTTATGCCATAGTTAGTGATGTAACAGTATTTGAAAATAAGCTTCTTCCCCCAAGGACCAGAGCCCAGTTAGCAGAACTAGTGGCATTTACCTGAGCCTTAGAACTGGGAAAAGGAAAAAGAATAAATATGTATTCAGATAGCAAGTATGCTTACCTAATCCTACATGTCCATGCTACAGTATGGAAAAAAAGGGAGTTCCTAACCTCTGTGGGAACCCCCATTAAATACCACAATGAAATCATGGAGATATTGCACCCAATGCAAAAACCCAAGGAGGTGGCAGTCTTACACTGCCAAAGCCATCAAAAAGGTGAAGGAGAAAAGGCAGAAGGAAACTGTTGGGCAAACAGTGAGGCCAAAATTGCTGCCAGGTGGAACCTCTCATTAGAAATAAATATGGAAGGGTCTTTGATATGGAACAACCTTCTCCAAGAGATTAAGCCCCAGTACTCCCTGATCAAAACAGAATGGGAACTTTCATGGGGGCATAGTTTTCTCCCCTTGGGGTGGTTAACAACAGAAGAGGGAAAGGTACTCATACCCGAAGCTAGCCAGTGGAAAATACTTAAGATACTCCACTAAACTTTTCATATGGGTATTGAGAACACTCATCAAATGGCCAAATCCTTATTTACAGGACCAAATATCCTCCGGAGCATCCAACAAGTAGTCAAAGTCTGTGAGGTGTGCCAAAGGAATAACCCTTGGGGTCATTGTAAGGCCCCTCTGGGGGAACAAAGAATAGGTCACTATGCCAGAGAGGACTGGCAGTTAGACTTCACCCATATGCCTAGGTCAAGGGGATTTCAATACTTGTTGGTCTGTGTTGATACCTTTACAAATTGGATAGAAGCCTTCCCCTACATGACAGAGAAGGCTCAGGAAGTGGTTAAAGTCCTAATTCATGAAATAATTCCTAGATTTGGTCTTCCCCTAGGCTTGCAAAGCTACAATGGTCTGGCTTTTAAAGCCATGGTAACTCAGGGAATTTCCAGGGCACTAGGGATACAATATCACCTTCACTGCGTCTGGAGGCCACAATCCTCAGGGAAGGTCAAGAAAGCAAATGAGACACTCAAGAGGCATTTATGGAAGCTAACACAAGAAACTTACCTCCTATGGCCTACTCTCTTGCCCATGACCTTATTGAGAATCTGAAATTCTCTTCACAAAATGGGACTCAGTCCATATGAAATGCTGTATGGATGACCTTTTCTCACAAATGACCTCCTACTTGATCAGAAAGCAGAAAACTTGGTCAAATATATAACTTCTTTGGCAAAATATCAACAAAACCTTAAAAATCTACCCAAAGGATGTCACAGAGTAAAGAGAATGGAATTGTTTCAACCAAGAGATCTAGTGTTGGTCAAATCCCTCCCCTGTACCTCCCCATCTATGGATACTTTGTGGGAAGACCATACTTAGTAATCCTCTCTATCCCCACTGCAGTTATGGTGGCAGGAATGGAATCTTGGATTCACTACACCTAAGTTAAACTTAGGACATCCCCTGAGGAACCGGCACGACCGACAGCTCAGGAGTCCCAAGATCAGCCAGACCAGCCTCGATACACCTGTGAGCCACTGGAGGCCTTGCATCTCCTAATTTGGAAGGAAACATCCCAGAGTAAAAGGACTCCTACAGCTGATCCTGAGGAAAAACCTTTCCTACTTAAAAAATAAGTGAAAATCTACATAATCTTTAACACCTCTCCTTGCCCTATTAATGGAATTTTTTTTACTGTTTTGTCACATTATTAAGCAGTACACTAACATACTCTTTGCAGGAGCCATACTCCTGGCAGGAGCTGCAGTCCCACTGCAGCTGTAGCTCCTGCTGGGACAAAAATCCTAATCACGTCAAGCTTTTTTCTATCATCCTTCCTTCTGACAACAATTTTACTCCTACCTTTAACTTAGACTGGATAAAATAATTTCATCTTCTAGGGTACCATCTTTACCCTCCTACTTACTCTTTGCTTATCTATTCCTCCTGCTTCCTGGGATACCCCAGATAGTCACCCCTCCCCTTCCACTGGTTCCTAATTACCTCTACAAAAGTCTCAACTTAATCCACTCTCTGTTAAACCAGTCCAACCCTTCACTGGCAAACGACTGTTGACTTTGTATCTCTCTATCAGCTACTGCTTATGTTGCCACTTCTGTTCCTGCAAAAAACTGGGTCTTTATTAACTTAACCTACCATTCTCATTATGAAGGAAAAGACCCTTTCCAACTTCTAAATATGCAATCATTAGCCAACTTCCCTATCTCTGATAGGACTAAGAACACCCTAACAGGATGCACAATCCAACTTTTACTCTCTTATATTTCCAACCTCACCTATTACATGAGCAATGAAAAGCCATACAGGACCCTGTAACCATGAATACCATCTTAATTTTCCAAGTCCCCTTATGCATCCAGCACAACCTTTTATCAGGCCTGCCCCTGGGGCACCTACTATCCCATCAGTGTAATTACACCCTACAACTTTAAGCCCCAATTGATTATAGTAACTTCTGAGTCACCCAAACAGCTCCATTCAGATGGCTTGTCTGCTTCTCAGGGCCTCCAAAAATCATCACCTTCTCCCTGCTTAACAAATAGTCTGGATTTTGTGATGGCAAACATGCTCCCTGCATGACGATTCACCCCCCAAACCCCCTGAAGCAGTGCCCCCACCACTAGTGAATGCCTTCTCATCCCCTCCTTCTATCACTTCCTTGAATGGTTTCTAGCAGATACAAAATGATATTTTCTCTAATGGGAAAATAGAACACAGGGAGCCACTCAGTTTGCTCCCAACACCCCTTTCCAGCTGCTCAAAAGAGCCACCTTGGCAAGTACTCTAGGGGTATGGGAAAATGGAAACAACAAACTCACACACCTTTTTAACATACACAACCAGTTCTGTCTATACAGCCAAGGCATATTCTTCTTATGTGGAACTTCAACCTATATCTGCCTCCCTACCAACTGGACAGGCACTTGCACCTTAGTCTTCCTAAGTCCCAACATTGACATTGCTCCAGGACATCAGACCCTATCAGTGCTCCTCAAAACTCAAGTCCATCAGCACAGGGCCATATAACGAATACACCTACTTACAAGGTTAGGAATGGCCACTGCTACAGGAGCCAGAATAGCAAGTTTGTCCACTTCGTTATCCTACTACCACACACTTTCAAAGGATTTCTCAGACACTTTCCAAGAAATAATAGAATCTATCTTTACTCTACAATCCCAAATAGACTATTTGGCAGCCGTAACTTTCTAAAACTGCCGAGGCCTAGACCTCCTCACTCCTAAGAAGGGAGGACTTTCCACCTTCTTAGGGGAAGAGTGTTGCTTTTGCACTAATCAGTTAGGGAGAGTACAAGATCCCACTGGCATTTACAGGAAAAGGCTTCTGAAATCAGACAATGCCTTTCAAACTCTTATATCAACCTCTGGAGTTGGGTGACATGGCTTCTCCCCTTTCTAGGTACCATGACAGTCATCTTGCTATTACTTGCCTTTAGACCCAGCATTTTAAACCTCCTTATCAAATTTGTTTCCTCCGGGAGTGAGGCCATCAAGCTACAGATGGTCTTACTAATAGAACCCCAAATAAGCTCAACTCACAACTTCTACCAGGGACCCCTGGATCAATCCACTGGCCCTTTGACTGGATGTTGTGGGAAGTCAGGGACCCCAAACGGAGGCACTGGCTAGAACCATGGCAGGGGAACATAAATTTTGAAGATTTTATATTAATATGGACATTTATCAATTCCCAAATAATATTTTTATAATTTCTTATGCCTATCTTTTCTTTACTCTCTTAATCCTGTTATCTTTGTAAGCTGAAAATGTATATCTCAGCTTGATATTTGTGGACCACTATGATATTTGAGTTAACTGTGCAGATTGATTGTAAAACATGTGTGTTTGAATAATATGAAATCAGTGCACCTTGAAAAAGAACAGAATAACAGCAATTTTCAAGGAACAAGGAAAGACAACCATAAGGTCTGACTCCCTGTGGGGTTGGGCAAAATAAAGCCATATTTTTCTTCTTGAAGAGAGCCTATAAATGGACGTGTAAGTGAGGAAGATACCGCTAAATTCTTTTGCTAGCAAGGAATATTAATAATTAATACCTTGGGGAAGGAATGCATTACTGGGGAGAGATCTATAAACAGCCGCTCTGGGAGTGTCTCTCTTATGCGGTTGAGATAAAGACTGAAATACGCCCTGGTCTCCTGCAGTACCCTCAGGCTTACTAGGATTGGGAAACTCCACCCTGGTAAACTTGTGATCAGACCGGTTCTCTGCTATCGAACCCTGTTTTCTTTTAAGTTGTTTGCCAAGACAATACATGAACAGCTGAACATAGACCCTTATCAGTAGTTCTGAATTGGCCTTGTCCTGTTTCCTCAGAAGCATGTGATTTTTGTTCTCCTTTTTGCCCTTTGAAACATGTATCTTATGACCTACTCCCTGTTCTTGTACCCCTCCCCTTTTGAAATCCTTAATAAAACTTGCTGGATTTGCAGCTCAGGTGGGCATCATGGCCCTACCAATATGCAATGTCACCCTCGGAGGCCAAGCTGTAAAATTCTTCTCTTTGTACTCTTTCTCTTTATTTCGCAGCTGACACTTATGGAAAATAGAAAGAACCTACATTGAAATATTGGGGGTTGTTTCCCCCAATAACTGGCCCAGAGAGTTCCCCTCAGGAGAACATTACAACTGCAGGGCCCCTTCTTCACCCCATCCAGCAGGAAGTAGCTAGAGCAGTCATCGCCCAATTCCCAATAGCAGTTGGGGTGTCCTGTTTAGAGCCGGGATTGAGATGTGAAGCCAGTTTAACTTCCTGGGTCGAGTGAGAACTTGGAGAACTTTTCTGTCTTACAAGAGGATCGTCAAATGCAACAATCAGCACTCGGTATAAACACACCAATCAATACTCTGTAGCTAGCAAGAAGATTGTAAAATGCATCAATCAGTGTTCTGTAAAATGCACCAATCAGGCGGGGCTCCCACCTGTAACCCCAGCACCTTGGGAGGCCGACCTGGGCAGAGCATGAGGTCAGGAGATTGAGACCATCCTGGCTAACAGGGTGAAACCCAATCTCTACTAAAAATACAAAAAATTAGCCAGGTGTGGTGGTGGGCACCTGTATTCCTAGCTACTTGGGAGGCTGAGGCAGGAGAATGGCATGAACTTGAGAGGCAGAGCTGGCAGTGAGCCAGGACCATATCACTTCACTCCAGCCTGGGTGACAGAGTGAGATTCAGCCTCAAAAAAGAAAAAAAAAATGCACCAATCGGCAAGATCCTAAAAGTAGCCAATCACAGGGAGGATTGAAGAAAGAGCATTCTGATAGGACAGAAACAGAACATGATGGGAGGGGACAAATAAGTGAATAAAAGCTGTCCACTGCCAGCCAGCAGTGGCAACTTTCTTGGGTCACCTTCCATGCTGTGGAAGCTTTGTTCTTTTGCTGTTCACAATAAACCTTGCTACTGCTCACTCTTTGGGTCCGTGCAATCTTTAAGAGCTGTAACACTCACTGCAAAGGTCCATGACTTCATTCTTGAAGTCAGCAAGACCATGAACCCACCAGAAGGAACCAACTCTGGACACAAAGGGACTTGCCTTATCTCAGATGAGACTTTGGACTTAGACCTTTGAGTTAATGCTAGAATAAGTTAAGACTTTGTGGGACTGTTGGGAAGGCACGATTGGTTTTGGAATGTGAGGACATGAGATTTGGAAGGGTCTGGGGCAGAATGATATGGTTTGGCTGTGTCCTCACCAAAACTTTATCTTGAATTGTAGTTCCCATACTCCCCACATGTCTTAGGAGGGACTTAGTGAGAGGTAATTGAAACATGGGGTCAGTTATCTTCATGCTGTTCTTGTGATAGTGAGTTCTCACAAGATCTGGTGGTTTTTATAAGGGACTTTTCCCCCTTTTGTTCAACACTTCTCTGTCCTGCAGCTCTTGAAGAAGGATGTGCTTGCTTCCCCTTCTGCCATGATTGTATTAATAAGTTTCCTGAGGTTTCCTTAGCCCTGCAGAACTGTGAGTCAGTTAAACCTCTTTCCTATATAAATTACCCAGTCTTGGATATGTCTTTATCAGCAGCATGAGAACAGGCTAATACAAGGGGGGAGAAAGGGAAAGGGGAAAAATGTTGAAAAATTAAGTATTGAGTACTATACTCAGTATCTGGGTGACAGCATCAATTGTATTCCAATCCTTAATATCTCACAGTGTACTCAGGTAACAAACCTGCACATGTACCCCCTTAATCTAAAATAAAAGCTGAAAATAATTAATTCTTGCTTAAAATAATTTAAAAATACAAAGTTTTTACTTAAAGGAAAGTATAATTCTCTGAATACCTCTCCTTGCCCTGATATGAAAACAATGGTGACTCTAAGCCCTGGGGTCCTCTCTGGCATCCATTTAAGGGAGCTGGGTGGATCCCAGAATTGCTGCAGGAAATCAAGTTGGTGAATGTGTAAATAGTTTTTAAAATTAACAACATGAAATGTCCACAATTAAAATGTAAGGAAAAACTATAGATGTTGGCATAGATATGGTGAAAAGGGAACACTTCTACACTGCTGGTGGGAATGTAAATTAGTATAGTCACTCTGGAAAACAGTATGGAGACTCCTTAAAGAACTAAAAGTAGAACTACCATTCAATCCAACAATCTCACTACTGAGTCTCTGCTCAAAGGCAAAGAAGTCATTCTATTAAAAAGACACATACATATGCACGTTTATAGCAGCAGAATTTGCAATTGCAAAGATAGGGAACCAACCTAAGTGACCACTGACCAACAAATGGATAAAGAAAATGTGGGTCAGGTGTGGTGGCTCACATCTGTAATCCTTGCACTTTGGGAGGCTGAGGCAGGCAGATCATCTGAGGTTGGGAGATGGAGACCAGATCAACTAATATGGTGAAACCCTGTTTCAACTAAAAATACAAAAATTAGCCAGGCATTGTGGCAGGTGCCTGTAATCCCAGCTACTTAGGAGCTGAGATGGCACCGCTGCACTCCAGCCTGGACAACAGAGTGAGACTTTGTCTCAAAAAAAAAAAAAAAAAAAAGGAAAGTGTGGTGTATATATATATATATACCATGGAATGCTTCATTCCATAAAAAGGAATAAAATAATGTTGTTTGCAGAAACTTAAATCTAGTTGGAGGCCATTATTCTAACTCAGAAGTAGCTCAGAATGAAAAACCAAGTATCATATGTTCTCACTTATAAGTGAGAGCTAAGCTATGAGGACTCAAAAGCATATAGAGTGATGTGATGGACTTTGGGGACTTTGGGGGGTGGTTGGGAGTGGGCTGAGGAATAAAAGACTACATATTGTGTACAGTGTACACTGCTTGGGTGACAGGTGCATGAAAAATCTCATAACTTACCACTAAATAACTCATCCATGTAACCAAAACCACCTAATCTTAAAAACTATTGACATGAATAGAGACAGAAATATACTATTCTTCTTACTTTACTTACAACTTCTAAGAAAAATTGTCCAACAGCATTTACTTATACAAACTCATGTCAATTAGGTTTATTTCTAAATTGACCTCATTTGGTATCTGACAAAAGAGAGAGACAGAAATGTGCTCAAATCTAACTTTAAATGGCCTGCTTACCAATATGCATGGGAAGTAAGGACACTTACACATTAGTAATCTTTATTTCACTAAATATTAAAATTACCATATAGGTAATCTTTATTTGACACAAAATCTGATTGAGTCCTCTCCCCTCCACACCCATTCCTGGAATCCTTTAGCTTCTAGTTGCTTCCATTGTTTGAAAAGGGTTTTTTTTTGTTTTTTAAATTTTAGGTCAAAAACACATGCTATATTGAAGTATATTTTTCTCTTTCTCACTGGATTTGATACTAAAACATATTTACTAAGAAAATAAGTGTAATTTTTCTTGTGGTCTCAGAATTTTAGTTAAAGTCCCAAAGTTAAGGAGACTAGGTGATAAGTTCCCACATTAAAAGGAAAGGTGCTTGTGTTAGTCAGATTCTCCAGAGGAGCAGAGTACCTAGGGGGGTGTGTGTGTGTGTGTGTGTGTGTGTGTGTGTGTGTAGATAATTTGTATATTTATGTGTGTGTATGTATATATGTGTATATGTATATATGTGTGTATGTGTATATGCATATATATGTGTATATGTATATATGTGTATGTGTGTATGTATATATGTGTGTATGCATATGTGTATATATAGTGTGCATATATATATGGGTGTGTATGTATATATGTGTATATGTATATGTGTGTACGTATATGTGTATATATAATGTGTATATGAATATGTGTGTGTGTGTGTGTGTGTGTGTACACACATACATATAAAGGGATTTACTATAAGGAATTGATCACAGGATTTTGGATGCAGACTAATAAGTCCCAATCTGCAGGGTAGTTTGAAAGCTAGTGACCTCACAGAGATAATGGTATAGTTTCAGTTGCAGCACAAAGCCTGAGGCCCAGGAGAACTGATGGTGTGGTTCAAGTCTGAAGGTTACCAGGCCGAAGACCCAAGAAGAGACAATGTTTCAGTTCAAGGCAGGAAAAAACCAATGTCTCAGTTTGAAGACAATCAAGCAACATAAACTCCCTCCAGCCCCGGGGGATGTTTGGCCTTTCTTGTTCTATTCAGTTTTTCAACTGACTGGATAAGGACCCCCCCCATATCAGAGAGGGCAGTCTGATTTACTCGGTCAACTGATTTAAATGTTGATCTCATCCAAAAACACCCTCACAGACACACCCAGAACAATATTTGAACAAATATTTGGACACTGAGTTGAGTAGACACATAAAATTAACCATCACAGTGCTGAATAGAGAACAGATTGAGGGAGTATTAATAACTCACCCCATCCCAGCCTAAATGTCTGAAAAGAATTATCCAAGCTAGATAATGTGTGGATGCAGTGGCATTTTCCTTTCATTGGTCTTCCTCCAGTAAACCACATGTAAAACTCTAGGGAAGGGTACTGAGGAAGAGGCCAGGGTATGGAGGAAGGAAACACTGAGATCTCCCTTCTCACAACATGTTTCAGAGCCAGGATGCACAGACTCTTTACTGTGTTCTGCCTGTAGAAATCAGAAAGTAGGAGGTTTGCAGTGCTATCTGCTTTAATTGAAAGAGCAGCTACATGGAGCAGTGCCTCCATTGTTTGAAGTGGCAATGGTATGTAAATTTCTCTTGGGTATTTTGGACAACTCAGGAAGTAGACAGGTCACAATCCTTATAGTAAGATCTTTCCAAGAAGGTGCTTTCTGTCAGGATGAGGGAGACAAAGCAGGAGCTGAGGGTAAGTCGTAGTAGTTGAGTTGGACTATTAGAAAGAGAAATGTCTAAGCTAATAAAAAGGAGGTCCTACAATACAATGGCCTACAAATTTTCTGACATAACTCTTCAGAGGTTGGTGGTGCAGATTGAAAAGGCATCTCTGCTCCACATAATCATTCAGGGATCCAGGATCCTTCCATCTGTTATTTCATCATCTCCTAAGACACTGTCCTCTGTATGGTCAAAGCTGGCATGTGATACCTCTGAGTTCTAGCTGAGACTAGCTGAGTTCTATGTGAAAATGGCTTATATCATTTCCACTTCCCATCAGTGAGACCTTAGTCAGGCAGCCACTGAAAGCTACAGTTTATGCTGAGAATTATCTTGTTTAGCTTGGCTTTCATTTGTTCAGTTAATCTCTGTTACTATAGAAAAACTGGGCAACAAGTAGTCTCCTTGGCAATTAGTGAATGTTCTGCTTGCACTGGGAAGCACTGAAGAGTTTCAAGAATCCATAAGATACTGCATGTGAGTACTGACATTTGGAGATACACTAAATAGGAAGCATGTTGAACACTATCATATTAACAAGAGAGAACTCTAGTAACAGAATGCATGCCGTGCCATGTACTACCTTATGTATGAACTGTCTCCTCTAATTGACTCTCCACTGCCCGATTCTTGAATTCCTTGAAAAAAAGGAGCCATATAGAAAGAGAAAGACACTGGCACAATCCCCTTTCCCACTGCAGGCCGCTCAGCCAAGGATCATGACTAAGCAGACAGGTGGGAAGAATTCTTGCATTGCATGTAAGATAGAGCTTCTGCACTAGCCTGTTCAGGACCAACAGAAAAGCTGTGAGATATGCTCTGGAGAGGGGAAAAGGCTGGAGGTAGAAATGGGTTAGAAGCCATCTGAAGACAATGAGGGTAAATAAACAAAGCTTTTTCCTATTCGTCTTCCATTTAGCTTAGACCTTCAACAGACCTGTTAAAGTGTTTTAAATATCTAGCATTTTCGCCATTTTGCTGCCAATATAGACTCAAGTACAACTGGTGTGTTGGTGAAGCACTTAGTTTGTACCCCTATGAGTAGGGCAAGGATGTTCACTCTGTCAATAATTCCTTTTTTTTTTTTTTTTTTGAGACGGAGTCTTGCTCTGTCGCCCAGGCAGGAAGTGCAGTGGTGCGATCTTGGCTCACTGATTTCATGCTATTCTCCTGCCTCAGCTTCCTCAGCTGGGACTACAGGCACCCACCACCATGTCTGGCTAATTTTTTGTATTTTTTTAGTAGAGATGGGGTTTCACCGTGTTAGCCATGGTGGTCTTGATCTCCTGACTTCGTGATCCACCAGTCTTGGTCTCCCAAAGTGCTAGGATTACAGGCGTGAGCCATTGCGCCTGGCCAAGAATTCTTAATAGGCAATAGATATGGATAAATTTATTTAAAATTTCATAATTTTGGCCGGGCGCGGTGGCTCAAGCCTGTAATCCCAGCACTTTGGGAGGCTGAGACGGGCGGATCAGGAGGTCGGGAGATCGAGACCATCCTGTCTAACACGGTGAAACCCCGTCTCTACTAAAAATACAAAAAACTAGCCGGGCATAGTGGCGGGCACCTGTAGTCCCAGCTACTCGGGAGGCTGAGGCAGGAGAATGGCGAGAACCCGGGAGGCGGAGCTTGCAGTGAGCCAAGATCGCGCCACCGCACTCCAGCCTGGGTGACTGAGCAAGACTCCGTCTCAAAAAAAAAAAAAATAAATAAATAAAAAAATAAAATTTCATAATTTTAATGTGTTATCAATTATATTCTTAGGAATTATGCAATTATTATTTTCCAAAGTGTGCATATATTTATAGGATCTAAATTATTAGAGATAATGACAGTAATTTATCAAGACAGAAAGTTTATTAACACACTCCTGAAATTATGATGTTCTTAAATATACAAAGTCATATTCAAACGAAAAACTAAAAAGGCAAAGGTTTGTCATTTAATCTTAGCACAATTTTACACTTACTAATGGCTGTTGGCATTTTGAGTTCTATTCAGTGTAACGTTCATATGTCAAATTATAGACAATATGTTTGTTGGGTAAATTCTTTTATCTCTATTGCAGCTGGAAGAGGAGGAAAAGTTTTTGGTGCGATGGAATGCTTAGAAGCCATATTATCTTTATATTTTATTAAGTATTGTTATTGTAATTTTTTAGTTCAAAAAATCATATATATTTATATTGTCTTATAAATGTCTTATTTACTTCTTAAAGTTGTAATTTTAACCACATTTGTCAAAATCTCCTCTTTTAATAAAAGTTTTCTATTCTTGTTCATTGCATCAGTGAGACTTTGCTCAATATTTCTGACACCTGAAACCCACCATAGAAATGATGCAAAAAACGAAAATACTCTCAAGATGTGACTGAGAATAAATGAAGAAAAAACACAGGACTCTTTTTTGTAGGTAGGATGCAAATGGTTAAGGTCTTTGGAAGGGTGATTTTGATAGAGTAAATGTGAAAGAACGCATTTCAGCATACTAACAAATTGTTGGTAAGGAAATAGTAGCTATGAGTATAGAACATTTGTTTCACAATTATAGCAATGGAAAAAAAGCTCCTCTCAAGTGAGGAGGAGAAATGAGTTAAATAAGCCTTTGTTTATTTTTGTTTGCTTTTTTTTTTTTTTAAAGTTTATGTAGAGACCACCAAAATTTGGAGATATTGGAGACCCCACGGAGAGAGGAAGAGAGTGAAGATAAGAAATTAGGAGGTGACAGATATCTTGGCAAGGTTGCTGAAATGCCAAACACACAAAAGGAATTCTTAATTCAGTAGAGGAAAACAAAGAGCTCCTTTTTTGAACTTCAAATTAAGAGTTAGAGAATGCCATGAGGTATAAAGTTTCTATCAACTTATTAATAATAATCATATTTCCAATATGTTCCTAAATCTCCAAAAGAATTAAAAGCTGCCTTTTAGGTAAAGGCCATGGTGGATTTTTCAGACTTCCCAACCAGGACACCTGGTAATTTTCTGAGTCAGGTGAAACCCTCTCCAGATGGACGCAGGTGACTCCCACTCAGCCCCTATGCAGCAGCTCTTGTCAGTGTCACGCAGCCACCAGGCAGTCCTCTTCAGCACCATGGGATCTGTTGGCGATGGTTCAAGTTGCATCTCTTTCAGGAGATCCACAGTTGGCCGGTAGAAAGCACACCTTGTGCCCTGCCATAGGGAGAACACAGCCCCTTCCAGTCATAGCCTTCTCTGTTCACTCTCTGAGCTCCACCTAGAGTCATCCCCATGTGCCTCTGATGTCCCTGTGTCCTACACAGGCCATGGGAGAAGTGGTTTTTGAGCCCCTCTCTGGTGACATTTATGCAGAGTGTGTGAGAACAGAAATCCAGCATTTTTTGTTGCCATAGCAGTCCCCCTTTTCATCTTTAACTTCTTACTGAATTACCAACTTTGTTCTCCCTAGGCAGAATTGGATGATGGGCTAGTGACAGCAAAGCTGGATGCATGTCTTGGCCTGCCTGGCACAGAGCCTGCACCTGCTCAGTCCCTGGACACTCTTCATGGCCAACAGCATCGAGCCACAGAGAAAGTCCTGACATTTTCTTCTTGTTGAGCAAGAGGCAATCTTCTGAAGCATTAGTTTGAGAGACCTAAGTTCCCAATAATAACATAACTTAAGTAGCAAATGTTTTAGTTGATGTTGCGTCGTCCTCAGAGTAAGTGTTACAGATAGGCCAGAATATCTCTGCATCCTTGAGAATATAGTTTTAAAGAAGTCTAGGAGTTGATTGTTCTCTGCAGCTAAGGCATCTAGATGTTATTAGTGACTCAAATATCATCTACTCTATCTCTTCTCTAAAACATTTTCAAGTTCAAAAGAAAAAAGGTATTTTTTTCTTACCATCAAAGGCAGTTTTGCTTACTTTTCCAAGAGAAGGTGCAACAATAAAAGCCAAGTCATTGTTGATCATTAATTTTTTTTTTTTTGAGACAGTGTTTTGCTCTTGTAACCCAGTCTAGAGTGCAATGGTGCAATCTTTGCTCACTGCAACCTTCAACTTCCGGGTTCAAGCAATTCTCCTGCCTCAGCTTCCTGAGTAGCTGGAACTACAGGCTTGCGCCACCACACCTGGCAAATATTTGTACTTTTATTAGAGATGCAGTTTCACCATGTTGGCCAAGCTAGTCTTGAACTTCTGACCTCAGGTGATCCACCCGCCTTGGCCTCTCAAAGTGCCAGGATTACAGGCGTGAGCCACTGTGCCTAGCCTGATCATTTAAAATTCTTAAGATGCTAGAAATTCAGGTACATTTATCAAAAATATTATAACATAAAAATCTAAAAAGAGTTCTAAAATCTCTGATAAAGAAAATTAATAGTAAATTTAATTTCATTACAAAGTATACAAACAGATAAATTTCAAGCATTTTAGGTTTATTTAAAAAATATTGACACTGTCTAAGGAAGAATCAACACCAATGTGTTGGTTACATTTCAAACACAATTTTAAAAAACATTCTTATGTGAAAGTTTACTTAACATGCTTAACTGTTTTTGAGTATTCATCTAGATTCTCTGAAGAACACTAATTTTTAAAAAATCTCTCAACGAAATTAGTGCTGCAGCTCTTGGTCTTTGCAAACTCTAAGCGCCTAGTTAAAAGCATATAAGCCATATGTAAGCTTCACTCTTAATTATTTTGCTTATTATTTTAATGTTTATTGTACAGTCATTAATTGGAAATTTTAGAATTTGGCAGCTGCAACACATCTAGCATTAAGACTTTTAATAGCACATTCCATTTTGCTTCTCACGAAAATTGAGGAGTCAGATATTATTACCCATTTCCTGAAATATATGAGACATATTGTCTATTTGTGCCTAGAACTAATGAGTAAATTTTAACATTTTCAAATTCAATATACTCCAACAAGAGAAATGTATAATTAAATTCAATTAAATTTGGCATCTGTTTTTATTGAGTACTATAGAAACCATAACTCACTAAGGTGGTGTTTAACAAGTTTGTTAATTCTCTGTACTCATGACACTATACATATTAGAAGTAATAAATGCTTTTTTATTATTCCTTAATTCATTATGTGATAATTTATTTAATGATTCATATTAAAAATAATTGTAATATAAAATGATTAAATATGCTCACAAATTGTGATTTATTATACATAAATTCAAACACTTACTCTAAAATGCACCTTCAAATAGTAGGAAATGTGAAAAATTATTCTATTTTTATAAAGTTGCTTTTCTAACACTATTTTGGTGATGAAAAGTTTTAAACTTTTATTTGCATTTAGTTTTATGTAATTGAGAGAATGATGATGGAATTTATTGGTTTTGCTTAGTGACATAATAAAAAAGGTTATCGTGGGACAGTGGATTATTTATGGAACTTAGAAGCTATTCATTCAAGAAGGGAGAGCTGGTATCTACATAAATAATCTGCACAAATATTTTTTCATAAAAATATATGTGTGTATATAGATAGATAGATAGATATTTTTTGAATACATGTATTTGAGGAGGAGTAAACATGTTTCTATCTGTAAGTTCCAAAATCAGTTTTCCCAGGATCACGTAGAATTGGGGTTGGTAAACGTTTTCCATAAAGAGCCAAAAGGTAAGTACTTTCAGCTTTGTGTATCATGCAGCCTTTGTCATAGCCTCTCAACTCTGTCCTAGGGAGGCAGCTCTGTCTGTCAGAGAAAGCAGCCATCTACAATGTGCAAACAAATGGGCCTGGCTGTGTTTCTGTGCTTCATTTGCAAAAATGCTCTTCTGTCAACCTCCCATGACTGATGTATCTTTGTCCTCTTTTTTCTTTTACCACAAAAAAAATCTCATACGGCATATTTAGGTTTACCACCTTTTTCCCTTAAGCCTATTATTACCTGTATTGTGTTCTCACTGCCTTGAAGATAGATAATTTTCAACCCATTTCACACTCGTTCAATGCTCAGGTTATTGAAACTCTCCTCAGCATCTGGCAAGGTTCACTGCTGTTTCCTCTTTGACCCCGTCGCTTCTTTTTCTCTCAGTTTTCTCTCAGTTTTCCACTGCTGGCTCGTCCTCCTTCATCTTCTCAATTTGGGGAGTTGTCCCAGGTCAGTCTTAACTTTCTCTCTCCTAACTCTTCATTTTATCTTTGGGCAACTCTGCCTAGTCCTCTATCCTTATCTACATCCGAATGGCCCCTCTTCAATATCCATCAAGACTTTGAAGTAAATTCTTAACTGATCCATCACTACTACCAATAGTACCACCACTAACTACTATTACTGCTACTGTCACTAGGACGACTACTGCCATTACCCCTAATTATCATCTTTGGCACTACTAAGTTATCTCTCATGCTCACATCCCAGAGGGATGAGAACCAATTATGCATCTATTTTGCAAATGATATCTTTCACTTAAGAGAGTTATAGTGACTTAAAAAATATACAGCCAAAATGTGGTCAGGGCAATATTTTAAGTCAGCTAATTCCAGGAATTATATTTATAAGTAAATAATTAAGTAAGTTGTTCAAATATGTCATGTAACATTAATCTCCATTTGTAAAAATATTCAAAGCAGCAGCTACATCTCAGTTTGTTAAATTCATAGTAACTGAAGAAGGGACTAATTCACATTTTTGAATTTTATTTTCAGTATTAGATGAGTTAGTGTACTCTCTGGGAAGATTATGAATTATCCTAAATTATGAATTATTCAATAACATGTGTCTGTGCATGTGTGTAAAGATACTGATAATACTAGGAGATCAGCGAGCAGGAGATACTGATAATACTAGGATACTTAATGAAGAATACTGAGTTTGGAAGAAAAAAACAGAAGCTCTTTGGAACATGAACACATGTTGGAAACTGTTATAAAATTGGGGGAAATAAACTTTCAAATAAACTTCCATCACCAAGACAGATATGAGAGATAAAGTAATGAATCAACTGAAGTAATGAACCTAATGAGTGTATTGAAAACAAGAAAGTAGGTTCTTCAGGGTTTTTTGTTTTTTTTTTTATGACAACGAGGTAGAGTTTTACTAATCTATTCTGAATCGATATTTTTCTCTTCCTTGTGACAAACAGTACAACTTTGAGGGAATGAAGGCCAAGCTAACATTTGTATTCATCTTCTAAAGGAATTATACATATACTCTCAGGCTCATTACCAGCATTGTCTGACATCCTGAGCAACAAGGGCACAGATGAGGAATAACAGGGCTGTTAACGAGGTCTGCACTTTGCTGGTATGAATATGAGGAGACAGAGGTATTGCCAAATTCCACAGCTGTCTTGACACACATATTTATTGAATGCCCCCTTCGAAATAAAGAGCAGAGTAATCTCCAGGCCAGAGTATCAAAACAACCTTACTTTATATTCTTTGCCTCAGCTCTCTCCACTAAGAGCACAGCTTGCATGTTAGCCAGCTCTCACTCCAACTGCCAATCAGAAATTTCCAACTGCTAAGTGAGAATCCTACCAACATGTTCCACCATTGCATCAAAGAATATGTCCAAAACAAACCAGCATTTTTTGTTTACTTCTTTCTTGAAATTATCACCTTCATGATCCTGACCACTTAAAAATCTGACAGCTTTTTAAAAATTTTTCTCTTTCTCACTTTACCAGTTCTCGTATGTAATCAATTGCTATATTCTATAAATTATATCTTTGTGATGTTTCGCAAACTCTTCAGTTCATTTTCTTCCCCACATCTGTGGCTCTATCTCTACACTTTAATTACCTCTCACTAGACTATGAAAATAGCCTTCTATCTGGGTCACTCTACTTCCAGGTTCTCTGAAATTTAATCTGGCCTAAAAACTTACGAAAACTTTTAACTTACAGCTTCCTTGCTCAAATGCATTCAGTGCATAGCCTGTCCCCACCAATCAAACGACATCCAAACCTCTTAGCATGGCAGTGAAGGGAGGCCATCTGCTACCCTGTCTATATCATGTCACAAAGAAAGCAAACTGTCCCCTATGCTCTGAATGGTCCCTGGATATTCCTGATTTTACAGTTTGTGCAAGCTAGTCTTTCTACCAAAATTGATGTGAAGTCTGATTATCCAAACTCTACACAACCCCCAGGACCCAACGCAAAACACAGCAACAACCACAGCGAAAACCACAACAATCTCCACACCAGCATGTTTACCATGTTTAAGGCACTCGCATATTCTGCAGTCCTTAGCTCATTTAACATTAAAAACAATAACATTGTGGGTTCTGTCATGTACCTTTTTAATTTTACAAATGAAGACAATATTGCTGCTTGAAAGGGTTAAGAGTTTTGTGGAGCTCTTCCTTTTTAACAGGTTATTTATATATCCCTTGTAGCACTCATTAAATTCTGTGTGTAGTGTTAATTCTGTGGCTGTGTCGTATTCCTTGCTAACTTGCAAGTCCATTGAGAGGAGAAGCAGTCATTATTTTTTTATATTCCTCACAGGATGTAGCTAATTTTTTAAACATGTTATGTGCTTATCACAGATTTGCATACACATGACTCTTACTATAGTGTGTAAAACTACTCGGTTGCTCTTTTCTCTCCTCTGGATTTACACCTGACAACCTCTTATCTGAACCAAATCTCTAGTCCAAATGTTACATTTTTCTGTCATGTCTTTTCTGATTTCCCAATGCACATTTGGCTCTTCCTACAATCTGCTCTAGAACTTATATGAGAGTTCATATTCTAGTTATTTGTCTGGTATTTTACTCTGTTATTTCTTCGGATACCTCCAATAACCTAAAGCTCCTTAAAACATTGATCCTCTCTCTCTGTCTGTGTTTTTACTCTTCCCCACAATAGCCAGTGCATTCTGTAATAACAATAATCGCTGAACAATAATTTTAATTGAAGTGAACTATCTAAAATTCTTCCAAAATAAAAGGCTTACCTTTTGTAATAAGAGACTTCAGAATAATAAGACAAAGGATGAAGTATTTTATTTTTCACATGTGTAAGAATTCAGTGTATCCTATACTTCACTGAGCAGCTCCATAGTGTATTTGTCTTGAAAAATCATTCAGCGACATCAGCTGACAATGGTTCTACTCCCTGGAACATGAAACTTTCAAGGTCTTTCTGGTTACTCCAGTCAGCAACAATGGAGAAATGGCATGGCAAGGTGCATGCTAAAGACTTTCCAGGACACACCTGTGCTGCATTAGCTCACCATCCATTGGTTTTGAACAGTCATGAGGCCACATCTAGCAGTAAAATGACTGATATATGCAGTCTCCATGTAGTGTATATCGTAACCACAAGCTACAATTCTGCTCTTAGGAAAGAAAGAACAGAACATTTTTTATTTTATTTTATTTTTTTTTGTGAACAACTAACGGTTTCTGCCAGGTGACCCTATTTACCTTTCTTCATTCCATAGATAGTCATCCCTTACTCAGTCAAGACAATTGGGGTGGAACCACTAAATCTAAGATTTGTGTGTGATGTGCAGCATTTTTCATGAGATTGGGAGGTAGCTTCCTGTAACTTTTAAATTAAACGCAAATTATGACAGAGTGAGACCGCCTCTTAAAAATACACAGAAAAATTGCCTGCTTCCCTTCAACCTTCCCCTGCATTCACACACTTGGATACCTTCAGTGGTGAAGCACACCCAAGTTATTCATGATGTAATGTTACCAAAAACACCAGGGCTTCAGCCTAGGCCCTGCTGCTCACCTTACAGAGTGTCAATCACTGAGATTACAAGTATTACCAAGGGAGAAGGCTTAAATCTGGTGCTGCAGCAGAGAAAATGTAACCTCAGTCTCAAATCTAACTCCCTGACAGACTAAAACTAGGGGTTTCCATAGCAGGAAAGAAATGTAACAATGTGTAAGAAAACAGGAACTAGGGAGGAACAAGGAAGCAATCATGATGAATGAAGGTGGCATATTATGTTGTCCGGATGTGGCGATTTGGTGAGCTTCAGTTCTTTAATACTTTTTTTGAGACCTGAAGGTGGTTTCCTGAGGAAGGAACTCAGATGAAGCAAATGTAAGCTTCAACCTTTAAGACCAGAGCGTCAATTTCTGTTTATCCAAAAAACTATCTATGTGACTGTTGGGTCAGTTTCACTAACCCCAACAAAGAGCAGACAAAGATGGAAAACACCAAGATGGCATTACTTTATAGCAACTATTAAATCCTGCTGGATTACAAATATTCTCTGCCCCAGCTATGGCATCTTTTAGCTGATCCATCTTTCCCTAGTGCTGAAACATGAAAAATTCCCTTATCTTGTTCTCCAGGGCCTCCAACTCAGCCCCTTGGAAGATTAGTTATTGACCTTCGCAATTCAGGCCACATTTGCAGTGCATGTTGGAGAGTATTCATTTTTTAAAGACTGTTGCATTTAACAACCTATTCCTGTAGTGGATTGAATGGTGGCTTCCCAAAATAGCTTTATATTCTAATTCCTGGAATCCCTGAATGTTACCTTATCTGAAAAAGGATTTTGGATATATAATTAAGGATCTCGAGATGAGATAATCCTGGATTACCTGAATGAACCTTAAAGGCAATGATGACTGTCCTTTTCAGAGAAAGAGAAGGAAGAGTCCTGGGCAGAAGGAGAATGTGGCAAAGTTGGAGGCAGAAAATAGAATTAGCCACAAGGTAAGCAATGCATGGAGCTACCAGGAGTCTCAATATACGTGGAAGTTTCTTTCCTAGAGCCTTCAGAGGTACCATGGTCTTGCCAACACCTTGACTTTGGACTTCTGGTCTCCATAAATATGAGAAAATAAATTTATATATTTTTAAGCCATTCAGTCTGTGGTAATTTGTTAAGACAGGCATACAAAATTAATAGACTGGATAAGTTTGAGAGCATAAATATCTGTTTAGACTTGAAAACTCACAGACATTTTTAGTCCAGCCTTGTAGTTTCATAGGTAATACACCATAACGGGTGTTTCGGATTCAGCTATTGCTTCCTTCATAGTGTGTCTGGAATTGGTGGGTTCTTGGTCTCACTGACTTCAAGAATGAAGTCACGGACCCTCGAGGTGAGCGTTACAGTTCTTAAAGATGGTGTGTCCGGAGTTTGTTTTTTCAGACGTTCAGATGTGTCTGGAGCTTCTTCCTTCTGGTGGGTTCCTGGTCTCACTGACAGGAGTGAGGCTGCAGACCTTTGTGGTGAGCGTTACAGCTCTTCAAGGCAGCATATCTGGAGCTGTTCACTCTTTCTGGTGGGTTCGTGGTCTCACTGGCTTCAGGAGTGAAGCTGCAGACCTTCGCAGTGAGTGTTACAGGTCTTAAAAGCAGCATGGACCCAAAGAGTAAGCAGCAGCAAGATTTATTGCAAAGAGCAAAAGAATAAACTTCCCACACTACGGAAGGGTAGGACAAGGGGTTGCCCTACCTGGCTCAGGCAGCCTGTTTTTATTCCCTTATCTGGCCCCACCCACATCCTGCTGATTGGTTCATTTTACAGAGAGCTGATTGGTCCGTTTTGACATAGTGCTGATTGGTGCCTTTACAATCCTTTAGCTAGACAGAAAAGTTCTCCAAGTCCCCACTAAGTTAACTAGCTACAGAGTACTGATTGGTGTATTTACAAACCTTGAGCTAGACACAGAGTGCTGATTGGGGTAGTTACAAACCCTGAGCTACACACAGAGTGATGATTGGTGCTTTTACCATCCCTTAGCTAGACATAAAGGTTCTCCAAGTCCCCACTAGACTCAGAAGCCCAGATGGCTTCACCTAGTGGATCCTGTACTGGGGCTGCAGGTGGAGCTGCCCGCCAGTCCGCAGCCCCGCCTGCACTCCTCAGTCCTTGGGCGGTCGATGGGACCAGGCACCATGGAGCAGGGGGCGGCGCCTGTCGGGGAGGCTCCTGTCGCGCCGGAGCCCACCGCGGAGGTGGGGGCTCCGACATGGTGGGCTGCAGGTCTCAAGCCCTGCCCCGCAGGGAGGCGGCTGAGGCTCATTCCAGCGCGGTGCATGCGGGCCCGCAGTGCTGGGGGACCCGGCGGAACCTCTGCAACTGCTGGCTCGGGTACTAAGCCCATCACTGCCCTGGGCCAGCGGCGCCCGCCGGCCTCTCCGAGTGCGGGGCCGGAGGCCCGCGCCCTCGGCCCCCGCCCGCTGAAACTCGCTCTGGGGGACACAACCTGGAATGACCCACCATGAGAAACTCTCCACTGACAGGAAACGGACATGGAGGGAGTGAAGCGGATGCACCCCCTTCCTCTGTCCCTTTTGTAAACTACTCTGAGATAGGATTACAGCCCTGCCTGAGAAATCCCCCGTGTCTTCGAGGCTCATCCTGAAGCTTTGATCTCTGTGTGCTTCACTTCCATTTTTCATTGCATTCACAGCCCTGAGCCTGCACTTTCCAAATAAAGTATCAACACTTGAATCCTGGCCTCAGGTTCTAGGTTCTAGAGGCCCTGTCCTAGATAGTAAACTTTTGATCTGTTTCTTCCACCCAATTCCATCTGCCAGTAGCCAAAATCAAAGTACTCTTCTGAAATTAGTTTGTGCCACTGCTTAGTGTCTTCACTTCCTTGTTCAACTCAAGCATTTCTCTCAATTTAGTGACATATAGCTGGAGGCCATCTGAAGAGCTTGGTCAGGGCCTCCTTCCTGTTCTGTAGGTTTCTGCAACATCTGGCTTTCCATCCACACAGTTCCCAGTTTGAGATCTTTCTTGTTTTCCTTTCATTTCTGTTTGCCATTCGCCTAATTAATACCTGAGATCATCTCACGTTCCTCTATTTCATCTAAGGAACATATAAGCTTTTGAATTAAGAGCATATTTTTTTCCTTGTGGAGGTAAAATAGATGATAAAGAATAGCACATACATGGTAGATATGTTTAAATTCTGACTTTCTACTGAGTTGCGTTACTTGGACAAATGAATAAACCTGTCAAAGTATCATTTTTATTTCTAAACTATGGTCATAAATTATATATCCTATATGACTGATGTAAGAACTGAATTGATAATGCCTATTAAGTATCCAGTAAATTAAGTATTCTGTAAATTAGAGGAATTTAGTAAACTTATAGTAGTAAATAAATAGTAGTTTTTGTTGTGAAGTATCAAGGAACATAACAGGTCAAAGAGTTTTCCATATGTTATTAACCACCTGAAAAAAGTAGAGTTAGAAATAATTGGTATGTGTAATAAATAAATTCAATCACCAATATACATTTTGAGTCACTACCATTTGTTCAATCTCTATCCAAATGAAGTAGTTATTTTTTCAGTAATTTCAGGGGAATAAATAGTTATATGAAATAAAAATAAAGTATATATTAAAGCAAGAAGAATAAAACAAGAAGAATATTAAAGCAAGAAGAAAAATAATAGGCCAGGTGCAGTGGCTCACGCCTGTAATCCCGGCACTTTGGGAGGCCTAGGCGGGCTGATCACAAGGTCAAGAGATCAAGACCATCTTGGCCAACATGGTGAAACTCCCTCTCTACTAAAAACACAAAAATTAGCTGGGCGTGGTGGTGTGCTCCTGTAGTACCAGCAACTGGGTAGGCTGAAGCAGGAGGCCTACCAACTTGATAGGGAGGCGGAGGTTGCAGTGAGCCCAGATCAAGCCACTGTACTTCCGCCTGGCAACAGAGTGAGACTCCGTCTCCAAAAAAAAGAAAAGAAAAATAATGAAAGTGTAAAACAGCAAGGTGTCTTTGAAGGGAGAAAGGAATGAAATTTAATAACCATTTTGGTGAGAAAATAATAAAAGAATAGGCACATAGAAGAATAGGAAGGTATTACTTAAAATTTAATAATAGAGACATATTATGTGGCATAAAAACAAAATCAGCCAACTCTTGCAAAATACCTTGCTTTAAAAATTTATATTATTTATTTTGAGGTCCGAGTCTTAAAATTTACTATAAAGACAGCATGAGACAAAGTAAATTGGGTAGAAATTTAATTCCAAGGGCCCTATTAATCCCTGTGCTAGGTTAGTTTACAATTTATTTCAGTTGCCACATTTTTCCTAAGGGCATTTCTGCTCTGGCAGGGGCTGATATTTTTCTGCCTCTCTTCCTGGTAGAGATTGCCTTAACTTTCTCCTCTCCACCTCCAATTTCATTACAGAACTTTGCACTCTGGCATATATAACATTTATTTGCTGCAAATATAAAATGTGTCTTATGAATAACAGAAATGAAATAATTTTCTTCTGTTAAAATAAAGTTTCATCTTTTGCTATTATGACTACTTTAGTAAAAAGTAAAAAGAAAAGAAAGACATTTTGTAAACACATCAGCTGATATCCCTCCATTTTTATTTTTTATAGAAAAAGTTGCATAATCATTAATTAGATATTATGATAGCTAAAGATTAGCTAAAGTCCATACTGGACAACCATAAATATTTCTCATCTGAATTCTGTTCATATATTCAATTGAAATAAACAGATGGAACCTTAAGCCCTTTGTAACTCATATAAATATAACAAGTTTATTATGGTATAATTATATTTCTCCACAACTGTCTGCTATAAAATACTATAGTGTTTACAATAACAAAACACCTTTTATCTTCCTCCATTCTCAGTCTAACACAGTGCTTATTTTCTTAGTAGGCATTTCACAAATACATGTTGACCAGATTACAAACCGACCAAACAAAAAAGTTTAAAACATTGTGACTTTAAAGTACAAAACATTTAATCTGCAGTTTACAAAATAAGGTTATTGAAGATGAGTTCAACCTGTAAGAGTAGTTAAAGGTGCCTGAAATTTGTTTTCTGTATAAGAATACGGAAAGTGTGCCGGGCGCGGTGGCTCACGCCTGTAATCCCAGCACTTTGGGAGGCCGAGGCGGGCGGATCACAAGGTCAGGAGATCGAGACCACGGTGAAACCCCGTCTCTACTAAAAATACAAAAAAAAATTAGCCGGGCGCGGGAGGCTGAGGCAGGAGAATGGCGTGAACCCGGGAGGCGGAGCTTGCAGTGAGCCGAGATCGCGCCACTGCACTCCAGCCTGGGCGACAGAGCGAGACTCCGTCTCAAAAAAAAAAAAAAAAAAAAAAAGAATATGGAAAGCGTATAAAATGCTTATTTTCCTGAATCTTTTAAGGCCTGTGCTTTTGTTATTGTTGATGAGGATGAAGCTGTAGAAAAGTCATTTACTTATGTTTTATTAAAAATCTTAGAAAAAAGGAACTGGTCAGAAATATAAAAATTTTAATCCATATTAAAAGTCAGTTGGTCAGGTTCCACATGTAAGGACCTCGAATGTTGCTCTTGTCTTAATCACAGGAAAAAAGTTAAACACAATAAAAAGTCAGCAACTCTTCTGAGATTCGTAAGGGAAGTGAGGTCACAAGGCAAACTACTGCTGCCAAAATTGAAGAGATAGACAGGTAGAGAAAAGTAATTACAACATGCTAGAGTAGAAACCTTCACAGGAACCTGTGTTGGAGTAGGAGAACTTGAAACATAATCGAGAATTGCTGGAGTCCATGTGTGGACAAATCTAAGAATTAAAATATCCAGGGTTCCACCATGCTTTTGTGAGTCTTACCTTCAGGAGCTCCACAGTGTTCTCACAGCGAAACCAGAAAAATCCCCTCATACTTCCAGCAGGAGAAAAGGAAAATGAACCATTTTGAAATATGCTGGGGCACTCTGTTCATAACAAGTTTTGCCCTCTTAACTTGAGAAATAAGTACTCTAGAAAGCTGTGTATACCAGGGTTCACAGTTCCAGAATTCAAGGGGTAGAAGTGGAGATGGCACCACTCACCATCACCCCTAGGGACCCACTAGCAAGATTTTGCTTCCTGTTCCCAATGCATTATGTTCTCCTGGCCAAGAGGTCTTAGTTTCAGTGGGAGGAAGGCTGCCACCAGGAGACACAACAATTCCATTAAACTGGAAATTAAGATTGCCACCTGGCCACTTTGGGATCCTCCTACCTCTAAGTCAACAGGCTAAGAAGGGAGGTACAGTGTTGGCTGTGGTGATTGATCTAGACTATCAAGATGAAATCAATCTACTGCCCACAATGGAGGTGAAGAAGAATGTGTGAAATACAGGAGATCCCTTAGGGCATCTCTTAGTATTATCATGAACTGCGATTAAGGTCAATGAGAAACTACAACAACCCAATCCAGACAGGACCTACTAATGGTCCAGACTCTTCAGGAATGAAGGTTTGCTTCATCTCACCAGGTAAAAAAAATCCATGACCCACTGAAGTGCTTACTAAAAACAAAAGGGATACAGAATGAGTAGTAGAAGAAGGTAGTCATCAATACTAGTTATAACCACATGGCCAGTTGCAGAAACAAGGACTGTAATTGTGATGAGTATTTCCTCCTTATTTTGTTAAGAACATGTTTGTGCATGTATACACTTGTAGTAAGAAAATATCTTCATTTTATTTCATTCTTTTTCTTTATCATGTGGCATAATGTTTACTGACTTCATATCAGTATTTAAGTGTTTGTTAACTTTATGTAATAGTATTTAGGTTAAGGATTAGTGTGTTTCTGGTTGTACGAAGGATAGCCATATTGAGTCAGGCATAATTATGACCTTACTATTGTTTTTATTTGAAGATTATTTATGATTTCTGGAGATGTGTATGGGTTCAAGTTTTCAAGGGGTGGACTTGTGATGGTTAATATTGTCAACTTGATTGAATTGAAGGATGCAAAATATTGTTCCTGAGTGTCTCTGTGAGGGTGTTGCCAAAGGAGGTTAACATTTGAGTCAGTGGACTGGGAGAGGCAGACCCACCCTCGATCTGGGTGGGCACCATCTAATCAGCTGCCAGGGTGGCTAGAATAAAGCAGGCAGAAGAAGTTGGAAGGAGTAGATGTGCTGAGTCTTCCAGCCTCCATCTTTGTTCTGTGCTAGATACTTCCTGCCTTGGAACATCAGACTACAAGTTCTCCAGATTTTGGACTCTTGGACCCACACCAATGATTTGCCAGGGCTCTCAAGCCTTTGGCCGCAGATTGAAGGCTACACTGTCAGCTTCCCTACTTTTGAGGTTTTAAGACTCAGACTGGCTTCCTCGCTTCTCAGTTTGCAGATGGTCAGTTGGGGATTTCACCTTGTGATTGTGCGAGAAAATTCTAAATAAACTTCCTTTCATAATATACATCTATCCTATTAGTTCTGTCCCTCTAGAGAACTCTGACTGATACAGTTAACCAGAGCCAAACCTGCTGGAGTTATGCCAGAGCATAACTTACCAGAGAAAAGGGCAATACCCAAGTCCAGCCTACTTCAGCCTTGCATATGGAATGAGAGAAAAAGAAGAAAAAAATGGAGAAGCACTTGTGAAAGTCATAGCCCAGAAGCAGAGACTTACTGAAAAACAGAGAACTAATCATAAGACTATAGGATTCTTCCCAGCCCCACACCTTACCGCCACATTACTAAACGCCTATTCACAGAAGTTCCTTTTATACAGTACATCTTATCTGACTATCAATAAAAAGGTGCAAGCATACTAAAACTCTCTCTCTCTCTCTCGAGATATATATATATATATATATACACACATACACACACACACACACACACACACACACACACACACACACACACACACACATTTTGAAGAGACAGATCAAACACCAGAACCAGACATGGCAGGGATGTTGGAATTATCAGACAAGGATTTTAAAATAACTGTGATTAATATGCTAAGGGCTCTGATGTCTAAAGTAGGCAATACACAAGAACAGATGGGCAACTCAAACAAATGATAGAAATCCAAAGAAAGAAACAACAGATGCTAAATATCAAAACACTGTAAAAGAAATGAAGAATACCTTTGATGGGCTTTTTGGTAGACTGGACACTGCTGAGGGAAAAAATGTATGACCTTGAGCATATGTCAATAGAAACTCCCGAAACTGAAAAGCAAAGAGAACAAAGAATGAAAAAAAAAAGAACAAAATATTCAAGGGCTGTGAAACAACTACAAAAGGTGCAACATACATGTAATGAGAATACCAGAAGGGAAAGAAAGAAAAAAATGAACAGAATAAGTATTTGAAACAGTGATGACCAAGGATCCCTCCAAATTAATGTCAAACACCAAACCAAAGATTCAGGAAATTCAGAGAATGTTAATACAGGATAAATGTCAAAATAACCCTACACTTAGATGTATCATTTTCAAAGTAAAAAAAAATGTCAAACATAAATAACAAAACCTGAAAGAGGCTAGAGAAAAACACATATTACTTATAGAGAAGCAAAATATCATAGCTATATCTGACTTTTCCTCGGAAGCCATATAAGCAAGAAAAGTGAAGCGAAATATTTGAGTGTTAACAGAAAAAAAACAACCCTGCCAAGATGATTGTTGTATTCCCAATCAATCACGCAAGTTTCCACCTTAGCAAATTAGAAAGGAAAGAACAATTATATACAAAATTGACAATATAAAATAAATAATGGAATAGCAGAAATCAATAAAATTGTAAACAGGAAATTAATAAGAATACACAATTTAAAAAAGCTGCTTCTTCACGAAGATTAATAAAATTGACAAGCCTCTAGCTAGGTTAACTAAGAAAACAAGAGAGAGAACACAAAGTACTAATGTCAGAAATGAACAAGGAGACATCAGTATATTAAGTGGACATCAATGGACCTTGAAAAGATAACGAAGGAATACTATGAAAAACTCTATGCTCACAAATTTGATAACACATGAACTGGACAAATTCCTTGAAAGACACAATCTGATAAAGCTTACACAAGAAGAAACAGACAATCAGAATAGGCCTATATCTATTAAATAAATTGAATCAATAATTAATAACATTCCAAAACACGATGCATCTGTTCCAAATGAGTTCACTGGTGAATTCTACCAAACAATTTAAGAAATGAATTCTACCAGATTCTCTACAATCTCTTTATTTGTGATGGAAGCAGTGGAAATACTTTCTAGCTCATTCTATGAAGCTAGAATCACCCTAATACCAAAATCAGACAAAGATATTATGAGAAAGGAAAACTATAGACAATATTACTCATGAACACAGGTACAAACACCCACTATTAGAAAATTGAATTTGGCTGGGCGTGGTGGCTCACTCCTGTAATCCCAGCACTTTGGGAGGCCAAGACAGGTGGATCATGAGGTCAGGAGATCGAGACCATCCTGGTTAACATGGTGAAACCCATCTCTACTAAAAATACAAAAAAAAAATTATCCAGGCGTGGTGACTGGTGCCTGTAGTCCCAGCTTCTCGGGAGGCTGAGGCAGAAGAATGGGGTGATCCTGGAAGGCAGAGCTTGCAGTGAGCCGAGATGGCGTCACTGAACTCCATCCTGGGTGACAGAGAGAGACTCTGTCTCAAAAATAAAAAAAAATAATAATACTAAAAAAAGAAAATTGAATTCAACAACTTATAAAATGAATTATACACCATGATAAAATGGGATTTATTTGAAGTATGCAAGCTGGTTCAACATTCAGATATCAACTAATATAATTTATCACATCAATGACTTTTGAAGAAAAATCCCATGATCTCAACAATAAATGGAGAAAAATAATTTGAAACACTCCAACACACATTCATGATACAAACTCTCAGTAAATTAGCAATAGAGGTGAACTTACTCAACTCAATAAAGAACATCTACAGGAAATCTAAGCTAACATCATGCTTGATGTGAGAAATTAGTAACTTTCTCACTAAGATCAGAAACGAAACAAGTATGTCCTCTCACCACTGGTTTTCAACACTGTATTGGAAGTCCTAGCTACTACAATGAGATAAGAAAAGGAAATAGATGATAGACATATTGGTAAGAAAGAAATGAAACTGTTTTCATTTGCAGATGACTTGATCATCTGTGCAGAAAAATGGAAAGAATCCACAAAGTACTCCTTGGACTAATAAACAATTATAGCAAGTTTGCAGCGTGCAAGTTTAATAAATAGGAGATAACAACTTTCCTTTATTCCATCAATGAGCAAGTGGAATTTAAAATAAAAAACATAATACATTTATATTAACACTTCCTCTCAAATTAAATGCTTAGGTATAAATCTAGTGAAGCATGTACAAAATCTATACATGGAAACCTCCAAAACTCTGATAAAATAAATCAAAGAACTAACAAACAGAGATATATTTCATGTTAATGAATAGAAAGACTCCATATTGTCAGTTCTTCTCAATCTATAAATTAAATGCAATCCCAATAAAAATCTCAGAAAATTAGTCTATGAGTATTGACAAACTGATTGTAAAGCTTACATGGAGAGGCAGAAGACCCAGAATTGATGAAGTAGGACAAGTGGGAGGACAAGTGGGAGCACAAGTATTACCCAACTTTAAGACTTACTATAAAGCTACAATAATCAAGACAATATTGTATTGGTGAACAAATAGACAATTAATTAATGGAACAGGATAGAGAGCTCAGAAATAGTCCACTGATCTTTGACAAAGAAGCAAAGGCAAGACGATAAAGCAAAGATCATGTTTTCCCATATGGTGCTGGAACAACTGGATGTTCGCATGCCAAAAAAGGAATCTAGAGACAGACCTTACACTTTTCACAAAAATTAACTCAAAATGGATAACATACCTAAATGTAAAACACAACATTATCAAACTCTTAGACAATAATATGGAATAAAATCTAGATTATCTTGAGTTTGATGATGACTTTTAAGTTATGACAGCAAAGACACAATCCTTGAAGTAATTGATAAGCTGGACCCTCATTAAAATTAAATATTTCTACTCTGCAAAAAAATACTGTCAAGAGAGCGAAAAGACAAGCCGCAGACTGAAAGAAAACATATGCAGAAAACATACCTAATAAAGGATGGTTATCCAAAATATACAAAAAACTCCTAAAATGTAACAATAATAAAACAATCAACTAAAAATAAGCCAAAGACCTGAACAGAAACCTCACCAAAGAAGACATATAGATGGCAAATTGGGAGAGAAAAAGTGCTCCACATCATTTATATACCATCAGGTAAATGAAAATTAAAACAATGAGATACCACTGTAAACCTATTAAAATGGGCCAAATTCATAACACCAGCAAGTGCTGGTGAGAATGTGGAGCAGCAGAAATCCTTATTAATGGCTGGAAGGAATGCAAAGCAGTACAGACGCTTTAGGAGATGGTTTGATGATTTCTTACAAAACTATACATACTCTCACCATCTGGTCTAGCAAGCATGCTCCTTGGTATTTTCCCAAAGCAGTTTAAAACTTATGTCCACAGAAAAACCTGCACATGGATATTTGTAGCCATTTTATTCATAATTGACGAACTTTGAAGTCCCCAAGATGACCCTCAATAGGTAAATGGATAAACACATACATCCAGACAATGGAATAATATTTAACACTAAAAGGAAATAAGCTCTTAATCCATGAAGAAATCTTAAAAGCATATTACTAAGTGAAAGAAGACCGTCTGAAAAGGCTGCATACTGTATGATTCAAACTACATTATATTCTGAAAAGGGCAAAACTATGGAGACGATAAAAAGATCAGTGGTTGCCAATGATTAGAAGAGACGGATGAATAGGTAGAGCACAGAGGACTTCAAAGGCAGTGAAACTATTCTATATGATAACTACATGTCATTATACATTTGCCCAAACCCAGAAAATGTACAACACCAAGAGTAACCACGACGTAAACTATAGTCTTTTCGGTGATAATGATGTGCCAATATACGTTCATCAGTTAGAACAAATGTACCACCTTTGTGGTGATACTGTTATGGGGGACACTATGCATGCATGAGGTTCGGAAGTTATGGGATATGCCTATACTTTCCTCTCAACTTTGCTCCTAACCTAAAATTGTTTTTTAAAAAATAAGTCTAAAAAAGAAACCTTACAATAAAAGTGAAACTTTTAATAGTATATAGTATTTCCAAGGGTACAAAGTTTCAGTTAGGCTGGAGGAAGAAGTTTTAGTAATCTATTGCACTCCATGTTCACCACTGTTAATAATACTGTATTGTATATTTCAAAATTGCTAAAATTTATTTTTAATGTTTTCACCACAAAAAAAGATAAATTGGGGAGGTGATGTAAATGCTCACTAGCTCAATCTATCTTTTAAAAATATATACATAGATCAAAACATCACACTACTCTCAAAATTACACATAATTATTATTTGTTAGTTTAAAATAAGTTTTAAAACCCCTGGGGAGTGAGTCTCTAATAAGCTTCCTTGGCAGACAGCATTTCATACATGTTGCCATCCATGTCCTGTGTAACTACTGGGAGAGAATTTTTGGAAGCTTGTGCCTGATTTCCTGAGACTTTCATTCACCTTTTACCTTTGCTGATTTTTCTTGGTATCCTTCTGCTATAATAAATTAGAGCTGTGAGTACAACTGAAAAAAAAAAAAACACAAATAATTCAATTCTGTTATACAGGCATCTATTTAAATAAATAAACAGGGCAGCTATAATATCAAATGAGATGCTCACTTTAGAAATACTATATACTATTAAAAGTTTCACTTTTATGGTAAGGTTTTTTTAGACTTATTTTGTAAAAAACAATTTTAGGTGAGGATCAAAATTGAGAGGAAGGTATAGGGATATCCCATAACTTCCTACCCTCATGCATGCATAGCCTCCCCCATTATCTATCTATCTATCTATCTATCTATCTATCTATCTATCTATCTATCTATATTTTTCACACTTTCTTTATCCATTCATCCATTGATGGACACTTAGATTGCTTCCCTTTCTTGGCTAAAATAAAAACTGCTGAAATGAATATGGAAGTGCAGATATTCTTTAACATACTAATTAAATCCCTTTGGATATATGACCAGAAGCACTGGATTATATGGCAATTATATTTTAAGCTTTTTGAGAAACCTTATATTCTTTTCCAAAATACATCTACTAATTTACATTCCCACCTACAATGTACAAGGATTGCCTTTTCTCCACATTCTCACCAACACGTCATCATTCGTCTTTTTGATAGTAGCCATTCTAACAGGCAGGATACAATATCTTGTGTTTTTAAGTTCCATTTCTCTAATGATTAGAGATGTTGAAGTTTTTTAATATAGCTGTTGGCCAATCATTAATCAACATACAAAAATCTGTAACATTTCTATATTCTAAAAATAGACTATTCGATAAAGAAATCCAGAAAACAATCCCATTTACAATTTAGCCAAGAAGGTGAAGTATCTGTATACTGAAAACTATATAATATCATGGAAGAAACTGAAGAAGACACAATTAAATAAAAAGATACCTCATGTTCATAGACTGGAAGAATTAATCTTGTTAAAATATCCATACTACCCAAAATAATCTGCAGATTGAATACAGTTCCTATCAAATTTCTAATGTCATTTTCACAGAAATATGAAAAAAATCCTAAAATTCATAAGAAACCAAAAAAGTCCCGAAATAGCCAAAACAATCTTGAGCAAAAATAACAAAGCTGGAGACATCACAACACCTTTATTTCAAAATGCATTATGAAGCTATTGTGACCCAAAACAGCATGACACTGACATAAAAAGCAGATACATCAACCAATGGAATAGGATAGAAAACCCACAAATAAACCCAGCTTTTCTCAGTCAATTGATTTTTGATACAGATATTAAGAACACAATGGCGAAAGGACAGTTTCTTTAATAAACGGTGCTGGGAAAACTGGATATGCACAAGCAGCAGAATTAAATTAGAACTTATCTCACATCCTATTTTAAAAATAGCTCAAAATGGATGAATGACTTACATGTAAAACTTTAAACTATAAAGCCACTAGAAGAAAATAGGAAAAATAATCCACAATATTGTTCTGGGCAATGATTTCTTAGATAAGACTCCAAAAGTATAGGCAACAAAAGCAAAAACAGACAAACGGGATTGCATCAAACCAAAAATCTTCCACACAGCAAAGGAAATAACAAAGTGAAGAGACAACCTACGAGATGGGAGAAAATATTTGCAAACCATACATCTGATGAAGGACTAATATTTAAAATATATAAGGAACTAAAACAACTGAAAAGCAAGAAAACAAGTAACCAAATTTAAAAATGAGCAAAGGATCTGAACAGACATTTCTCAAAGGAAGAGATGCAAATAGATCATTTTTTTTTAATAGACAAACCAAAAATGTTTTTGGTTTGCTAATTTATTTTTCTTTCTTCTTATTATCAGTATTGATTTCTACAAGAGTTTATTTATATTTATTTGGGATACACAGAATAGTGTGGACTAGATGGACTAGATGACTTTCCTCATGTGTGGATGTTGTGATATTATTACACTGCATGTACTTCCTTGATCTGATGGGAAAAAAGGCACTGCCAGAGAGCAGACCACTTGTTTTTTCTTTCATGGGGAAGACCACATCCATTATATATGGCTTATTGGAATGCTGTAGAAAAATGCTCTACAAAAATTAAATGTATTTATATTTCTAATAGATAGAATAAAATGAAGTTTATTACTTTTCTAAAGGGACTATTTCAAAAATAGCAGCTCTTTACTATCATATTTAGATATTCACTGGTTAGGTCAGTAAGTGACAAATTAGTCAGCGAAAAAAATTACTAAAATTTTGAATATCTATTTTGTATACTGTAGAGTAGTGGACTACCCAATGGAAAAGAGGTCTGTAGTATCGTACTTTGAGACAAATAAAACCAAAACCAAATCAAACTAAATCAAACCAAACACAACAACAAAGGAATAACTAAAGAATTCTGACATGAGACAGCAATGGCAAGCTATAGAAAACAAACTGAGCACATTAAGAAAGTCAAGCGCCATCCAGCAAAACTTTGAGGATCCAAATGCTTTTTAAAGATTTCACTTAATTAACTAGTAATTCTTAGACATTGAAAGAAGACTCAGAGAGAAAATGTCATTCTTCACAAAGTTCCAGTAACAACTTGAGTATTTAGTTTTGTTTTCTGGCTACTGATTATTCTGCATATAGAATAATGTCCCCAAAACTCATTCTTAAATTTGTGTATTTCATATTGTGAATATTAATATATTTCTCATTATTTTGATATATTTGTAATTCAATGTAAATGGAGATTATTCCTTTAAAAATTGCAAAACAGCATTTTGGCTGATTTGAATTACTAAATTATTATTAAGCCAACATGTAAAGAGTGCTGTCAAAATGAGAGTTCTTAAAGTAAAAATTTCATAATAATAAATTGGCTTCTTGTAAAATACTAATATATAAAACTGATAGAAACAAGGAAAGCAGATGATTGGTTTTTGCAAGTCCATTTTTAAAACAATCCCAGGTAACAAAGTTTAGTGTTATGTCCTTGAAGAATATATAATATGTTTAATAATTTATCGATCATTCTTATATTTTCCTATTTTGATATGATTTTCAAAACAACAGATTAAGACAAAGAAAAGATCAGTATATATGGAGATAAATACATATAGAATAGATATTTGCATCATTTCAATTTGAATAGATTGGAAGGTTTGGCATTTATATGAATTTTTTTTAAAACACTAAAGTGAGAGAAAATAAATTTTCTAAAATGTTAAGGTTATAATACAGGATCTAGGACAATAATTGGATGACCGTGTTTTTCCATGCATCCTTTGCCCCCCAGTATCTTTGAGAAACAACACATTACGCATCATTGGTAACTATCCTATTCTAGGTCTGCCATATAACTATAGAAAGCGAATTTGAGATAATTAAAATTGTTTAATAAATATCTATTTAACTTCCTTATACATATATACACTTAAAGAGGCTTTTACATTAATTATGAATGTGATCACATTAATTCTTTTTAGTGTATTAAAATTTATTTTTTTTTTCTAGCTGGATCCTCTTCATTCTTCTTCCCATTACTAGTATCATTTCCTTTCTCTCTTTAAGTTGTCTTTATAACAATCTCATGTATATCCTTCAACATTCTTTTTCTGTAAACATAGAAGTATTTATAAAGTGACTTTTTTTTCTTGAACCAGAGTCTCACTCTGTCACCCATGCTGGAATGCAGTGGTGCAATTTTGACTCACTGCAACCTCCGCTTCCTGGGTTCAAACGATTCTCCTGCCTCAGCCTCCTGAGTAGTTGGGACTACAGGTACCTACCACCAAGCCCAGCTAATTTTTCTGTATTTTAGGTAGAGACGGGGTTTCACCGTGTTGCTGAGGTTGGTGTCGAACTCCTGAGCTCAGGTGATCCACCTGCCTCGGCCTCCCAAAGTGCTGGGATTACAGGTGTCTGGGATTACAGGTGTTAGCCACTGCACCTGCCCCATAAAGTGATTTTTTTAAAGTTAATGTTGATATTTTTCGTTTTTAATGACACTTCGTTAAACACACTTTCCCACTTTTTGTTTTTCTTCTTCATATCAAGGGTGAGACACTACGAAAATAATTTCAACTCACTGATTCTCATTTATTCTTTTGAATAACTGAATGATATATGCTGATGTGAATATACCAGTGTATCTATAGCAAAGCCCCAAATTATAAAACTTCTATTTGTTCCAGGTCCACAGACTTCAAAATAATATTATTTTTCATAAATTCTTTGTATTTTTGTCTTTATTTCTACAGTGTTGATTCTAAGAGGCCAGTGAAGGATTTACTTCTATTTTTGTGAGCATGAAACTTACTGACAAATATGCTCTGTCTTGGCGGCAGGTGAACCAGGCAGCAGGCAGCTTTCCCTGTAGCTTGTCATCACGTCTGATGACTCTTCTACCAGCTCAAGTGTGCTTTACAAAGTTGCCTGAGGAGTGGCTTCCATTCCACCTACCCTATGTGTGAAAACAGAACATGAAGAGCTTTCATAAATTTCCATGGGCCAGGTGTGGAAGTGGTATACCTTTCAGAATTTATTAACAAAAATTATTCATCTGTGGCTACATCTACTTTCAAAGAAGACTGGAAAACGTAGACTAGTTGTATACTCAGGAAGATTCCCTGGTGTGTGTGTCTGTGTGTGGGGGTGGGGGGGGCGGGGGTTGGGTGTGTTTGTATAAATATGTGTGTGTATAAATGTGTATGTGTGTGTATTTTCCTCAATATAGATTGGAACTCTATGAACCCATTTGATTTTCAGACTTCAGTGTTTCTATTACATTGTTTCCATCAAGTAAAGAGAACTGTTTTCCTGTTATTTATTGGATTACTGTGTCTCCACAATCTTCTATTTCTTTTATCCTGTGTGTGTTTTCGACCCCTAAGACCCCAGGTTATCATACATTAGGTCTTCTGACTCCATCACTCAGTTCCTTGACCTTCCCCTCATGATTTTAACCTCTTAATTTTTGATCTCTCACTTGATATATTTCTTGCTCATTATAGGTCTCAGTGATGACCCAATTCCTTTAATTTAGCTACATTTTTCATTATTTTATTTGTGTGGCAGACAGACTCTAAGATGATATCTAGTAATTTCTCCTCTCTAGTGTTCACTTCCCGCACAATCTTCTCCTTTGAATGTGGGCAGGACTGGGACTTATTTCCAATCAATAGAATACGACAGTGACGATGGATGTTACTCCTCTTGGCCCTGAAGAAGAAAAATGCCACATCAGAGAGGTCCCATGGCAACTGAAGCAACTCTCAGACAATAGCCAGCAAGAAGCTGGGGCCCTAAATTCTAAACTTGGGAGGAAATGAATTTTGCCAACAACCTGAACGTGTTTGGAAATATCTGCATGTCCACATGGGAATGCAACTTGGCTGGTACCCTCATTGATGCCTTGCAGACCTTGAACACAGGACGCAGTACTCCTTACTTGTGTTCCTAAACCACGGTAACTGTAGAAAACAAACATTGGCTTCTTAAACTGCAGTGTTGCTATTGTTACAGAGCAGTAGAAAATGATCAGAGCAGTTTGAAGATTTTTGTTTGTTTCACTGTCTTTATAAAATTCATTTCTTTCTCTTTTTTGAACGAAACTTTACTTGAAAGTTGAGTAATTTATTTTAACTCACTTCACTCGTTTTCAAAATCTAAGTCCGATTATTCTCATCTTTCTATCTGATTGGTGGTAAGTTCTTGTGAATTCAGATGGGCACTCCACTTCTCTATTGTCGGCCCATGTGTGCTTAGGCAAGGTGGCTGCAGCATTCTAAATAGCAGAGGTCCAGTGAGGACAAAATGCAAATGGGCTTCCCATTTCTGTCCCTGCACTTGAGGACTAAAAGCCGGTTCTGTTTTGAAGTTCTTGAAGAAAGGCTCTTTGTTTTACTATGGCCTCATTTTTACTTTATGAAAGTCCCAAAAGACATCATCCTTATACTCACTCTTGCTTTCTGGGACTCTAGGGACTCAGAATGGTCAACAGTTTCCTTCTTTCATGGAGTCCCCAGATATCAGAAAAGACAGATCTTCTTAATATCAACTCCTTTCCAATTCCTATTGTTAGGCTCCCACCCTAGTGGACGGACTCTCACGCCAGTCCAGTCCATCAAACCCCCCAATATAATACAAAGCATCAAACGCTGTCCCCTGTAAGTCCTGGTATTTATTTGAAGAGGTAGTCCCATGCATTTCACAGTAGAGGGAGATGAGGGCTCAATCAACTGGCTGTGTTTTCAAAATCTTCTTGTAAATATAATCCTTAACATTTTATAGATATACATTTTCTTTATTTCCCAAGTGATACATGTTATTATATAACATATTTAAACAAATAAGCTCAAATAAGATTAAAATTAACTTTTCTCCAATACTTAAATTATTACTGTTAACATATTAATGTGTATACTCCATTTTTACATGTTTGGTTGTTCATTATTTCTAATATATTCAGAATTATACTGTGGAAATTTTAATACAGTTTTTTTCATTTGCTAGTATACAGTGTCACATCAATAAATTTACTCTTGAATCTATTATTTCATTTACTCCATGTAAGAAACTTTATTAAACATATTTCACATTATTTGTGTCATTTTAATATCTCATATAATCATTAACAGCAGTACAATAAATATCTATATAAATTCAACATTATTACTTGTTTGTTTTGTTATTTCAAATAATTGCTAACCACCAATCAGATCAAAGGATGAGAACAATAGCACTTAGATTTTGAAAAAGGCATAAAGTGAATTAAAATAAATTACTCAACTTTCAAATAATTGCTAAAGGTGAAATTGCTAGAGTGAAGTTATATATAAAATTTGAAGATGAACAAAAAAATCCGATATTTGGATTGCAGGAGACAAGGAGAAGAGAAGTGGAGACTGGAGAGGTAGGGAGATGCTAGATCTTGATGGATCTAAGAAGTTGGATTTTATTCTAAGTATTATTAACAGCCAGTGGTAGGTTCAAGCAAGAGAACTTCTTCTGCATTTTTGGAAGAGTTTTCTGAATGCTGCATGAAGAAATGCTTATGCATGTGACAAGAAAGTCACTATGGAGACCTGTTTGGAAGGTATTACCAGTAAAAAGTGATAGAATAAAGTGGACATATTCAAGGTGTAATTCGAAGTAGGATTTTCTGATTGATTGAATATAGGTTTACTGGAAAGCAAAGAATAAAGGATAAAGTGTATTGAATTAGCCTGTTCTTGCATTGCTATAAGGAAATACCTGAGACTGGATAATTTATAAAGAAAAGAGGTTTAATTGACTCATGGTTGGAAGCATGATGCTGGCATCTGCTTGGCTTCTGGGGAGGCCTCAGGAAACTGACAATCCTGGTGGAAGGTGAAGGAGAGCAGACATGTTACTTGGCTGGAGCTGGAACGAGAGATGGCACACACGTTTAAAGAACCAGATCTCATGAGAACTCACTCATTATTTCACAGATAGCACTCAGGGGACGGTGCTAAGCCATTCCTGAGAAACCCACCCCCATGATCCAATCACCTCCACTGTCCCATCTCCAACACTGGGGATTACAATTAAACATGAGATTTGGGTGGAGACACAGATCGAAACCATATTATGTATGTTTTGGCCTAATTACTCAAATGGTCATTCTGAGTTTGGAAAGACTAAAAAAGGAAATTATTTTTAAGGAGTGGAGTCATCAGGATTCAGACATTTCCTTTTGCTCATATAAATTTTGGTGTGATTGAGCATGTCAATGGAAAACTGAGCAAGTAACATAGAACTCTAGGGGAAAGTCTAGAACTAGAGGTACTTATTTTGTAGTCATCCTAGTGACAGCCATGATACAGCATGACATCACAAATAGAGGGAGTGCAGTTTGAAAGGAAAAAAAAAAAAAGAAAAAACTGAGGTCTAGGGCAATTCAATATTTAGGTAAGGGGAAAAGGGAGACAGCAAACGAAATTGAGAAGAATGTCTAGTGGGGTCAGCAGAAAAGCAAGGAAGTGCATTCTCTAAGACTAAGTGAAAAACGGCAGTTTCCAGTACAACAGTGAACAGTTGAATAGTGATTTGAGCATATTAATCATTGCTAAGGGTTTGAGTAGATGAAGAATAGTAAGATATTAGGTCATTTGATTTGAAGAAAAGAAGGCTCTCAGAGGCCTTGATGAGAATGATTTTAGTACAGTGATGGCGGGAAAACTCACATTAGAGTGTTTTGTGGGAGATGAAAAGGGGAGACTGTGATTAGGCACCTCTTTAAAAGAATTTTGCCATTAAAATGAGCAGAGAAATGAGGTGGCAAATTTATATGGTTAGGCTTTGTGTCCCCACTAAAATCTCATCTTGAATTGTAATCCCCATAAACCCCATTTGGCTAGGGAGAATCCAGGTGGAGGTAATTGAATCATGGGGGCGGTTTTCCCCATGCTGTGCTTATGATAGTGAGTGAGTTCTCACAATATCTGATGATTTTATTAATATAAGTTTCCCTCGTCTTTTGCCATTCTCTCTCTCATTTGCTGCCATGTAAGAAATGCCTCTTTCCCTTCCACCATGATTGTAAGTTTCCTGAGGCTTCCTCAACCCTGCAGAACTGTGAGTCAATTAAAGCTCTTTCATTTATAAATTACCCAGTCTTGGGTATGTCTTTATAACAGTATGAAAATGGCCTAATACCCAAATGAAAAAGCTTAAAGTGTTAAGGATATACTTTTTTTTTTTTTTTTTTTTTTTTTTAAAAAGACGGAGTCTCACTATTTTGTCTAGGTTGGAGTGTAGTGGAGTGATCTTGGCTCAGATGTAACATCTGCCTTGGTTAAGGAGATACTTTGAATAAGTGGAAGCAATTTCATCCAGTTTCTTGGATGTGATTACACAGATGGAAATTGATGATTTAAGAGAAAGAAGAAATAATTTTAGGAGTTAAGCTCTAGGAAGATAAGAGAAGGTAGAATCCGTTCACAAGCAGAAGGATTGTTCTTATGTTGAACAAGATACAGCTCTCACATACTAACAAGAATATTTGTAGTTAGTTGGATGGTAGAAAAAACTGGTAATTTTCTTCTTAGAGCTTGTATTTTCTCAGGAAATAGAAATAAAGGTGATCCACTAATAGAAAATAATAAACGGGTGCTGGCAGTTGGAGAAGACAGAAAGGGAGAGAAATAGTTCATTCAGCACAGTGAGTAGCAGGGCTATTGGGAAAGCTTAATAGAATTTTGGGGGGTTGAGCATGAGGAAGCTGAAGACCCGCTGAGAAGTGTGGTCATAAATTAAAAGCTAGATCAGAAAGCACAGTTTATACACTTTATGATGATACTAATTTTTACTCAATACTGCCAGTTTTCATAGAGGGGATTTGTGGATTCTATGTTTATTTGCCATAATCAGTGTAACATTTAAATTAGCATGAGGCATAGAAGTTCAAAAGTTAATCAGTCAGAAAACAGAAAGTAAATGTTCACCAAAACCTTAATGAAGTGAAATTGGCAGCTCATTCCAAAAGTTTGCCTTGGTTAAATTCTCACATTACTTGTAATTTGCTTTAACATTGGATATGTTTTACAGTTAAATTAACTACTTATTGAACTATGTGTAATGTGTATAAAACCAATATACTATTAATCATCTCTATGTACATTTGTTGACAATGAATCTTAATGATCAGACACAAGGGACTTTAAGAAGTATGTGAGTGATCATGAATAGCTTCCTGTAATTTATTAAATATAAGCCGAATTTTAGTGGAAAGCAGAATTAGGGAAATGTTTGACTGAAAAGAATTTCAATTGAATTCCGGAAGGATCTTAATGAGTAATTGTATGTAGGTGAATATTAGCAGATTAGGTGGAGACACAGGGAATGATTTGCATCAGATAAATAGTCTGATACAGTGGAGATAAAGTTTTAGTATCCAAGTTGTAATCTGGACTTTTCTTCTTCTGCCTCGTGTGGACTTAATTAGTTTCTTCATTTGTGAATTAGAGGCATGATGGTGAAGAAATTGTTTAAGTTTCCTTACATTTGTAGTGGAGTGTTCCATACAAGTGGGCTGAGGACAGAGGATGGCCTACCTTAAATTATTTATATAATCTCAGGGAGATTTTGCTGGTTTCATTTGTTTTAAGCACAGTGTTTTGAAAAAATCAATATTAGTATATCTTTTAAATGTGAATCATCTGAAATTTATGTAATGCTTGTTGTTTGTAAATAAAATTTTCTTCCCTTCTAATTTTTATCTTTCTATTACACCCCCCACCATACACACACACACACACACACGCACGCGCACACACACACACACACACATACTGGCTTCTACGTTTCATTCTCTTGCAATGACATTGCTGGTATATCAAATTATATATTTTGTTCTCCCCTCGTGGCTTGACTGGCATGTCAAATTTAAGGACCGGCTACATTAAGACAAACCAGCTGTCTATTCTGGTGAAAAATAGCTGTTTTCATATTATAAAAACTTGCTAAAACATAAGCAGAAACAGATGGCTTTTAGTTATAATTTTGTATTATGGAATGTCATGCCTCTCTAACACATGCATAATCAAATGCTAAATGTGTGATGGCTGTTGGGTGAGAAGTTGTTGGACAAAGCAGACTTATTCCTGACTTTATTTGCTGCATTTGCGAATCAGCTTTCTTTCTCTGTACTGTTTATAATTATTTAGAGATTGACATTTGTTGTAGTAGTGAACCATCTCAAAACTGATAGACGTGCTTTTACTAAAACTTGTAGAACCAAAGTTTTGATCAAACTGTTGGCATTTAAAAATAATATTTCTTGATTCATTATTTAGTAAAATAGTTATTTCATAATTGACACAGTATTTATCACTTTATTATTAAGTATTCTAATATTGTGTTTATTTAACCATGAACACATTACTAATGTACCAGTTCATGAAAAGTACAAATATTTTGTTATATTGTATTTGCTCGTTATAGACTCATGTGAACCAAATACGGGTCAGAGCTAATTTCTAAGGCAAGATGTAATGCCTAAAGTCCCAGGATACCACACACATTGGCAGTGGATGCATGCGAAATAGAAATGACCTACGTGAAGACTTGAAAATTAGGAACTTTTCTTCTTTCTAGATCTCTGTGCTTTGGATGTACAGTTGGTAGTGCTCCTCTTTCTCCAAAATGCTTCCATGTGTTGTTCTCTCTTTAGCAGTTCTGTGCTTTGAGAAGAGATTGATCATTTTTCCTGCTTCGTGATAGGCATTGATTATTTTACCTAAATCAGATTACTCCCATCTCCCTTCACACAGTGATTTCTTCAGACAATGTTAGTTGCTCCAATTTTTTTGGCCAAAAGCATTATTTCAGAAATGAGCATTTGGCCAGTTATAAGCCCATAAGACACAATGGTTGTTGTGAGGGCTTACTAGGGAGTCATGCTTTTGATTTTTAAGAGTGAGCTGGCCGGGCATGGTGGCTCAGGTCTGTAATTCCAGCACTTTGGGAGGCTGAGGCAGGCAGATCTCTTGAGGTCAGGAGTTCAAGACCAGCCTGGCCAACATGGTAAATCCCTGTCTCTACTAAAATACAAAAATTAGCTGGGTATGGTGGTGGGAACTTGTAATCCCAGCTACTGATGAAGTTGAAGCAGAACAGCTTAAACCCAGGGAGTGGAGGTTGCGGTGAGCTGAGATGGTGCCACTGCACTCTAGGCTAGATGACAGAGTCAGGCTCTGTCTCAAACAAACAAACAAAAAAGAGAAAGCTGCAGTAAGTCGGTTCCGTCTTCCTCTGGGCCTCGAACAGATGTAAAACTTGAAGTATAAAAGCAACACAGAGAGGTGAGAAGACTGAGAGAACTTCAGAGATATTGAGCTGAGTCCTATTTGAGGAACTTCTTTTTAAATTTAATTATTTTATTTTAAGTTCTGGGATGCATGTGCAGAATGTGCAGGTTTGTTACATAGGTATGCATGTGCCATACTGGTTTGCTGCACCTATCAACCTGTCATCTAGGCTTTAAGCCCCACATGCATTAGGTATTTGTTCTAATGCCTCCCCTTCGCCTGCCCCCCAGCAGGCCCCAGTGGGTGATGTTCCCCTCCTTGTGTCCATGTGTTCTCATTGTTCAACTGCCACTTATGAGTGAGAACATGCAGTGTTTGGTTTTCTGTTCCTGTATTAGTTTGCTGAGAATGATGGCTTCCAGCTTCATCGGTGTCCTTGCAAAGGACCTGAACTCATTCTTTTTTATGGCTGCATAGTATTCCATGGCATATATGTGCCACATTTTCTTTATCCAGTCTTTCACTGATAAGTATTTGGGTTGTTTCCAAGTCTTTGCTATTGTAAATAGTGCTGCAATAAACATACTTGTGCATGTGTCTTTATAGTAGAATGATTTATAATCCTTTGGGTATATACCCAGTAATAGGATTTCTGGGTCAAATGGTATTTGGTCAAATGGTATTTCTGGTTCTAAATCCTTGAGGAATCGCCACACTGTCTTCCATAATGTTTGAAGTAATTTGCACTCCCACCAGCAGTGTAAAAGCGTTCCTATTTCTCTGTAGCCTCACCAGCATCTGTTGTTTCCTGACTTTTTAATAATTGCCATTCTGACTGGCATGAGATGGTAGTTCATTGTGGTTTTGATTTGCATTTCTCTAATACCAGTGATGATAAGCTTTTTTTCATATGTTTGTTAGCCACATAAATGTCTTCTTTTGAGAAGTGTCTGTTCATGTCCTTCGCCTATTTTTGGATGGAGTTGTTTGTTTGCTTTTCACTGTTATTTTTAAAGGTTGACATTAATAGATGTTTTTAATCAAATTCGGTGGAATCAATGCTTGTCAAGCTTTAGATAAAAACGCTTCCTTCAAGCTTTTTACAAAATACTGGTTTTGCCCATGAGGTAGCCTTGCCCACAGGCTGCCTCTGCACACTGATGGGTGGGCAGCACTTGGCAGCACAGAGCACAGAGGCTGAGCTTGTCAGGGAGAATGTTGTACATGCCCACTTCAGATTTGTGAGAGATGTCAAAAGACATTAGTGTTCTGCTTGATCCTTTTGTTACCTCATTATTTTTTCTCTCACTTCAATAATATTGACTCTTCACTGGGATTTCTGTTTTACCTAATTTTCATTCAGTTATAGGGAGACAGCATATACATTCTTTTGTTAATTTCCTTGAAATATTTAGAAGACTCTTAATTTAGAGTAGGTGTATCCGGATAATTTAATGGATATACTTCATTAAAATTTGAGCCAAATGAACCACGTAACTAGGTGCTTTACATTCATGCAAAGATTAGTAATATTTTGTAAACAAACAAACAAATAAACAAAAAACTGGAAAAGGGATGGTAAGTCACTAGGGCATATTTGCATTTTTGATAATTGACAGGCAACTAGTAAATGCTTTTCTCTCAAAGTAAGGAGATTGAACATCACAAAAAATTTGAAACTAAAGAGCATTTACATTTATGCTGGGTAATGAGTTATTACACATAATTATTTGTAGTGATATTTCACTAACCTGTGTCACTAATGAATATCTCATTATTAATAATATTAAGCACTATAAATTGGTTTTCTGCTAATGTCTACGTATCAAACATACACTGTTCAGTAAAACACAGGGCAGAATTGATCGCTCCAGATAACTGCATTTCGTATGTAAACTTTTATGACAATTTAATTGGTTATGAGTTGTTTACCACCTTCCTACTAATAAGACAACAAAACAAAACCAAAGCCCAGGTACCAGCTCAGATGCCTTAGTCTGTTTCCTAAGCTTGCTAGTTGAATTCATGAAATACAAAGGCAGATAGTTACTTACGCCACTCATCAATGGGCAAAGAGATAACATTTTTCTTTTGCACCAGTGAAAACCACCAATGTGATTTAAAAAATAACACCTATCACTCATAGGAAATAAATGCTTGAAAACAGCTGTGAATAAAATTCCCTAGTAAAAGATTTGAGTGCATTGCTGGTCTTTCAGATCTCTTTGAGGTATAAAAATGGGTGTTAACTGAGATGAACACCTATTCTAACCCATTTCTCAATTAACTTATAATGCAAGTAGTCTCAGAGAATGCAATCAAAGGTTTGAAACAGCAAATTCTTGATTGAACTTGAAATTATTTTTTTGGTAAGAAATGCAAATAATAACAAAAAAAGGCAATAAAACATAACATGAACATACCCCATCTCTGTCAGCCTTAGAGCAGTTATCTCATTGGAAATTGGAATGAACAACTGAAACATAAGTGCCTTAAGCAGATAGGAAAAAAAACTTCGAAAGGTTGACTTAATTGTGTAGATGATCTTGTCTTTATAATGACTATGAGGGAACATAAGGAATGCAAGTAAGGTTTATTGGGTTGAGAAGAGTGAGAATCACAGGTGAAGATGAATGCAATTACAAAAATTTATATTTTCCTTCTCCTAAAATGTTTCTTCATTTTTCCCAATTCAATGGTTCTAGGCCCATGTTTAATCTTAAACATATCCATGCAAGGTACTATTAGTTCACAAGTGATAACATTCATACCATTAAGTTTGACATCAAATTGCTATTGTTAAACATTTTAAAGGTAATTGTGAAAATATTTCCAAAAATAAGCTCTGAATCATATGGCACCTCGTTAGGGGTGAAGCCAAGGAGAAATAAATGTTCTCAAGGCTGCTATCACTGCAGGCTCTATGGTGTGAACATATGTGTTCCTTCAAAATATATATGTTGGAATGAAAACCCCAACATGACAGTATTAAGGCCTTTGAGGAAGTGATTAAGTCATGAGGGCTCTGCCTTCATGAATAGGATTAAAACCTCATAAAAGGGTCTTCAGAGAGCTACCACCCCTTGTTCCCCTTTCACCATATGAGGACACAGTGTTTGTTCCCTCTAGAGAACACAGCGACAAGACATCATCTTGGGAGCAGAAAGAGAGAGTCCTTATCAGACAATGAATCTGCCAGCACCTTGATCTTGGACTTCCCAGCCTTCAGACTGTGGAAAAATTAATTGCTATTTTTTATAAATTTACGAGTTTCAAGTATTTTGTTATTGCATCACAAGCAGACTAATAAAATGTACATATGACTTCCTGACCTATATAATTTTTCTTCTTTCTGAAGAAATTGCTTTAACACTTCTTGCAAGATGGGTCTAACAGTAACAAATTTCCTCAACGTTTGTTTATCTCAGAAAATCTGTATTTTTCTTTTATCTTTGAAGGATAATTTTATAGAAAATAGAAATTTAGGTTGGTCACATTTTCTTCTTTCACTGTTTTAAATATTTTATTATCATCTTTTCTTACTTGCATCGTGTCTGAAATCAGATATAATCTTATCCTTGCTTCTCTATAGATAAAGTGTATTTTTGCTTTTGACTTCTTTGAATGTTCTCTCATTTTGATTTTCTGCAGTTTGAATCTTATATGACTAGGGGTAGATTTTTTCTTGTCCATACTAAACCTTCAACAGTTTTTAAATTACAGTTACGTTTTCTTACCTCACTACTGGCTCTAGCAGCAGTTTTTGCTCCTTGACTTCTGCTCTGACATATTGTGATACTTTGTATGTGCCTGTCTGTCTCTCCAATTTTTTTTTAACTTTTATTTTAGGTTCAAGTGCCCATGTGCAGGTTTGTTATATAGGTAAATTGTATACCATGGGGATTTGGTGTATTGGTTATTTTATCACCCAGGTAATTATCATAGTACCTGATAGGTGTTTTTTGATCCTCACCTTCCTCCATCCTCTGCTCTAAAGTAGGTCCTGGTGTGGGTTTTTCCTTCTTTGTGTCTATATGTTCTTGATGTTTAGTTCCCACTTATAAGTGAGAACATGTGGTATTTTGTTTTTCTATTCCTGTGTTAGTTTGCTTTGTCTCTCTAATTTTGGGGGACAGTGACTGACGTGTTGACTTCAATTCTCTGAAAGATCTAAAAGGAATTGACGATTTTCAATTTGTTCAGTTTCTTTTATCTTCTTGTAGAGATGGAAGTGATAACTTTTGGAGCCCTTAGATGCCAGACTGGAAACTGAAAGTTACCCTAAGCCATTTTTATCTTAACTTCATTTTTTTTTCTTTTTTCTTTTTTTTTTTCTTTTGAGATGGAGCCTCGCTCTGTCACCCAGGCTGGAGTGCAGTGGCGCGTTCTCGGCTCACTGTAAGCTCCGCCTCTCGGGTTCACGCCATTCTCCTGCCTCAGCCTCCCGAGAAGCTGGGAACACAGGCGCCCGCCACCTCGCCCGGCTAATTTTTTTGTGTTTTTAGTGGAGACGGGGTTTCACCATATTCGTCAGGATGGTCTCGATCTCCTGACTCCGTGATCTGCCCGCCTTGGCCTTCCAAAGTGCTGGGATTACAGGCTTGAGCCACGGCGCCCGGCCCTTAACTTCATTTTTATTTGATCTTGTAGATCACGAATGATGGATGTACAATTTTATCTAAAACACGTATTTAAATGAACTCCTCTAAGAGCAACTAGTATGACACTTTTTTCCTCAAACATCTTTTATCTTATTTTACCTTTTGAAGAAATACATATAGGTAACATTCACCACGCTGGAATGCAGTGGTGCGGTCTCCGCTTACTGCAACCTATGCCTCCTGGGTTCAAGCAATTCTCCTGCCTCAGCCTCCGGAGTTGCTGGGACTACAGGCGCATGCCACCAAGCCGAGCTAATTTTTGTATTTTCAGTGGAGACGCGGTTTCACCATGTTGGCCAGGATGGTCTCTATTTCTTGACCTTGTGATCCACCTGCCTCGTCCTCTCAAAGTGCTGGGATTACAGGCGTGAGCCACTGCGCCCAGCCAATGATAAGTATGTTATATTGAATTTGTCTACATGCTGTGTCTTTAGAATACTGAGCAACTATGCATAACTCAGTCGTCTTTAATCTCCAAAATTTCAAATATTTGTAAGGCAAAATATTCATAGGTCAAAACTCAATTCCAAATACTGTCCACTTAAATATATATTTAGAGATATAGATATAAAGGCATTGCTATTATTGATTTTTATAATCCACTAGAGTTTAAAATTGAGATTCTAATTAAGTTGGTTGTTGGACTCAACTGTTGGCAAACTAAGACCAGGAGGTCAGATTTAACCCATCACCTGTTTTTATAAATAAAGTTGTATTGTTTCAAAAATACAAATTTATTTACATACTATCTATGGCTGCATTCACATTACAGTAGTAGAGTTCAGTAATTGCCATAGAGCTTGCTTGTCCTATAAAACTTAAGACATTTACTCTCACCCTTTACAGAAAAAAGATTATCAACTCTTACTTTAAGATGTATAGAAGATTTTGAGTTTTTTCAATATACATATATTTAACAAGCTAAACATTCTATATGGGGTAAATTTGCATTAGTATTGTGGGTTTTTAAGAAACTGTATTTGTTATAGGCCATCTATATTTCTATGGCTATAAGGTAGTAATTTAAAAGGAAGAAATTTGGTATTTATATACTTCATTGAAAAATTTAAAAATAACAGAGTCTAGAAATGGCAAAAGTTTTTAGTTACTATTCCCTTTAATTAAGTCTTCATTCTGAATTTTAAACTTTCATGTTACCTCTGCTACCTCTTCTTGTTAGTTATAATTTACTTGTCTCCTAGTCATTTCTATTTCATTCATTTGTGACTTTATTGTCCTGCTTAACATCTCCCCTTCCATTTCCCTTTCTATCTCTATTCCTTGTGACGTCAACAATTGTAGATAATATTTGCCTTCACTGCATCTCCTCACTGACAACATTTTCACTTAGCAGCACCACCCGGTCCATTTCCATGTTACATCAGTAATCTCATCGCCAACAACAAAACTGCATCACCACTTCTTTTTCTCATTGTCAGTTGCCCTATTGTGCTGTCAAACCCTCCCTGGCCAGCCTGGATTTCATGGTACGTCGCTGTAATTTCTCTTTTGCAGACATTCTTAGTTCTCTCACTTCTTTCTCCTGTTAAATTACTTTGATAGAAAATCAAAGATTGCAGGCTTCATTTAGCCCCTATTCTGCCTGAGAACATAACAAGATAGTTGCTAAAGAGTCTAACTTAAATTCATGATCACAGATTTCAAATGGATATTTGAAATCTTTCAAGTATGACCAAGCAATCTGGTCATATTTTCTTACTACATTTCTTACTCCCTGCTCTCTATTTTCTTGTTATAAGAACAAACTATTCTAGTTGCTACCAAAGATCTTACGAAAAATCCATCTCTACTTGAGTAGTACATCTCATCTGGTCTTACATCACAAATATTAAATTATTGCCAGTTATCTCTTCTCTCCCCTGCATAAGCATATCTCTATTTTCACTGTTTTAGTTATATCAGCATAAAATCATGTGTTCATTTAATATTAAACTGTCTCCTGACCCCTTGATGCCACATAGGTTTCTAGATATTGTCTCATCTCTCTACTAGACTAACAAAAAGAACAAGATAACGTGTATTTGTTGAAAGAATTTTCTACGGACACTATCATAATTTCCTTACCTCATATTCTCTTCTCAACCCTGTCTAGTCAGGCTCTGACCTTACTTCTATGTTGTCAAATCCAATGTTCACTTCTCTGTTTATATCTCACCCAGCTGATTTTCAGTATTTGGCACTGTTGACCATACCTCCCATCCTGAACTCTTTTTTCCCTGGTCTTCTAAGAAAACAAAATACTCAGTGTTTCCTTCTATAAAATATTTCACCATCTATTTTCTTTCTTTCTTTTTTCCTCCTGGCTCGTCTTTCTTTTTTTCTCATCTACAAAATATTGCATCACTTGTTCCCAGGCCCTTTGATCTTGTTCTGTCTACCTACTCTTTATATTATCTCAGCTCTTTTCATGGCTTTAAATACACCTATATGTCAAAGACTCTAAAATATGTTTCTTAGCCCTGATTTTTCTCCATAACCCCAGATGTATATCAAATGGTGCCTTTGACATCAACGTTTGGATGTTAAATTGACATTTTCAACTTAACTTGTCCAAAATAGAACTCTCACAACCATGATTCTCAAACTCCAAATTTCAGAGTAATACATCATCAGTAATTGATTTTCCCTTCTACCCTCAAAGACCAGATTCAGTCCCTCAGTAACTCTTACATATTCTAACATTAAAATATATCCTGAGTCTGACCATTTCTTACCACCTTCATGTTTATTTCTTTAGTTGAGTTCCCAACAACTGGTACCTGATTAATTGCATTCTTATCTCACTACTTTACAATCTACAATCTAGCTTCTTAAAATTAGTTTACACATGGTAATCAGTAGAATTTTTTTTTTTTTAATGCACCCATGCCCACCCTTGCTTAACACTATACAATGACTTTTTTACTCTATTTATTCTTGCCTAAAAGTGTCTGAAAGATCTGGCCTGCAGGTATCTGTCCAACACTTCCCTCCTTAATTTTCTATGTTCTGGCCTGCTTGCCTGATTTGGAGACACTTAAATACATTATGTTCAATCCTAATGCACTAGCAGTTCCTTCTATTCAGTCACGTTTCTTCCCTGATTTTAAAGTTTCTGCTCATTTTCTATTGGGAATGGGCTTATCTGACCAACTAATGAAAGAAATTACTTAGTTACTATTCCATAATCTTATTTAATTTTCTATGTAAGCCCTTGTCGATAATGACCCCATGAGAATGTAAGCCTCATGGGAGAATGAATTTTGTGTCTCTTCGTTCCACATCAGTGCCTAGGGCAGGACCTGTACTGACGGTATGTCAAATGTGAATTATGTGACAAACTTTTGACAGATAAAAAAAATCTAATGGAACGAAATAAAAATAGCTACATAAATTGTGGTCCTATCACATAGGAGAAAGAGGAAAAATATTTTAGAATAGAATTTGGCAGTAAACTAATTAGTTGAATTTGATGAACAGATTAGAAAATTTGGTTGGTAGGTTTCCGATTTAAATCAGGTGAATATGTAGGAATGTAGTTCTTAGCAAATCATAGAAATTTGTTTTTGTGACTACAGGAGTTCATGGTCTCAATAAGTATATTAAGCAAGTATTGACACCAGCATTCTGAAAAAATATCTCTATGGATGACATAAAAATACTGAAAAGAGAATCCTGATTTGTTTGGAATAATACAATTGGTAGTAGATAAGCATTGAATATGAATTTCAGAATAACCAGAAATAAATATTCAAAATTACGAAGCCAATCACACTCATCATTTGAATATTTTTGTGTTATATTTGTAACAACTATGTATATTTAGTGTAATGGTATTTGTTATGTTTAAAATAATTTGGTACAATAGAGACCTAATGGATAAGCCTCATTTTTCTATTTGAAATGTATAAAGAGATTAATTATGTTTACACTTAATATTAAAATGTATAAAGGGATTTTCATTAAGATTGTAAGCAACCCTGAAATACTTATGTGAACTTAAAATGTATTAACTTTATGAGCTTAACTCATTAGATTTATAGGACATTTATTAATTGGTAATGTTTTGTTAGACATTTAGGTATTTAAAAATTTTGATATGTTAAATTTATAAAGTAACAATATATAAGGGATTTTAGCTAAGATACAAAAATGTTGTAAAGAATTGATAAAATATAGTATATTTATACATAGAGTAATAATATTTAAACATTTGATTAACTAAAACTGTTTTTCTACTTGTACTTCAACAAACTGAATAACAGTTAATAAGAATTTTAGAAAAGTCTTTACTATGAATAGAAGCCACCTAGTGAAACCAGAAATACTCCAGTTCTCATATATATTCTCTAACATTTCCATTTCATTTGCTCTTTATAAATAAATGCCTGTGGGGTAAGTATAACAAGCATAATGGTTCTCATTTTGAGAGAAAATATAGAAATTCACATTAGTTTCATCAATAAACTCTACTCTATGTCATCTGTCCACCTTATGTCCATGTTTTTTCTTTCTGAAAGAATTTGTTTATCCTCTATCTCCCTCCTCTTTTGGCTGATTTCTGCTGTATTTCTCCAAATACTCCTGCCTTGATCACTCAAAATACAATAGATGTGGTTTCCATTTATCTCCCTGACTTTTTGTACAAACCTCACGACTGTATTTATTGCCCTGTTTGTAGTTATTTAGGTGTTCCTAGACCATAAGCTGATTATTATAAGGCATCTATTGTTTCAGAGTTATGTCTTCAATGTCTTGTACTTCTTTTTAGTGCATGGTAGGTACTAAGTAAACATTGTTATGATTGAAGAAGTTACATGAATAAAGCCATGCAGCTAGAACATAACCAATTATTTTTTACTGTAGAGACTCTACAGCTTCCAAGTTCATCTTTTCTGTTCCCAAATCATTGCTTATATTTTAGAAGTCCTTGAATTCAACATATTATGAAAATAGTCCCTAATGATTGGAATTGAAAAGTTGGGTATTCAAATATTGACATACCTTTTGCAATTAAGTAAATCAGGATATTTTCCTGTGGAGTTCAAATTTATTTTCAGTAGGAAATGAGCCAGTTAACTCAAATAGCTCATTGGGAAATAGAACTAGAAGACACTATACGTAAGTTGTAAGTCAAAGAATATACATGCATAAAACACGTGCTCAATCTATCATCAGCATCCTCTAAACTTCACAGTGAGACATTGATCAGTGCTGTATGTCAAATAAAATCACCCCTCCAATATCTGACACACCATGGGTGGAGGAGATTGCTATCCCATGCAATACACAATACAAAGCAGTGCAGGCTAAGTGACACTAGGTGGGATAAGTAGTGAGAGCTTCAGGAAACCCAAAGGTCTTTTGCAGGCCACAGCAGAGCAGATGCTCCCCTGGTACATATGCCTGAATCATTACTATACCAAGAATAGTGTCTAGTCCATACAAATAAATACTTGTGAATAAATGAATTAATGTGGAATTAAGTTTCAAACTTTATGAGTAAAAGTTGTTCATGAAACCTTTCAAAAATATTTTGAAAATCTTTGGATTAATCTAGTCTCCCTCTACCTGTCACCCCATTGCCAATTAATTCATATGTATTTTAATGGGGACATTTTAAGGCCTTAACCTAAAGCATGATTATTGTGAACTATGACAGTTGGATCAGTGACTTATAGAGAAAAGCTTTCAGAACTATTCACAGTTGGGCACAGGAGCAGCTGCTCACTCTAATCTGAATAATGCACTTTAAAAGAGTCATCAGAAGTCTCCTGGGGGAAGCCTTCGAATTTCACATTAGCACTTCTTCTCCAATCAGAGGCTAAGTCCGTAAAAAAAATTATATAAAGAAGTTTGGAAACACATTTTTGTGTTTATTTTCAGTGTTTATTTGTGATTGTCTGCATTTTTGCTACTTTTACCATTAAATGTATTTGTGCTCAACAAGCAAATACTTGCAAATTCTGAGACTATTTGCAAATGGGAATTCAGAGAAATCCTTCAAGATTATAACACATCTCAGGCAAAATTATCATAAGATCAATGCAGTTCTTAAGCTATCAAAGTTATTAAAATGAAATGCAAAATCAAGATTAATTTTATCATATTAAATAAACTAATGAATTAATTAAAGCCCTCAAATATACAACAGTTTGAAGGAAAATTAGATTTTTGAAGCTATGTCTTGGGGGATCATTTCTTTTGGAGTAGGTCAAAAGATTTAATTAGTTTGAATTCACAAATGCTTTTAACAACATTTTGCAACAATAATGGAAAATAAGAATTAATAGCAACATTCACATTGTGCTTGATATTGCTCTCATAACATGAGGAAATTCATTTGCTGTGTTTTATCTATGGTACTCAGGTTTTCATTACCATGTTACAAGTGTTTTCTGATGGAGTCAGATCAATGTATTTCCACAAGTGCCATTAGCTTTTATTAAAAAAAGTGTAAGAGATAATTTGCTATCTAGATTCATCACATCAGGTTAATACATTATTTATAAAAATTCCAGCTAGTTTTTGAAAATAATTGTGAAAATGTCATAATTAATAGCACCCTGTCAAACCCTTTCTATCTCTAAAGCCATGGTGCTTTGAAAAAGATGTCCTTTAAATGTGTGGAGAATATTCCAAAGTAGTTTGGAATCTATAATGCAAATTTAAAAATTCTTGTAATTCAACTTTGCTCAAGAATATCAAGTTAAATATTAACTATCTTATCTATGAAAAGTATAAATGAAGAGAAAAGAAAAACTAAAACCTTGGGTTTTAATTTCTTGGGTGACAAAGACTATATTTTTTACTTCCCATTTTCTGATATCACTTATCTTTGTAGTTTTATTTCATAATTAGAATTTTCCATTTTCCTTCATAATATTCAATATACCAAATATGTTTAATGCGAAACATTGTACTTATCACGTTGTACTCAGCTTATTATTAAAAGCCTTAATTGAGCTAACCAGGTTTCCTATTCATGCTCTTTTTCATCACTGATAGCAGGTAGAGACATTATTATCATCACAGGTATTATTGGGGTACTCTTATATAATTATCCTACATTGAGATTTTATTCAGTCATTACTACATCTTACAGTATAATGTAAAGTACATTATTTGCAATTACAGTTATTTAAAAAAATAAATGTGGATGACTAATCCTTCTAAATCTTTAATTGTTCAATTTGGGCATCATGAATTTATAGTGTATACATTTGGGGATGAGTCATGTTTCTATTGGGTTTACCATCTCTATGTCAAAGTGTATTTAAGAATGATCGCACCTCATATACGGTTGGTAATCATGGTTTTGCTCAAGTACAGCAAAGAAAAATGGCAACAAAGAAAGAAAACCAAAACCCAAAGTATGTTTATAGCAGAACTTGGCCATATTTCTAATTTCTCAATTGAGTCATTTACCTCCATTCACCTTCTTTTTCCTGTTGCTTCTAATTTCAATGTATAATAAACGTGGAGAGGTTGTATTTACCTGTTGATATATCTTTCTATCTTCAGGGGTTCTGTTGAACATGCTAACCAGCCAAGAAGAGTTGGAATTCATATGACTCTTATCATGTGGCCAAAATACAATTAATATAAGTATTTTTGTTTATTTAGATCATCGTGATTAATCATAAAAATTCATTTAAATCTCCAGATGATCACGTTAGAAATCTGAATACCTGGATTTATATTTTTGGTCATCTGTTTCTGGTTGGTAGAGTTACATGGAGATCAGGGAGCCAGACTTCTTCTTAAGCTCTGCTCTTCCTCAGGGGCCATAGGCATAAATGTAATGAGAGGCAGGGAAGGTGTCCCATCCATTGTGATAACAGGTAAATAACTCAAACTCGCTGGACTGTTATTTCTTCGTGTGTGTGTGTGTGTGTGTGTGTGTGTGTGTTTGGGTGGTGGGGGGTGGGGGGAGGGGGGGAGAGAGAGAGAGAGAGAGAACAATTTGGCTTTTACATACTTCGATTCTTAAAATTCCTTTCTCTTTATGTCAGTTAAAGGGCTTGGGACAAAGTAGATGGCAGACTTCACTAACTGCATCAGAAATTAAGAGCATTTGCCTTGCAAATATGGAAGTCAATATTTAAAAATTCAGGGCAAAGACAATGATTGGCAACACTGATTTAAACAGGCAAGTGTCCCAAGGCACTGCACATTTTTCCTCATCACTGCTAAATCCCAGGACCATGTACTAAACCTCCTGGGTCAAGTCATGCTCCTGAGACCTGTTCGGGAGAAAGGCGTCTGTTGCTTTTCTAATTTTAGTCAAATTTCTCATATAATGTTCTAATCTCTCAGGCTGTCACTCCTCTCCAGGGTTAGTGTGCTCTCCCTGTCCTCACAAGAGTGTATTAAAACACTGACTTGTGCTGAGAAGAATTATATTTAGAAGGGAGAGTAAAATTGTAAAGATGTTAATAAATGGGAAAGTGGAGGTAAAAAGAAATTGGGAGAAGTTATAAATCATGTTAAGGATTCTTAAACTAGGGCTAGGGAGAGATTGTGATTCGTGTGATGAACCATTCACCAAATCCAAGCTGTTATGTTTTGTGGAAAACCTACAAATGAGGTCAAACAGTAGGAAGAAAAAAGAATAAACATTAATGATATCTTTCTAAAAGGATATTTAAGGAAAAAATAAACAATTAGCTCTCCGAGAAAGAGATAAATGCATTCTAAGGACATCAAAATAAGTATCAAAGAACTCGCTTGTCATTTGTATTCTAATGGATTTAAACAGATGTAAGAGATTATTTTCAGGAAATTAACAACTTAGCAGCATCTGTATTTATAGTGGTTAAAATGAAAATACTTTTATAATCCACTTATTTGATTATTTGAAGTACAGCTGGATTTTAAAAATATGATCATTTGTAAACAAGATGCAAGCACACATATAAAACCAAACCACTGTAATTAAGAATACAGTAAAAAAATATATGTTTGTCCATCTATAATGAGTTGAGTTGGGTTGTATTAATCCATTCTCACACCACTATAAAGAAATACCTGAAACTGGGTACTTTATAAAGAAAAGAGGTTTAATTGACTCATGATTATGCAGGCTGTACAGGAAGCATAGCAGCTTCTGCTTCTCGGGAAGCCTCAGGAAACTTAGGAAGGCAAAGGGGGATCAAGGAAGGCATCTCATATGGCCAGGAAAAAGAAAGATGGAGGGTGGAGGTGCTACCCACTTTTAAACAACCAGATCTCATGAGAATTCTATCATGAGACAGTACATGGGGGATGGTGCTAAACCATTAGAAACTGCCCCCATGATCTAATCACCTCCCACCAGGCAGCACCCCCAACACTGGCGATTACAATTTGACATAAGATTTGAGTGGAGACACAGATCTAAACCATATCATTGATAAAGTTCACATATCTGTCTATCTATCTATCTATCTATCTATCTATCTATCCATCTTACTGTTAAAGAAAATCATTGAAATAGTCTAAAGTTACTAAACTAAAAAAAAAAAAAAAAAAAAAGGGAGATCAAAATCCAGGTCTGTAGAAAGCAAATCAATTGGAACATTTACAATGATTTGGCTCATTCAAGCATTTCTTCGGCAAACATTAAGTGACTAATCCATACCCTCGGTTAGGCAGTGAGAATTGAATAGTGAAAAGAAAGACAGTTTTGTGCTTGTATCTTATATTCCAGGTGGAGATACCAGCAAAAACCTACTAAACACTCATGAGCAAACTTTCATTGTGGTAAGTTATAAAGAAGCAAACATAGGGCTGGGACACAACATATTTGGGTGGTAGGACCTAACTACTAATATCATGCAGTGTCCAATCACAAAACTAAAAACATACCATATATATTTGTTTTATACATTCATAAGGAAGTTGATTAAAAATAATTCAATTGTCATAAAATTCAAAGTAACAGGCAGGCAAATATTGCTAGTAAAAAATTAGTGACATCAAGGCAGAATACCATGGAAGTTAATTAAGGTTATTGAAATCAAATGTCTCATCTCTGTCACAGTGACCTGGTAAAAAGAAAGAAGGTGCTTCATTCTAGAAACATGTTTCTTCATTGGCATTCACATTTTTAATGAGATGGTAACTATGCTATTACCCAAAATGTTGGATGACTAGGAAGCTTAATTATAGAGAAAAATAACACCTGGATTAACAACTTTCACTGACATACATAAACATGTTTAAAAAGTTTCAAAAGCATGCAAAGATGTCCTACCACCACTGGCAAAAAACCAAGAGTCCAAGAGTAAACCATGTTAACTGAACTCAAGCTTCAACCTGGAATCTTTGCTTTAAATTTTTAGATTTGATGGCTCTTTCCTTAAACCATCTATTGCTTATTTATATGTATGTGGCAGTTCATTTGAAATGGATTACACTAATAATGTTTTAGTAACTTTATTATAGTTTTGAGATTTGGAATTCTGAAGACAAGACTCTGCCCATGGATTGGAAGTAGCAATAATTGCCCAATTCAACTTGAAGACCTGATACTGATAGGAATGTCTGAGATTCAACATTACAGAGGATCTTTCTGTCACCCCCTTTCTGCTACACTTTGTAGTATGCAGACTGCCCTAATGACTACTAATATGATGCAGTGTCCAATCACAAAAATAAAAACCATACCATGTATATTTGTATTATACATTCATAAGGAAGTTGATTAAAAATAATTCAATTGTCATAAAATTCAAAGTAACAGGTAGACAAATATTGCTAGTAAAAAATTAGTGACATCAAAGCAGAATACCATAGAAGTTAATTAAGGTTATTGAAATCAAATGTCTTTTTGATTGAAATCAAGTGTCTTTTGTCTAAATTAAACCTGCACTCTTGTTTCTTGATCCCATTCTTTCCTGTTTCTTTAGAACACTGTTTCCAAATTCCCTTCTTCAGTTGCTCCTTCATCTCTGCCTTTTGCTTCTCAAGTCAACAAATATCCTCAAGTTTCTGTCATCTTATTAGAAACATACTAACCTAACAAGCTAAGCAATTAAAATAATAAAGTTTCATGCTGATTTGATCTTATTTGTGTATCTAGATATTCTTAAACCTTTCCTTGACTGTCGTCTGCAAAATTCTTGAAAACAAAATGATAAATTTTGTCTTCTATCTTACCTCCAATTTCTATTCACTCAGTTGATACAATGATCATTGATTTTTCTTCTTCCTCAAACCTGCTATCCCTAATTTAGGTGGCATTACCACTCAGGATGTTACCCTGGGTCAGAAACTGGGTATTGTTTGTGTCCACCTCATCTCTATTCTACTCACGTATTTGGAATAACAGTGTTCATATGTTGGCTCTGCAATTTACCTGCTTTTTATCTTGGAAAGTTTGCTTGAATATTTCTAGTTTTCAGGTTCTCATCAAAGTGATGGAGATTGTATCCCCTTGCATGTATGTTGCACATGTTAGACAAAAACTTACGGAAGGAAAATGAAATAATACTATTTCTGTAAAAGGCAGTATACTTTATTACCTGAGAGCAGCAGCTTTGAAATCAGAAAGATTCAAGTTTGAACTTAAGGAGGGATTCTTGTTAACGACAGGAATTATTTCTTATTGACGCCCAACACATATTTGTTTAATTAGTGTATGGTCACAGAGAATGGAAAGAAAAGACAAATCAGTTTCCTAGTTAAGAGGACAAGGGAATATTTTGGGTGTGGAATGTGGGTCAAGAGGTATGTCTCTGACTCTGGACTTTCTGTGAGAATCAGAGGCTTTGTTTAACTTTCATTTATTACAACCCGTGAATGTGCTATTAGTCTGATGACTTAGTCACTGAGTGTCTCTTTATTCATTGACTAATGGAATGATTGCTTGGGAACCCTATGGGGAGGCATCCATTTGGAAGCCTCTTCATGGGTAATGAAACCAGAAATACTCTCCTACCTAACACAAGAGGTAAGCACACTGGAAACAGCTACAAGGATCCTGCTCATTTTCCTCCTTAGAGCCCCTGCATCTTCTTCTTGTTAAATGCCATCCTAATTTCCATTTACCTTATTTCAAGGAAATAAAGGAGACCATAAAATTAGAACATTGCAGTGGAGCCTCAAATTACTTCACAGCTTTCTTTCTTTTGTGTTGACACATGTTGTTTACTTTATGATATGTAAACATTATATGTCCAAAAAAAGCCAAAGCTTAGATAAATTTAGGTAAATTTATTGCTTTCTGGCTCTGAAAGATGAAGATCATGTAAAATAAAAGCACAGAACTTTTTAGGGTACATTGGGATGGATTTCTTTATTTTAAAAAATAGTGACATGTTTGAATTTGATTTTGAGAAAAGAGATTGATATGATTTATGAGAATTATAATTAGCAATACAGTAGCAGAATGTTCTGGTTTCTGGACTTATCATAGTCAAAGGCAATTTCACTCTTTGTGTTCATAAAAAACACACATCTACATTTAAAATTGTTTCAATTGGCATAGGGTTTTTGCCTCAATTGTGGGGATTTGAAGTGATTGTTTATTGTATGCTTATCTGTGTTTTATAGTTTTTCTACAACAAACATGAATTAGTTGAGCAATACATTCATTTAAAAAGAAATAACTCCTAGACTTTAATAATCACCTTCTAGGATCTGTAGACCTGGAAACCTTTGGCTGGGAAAAATCTGAACAAAAGAAAAAATGAATAACAACACCACTTGCCTTCTAATGCTAGGGGGCCCTCACTAGTCTTGTGACCTCTGTGATCCTCCTTCTTATTGACTTCTTCATGAATATGGAGGAAAAAATGCAAGGAAACTCAACATTAACAATTGTGTTTTGTTTGTCTTTTCAGTGTATATGAATAATGTTTTGGCATTGATACAGGTGATGGTAACAGTCGGACAAAAGGTATTTAATAATACATGCATTACCTATTTGTCAATTTTTCTTCTTTCTTTTTATTTTTGAAAACGTTAAAGCTGATCAGCTGCAGTCTGCAATACCGCTCTGCCCAGTTGTGTGTAATCCTAATGAAAACTTCTTGTATGTTGTTGGGATCACATTGCTAGTGCCTGTGGAATCTCTAACAAACCAACCTCATAGCTTCTCATACTTTCATGCCTCATATTTTTAAAACATAGTTAAATAGCTCTCACATTTTGTCAGAAAATTAGAATGTTTCTAAAATATGTGAGTTTTTAAATTGGTTGTGTAGAGAAAAGATTGAAGGCAAATGTTTTCTTAAAGATAATCACTTTTAATTTTATAATAAGGTTTACTGAAAAATGAGCTTGAAATTTAAAAAATTATTTTGATACAAATTTTTTCAGAGACATCTGTTTCATTTGTAATGTACTCAGAGATTAAGTTGAGAGAGTTTATCGGTATATCTTCATGCATAACTTAAAAAGCAAAGAAGAAAATGTGAACTGTTACCTGTGTAGTCTAGCATAGCTAATCTCATGATTAAAAAAACAGTAATTACATTCTATAACAAAAATTATGAGCTGTAGCAAAGCTTAGGAGAGCAATTGTTTAATGCCACATAATAGGCTTTCCTTGAAGGTGAAAATATGCTACACTATGTTACAGTATAGGTGACTTGGAATTTTGAAAATGTGACATAAGAAACATTTTAGCGACTTTATAAGAAATACATAGCAAATATGACTATCTTGCTTTGACAGAGTTGTGGGGTGGTATGTATGGTATTTATTTAGAAGTTAATTAAATATCTTAAAATAGTCTCCACGCCCCTCCCCCCTTAGAAATATGCTTAGAACTTTCTTAGAGGATTATAATTTGAGATAATTATCTCAACTATTTCAAATATCAAAAATTAAAATCATTTTAATTTAGTGAATTTTTATACTAAAAATAGGCTGAACGTTGGGTGACATAAGACGTTTTAACCATATCAGTGCTGAGGAACTTCTGATGCTTGACTATATCTTCAGCAAAACAATGAATATCAAAACATCTCCCCATTGGTGTAAAGCAGCAACAAGGTCAAATTCATCTGCCTCATCAGGACACTGGGTGGACAAATTTCATCCAGCAGACTCATAATCATATGTCATCAGTCATGAGTTTGAATTTATATTCACTTCATGGTCCTGAAAACTAGAGGCTTATATATAATACAAAATGTTAATGACAGCAAGATAGTGCACTCACGTATCTAGTAAAATAAATCTCAAAACATCTCTGGAGTCAGCATCTTAGAGTGGTAGTATGAATTCACAAAGAATGGAGTATTTAATTAATTATACTGGGGCTATTGATTATCTATATGGAAAAAAATATAACATTACCTAAAACATAGAAAGGTGCTTCGGTTTAAGAAAAATCAAAGTATGAAAATAAAATATTAACAATTATACAAAATACACACCAATTTTTAAAGACAACTATTATTTCTCCTCCATTAGAACAGAGGCTTTAGGAATCTAAAAAAGACTTTACAAACAACAAAAAAAGGCTTGCCAGAAGCTGGGAAAGGATATTTGCAATAAAGATTCCTAGATCTACCATACAAATCTAAAAGGAAAAATGCTGCAATTAAAATAATAGAAAATGGGTAAATCATATAATGATTTTTTTTCTGATTTGTAAATGTAAAATAAATAAGCATTTAAAAACCTACTCTATTTTACTAGAAATTAGGAAAATACAATTCACAATGATGTGCAATTTAAAAGCAATTTACTGAAAAATAAAGTCTGACAATAACAAGTACAGGAAACAACCTGAAAAACAGGTATGACACAGTGTGTCAGTAGGAGAGTAATTGGTCCATTGCTTCATAGAAAAATATGCCTTCATCTAAAAAGTTTAAGATAGGCTCATGTCATAACACAAAAATTGTTCTCTTCAATATAAAATTCCCCTTTATGAGTATAAGGAGAAATACATAAATTACTTGTATATAGAAATAAGAATACATAACCATTGTGTATTCATACAGTGGAATGCCATGCAATGGTTAAAACTAATTAATAAGAGCTTTATCTATAATTTCAAAGTATGTAGTGCTTATGAAACACAACAAGTTGCAGATCCATCTAGTTTCAGTGGATCCTGATGGCATCATCAACTTCTGAGCTCAAGGCCAAGGCCAGGGCCTTAGTAAACCTCAGGGACTTTCAGATATTCTTCATTTTATTCGGTTGTACAGAGTTACAGTTTACACACTATAAAGTTCATCTGTTTAAAGTACACGATTCAATGGGGTGTAGTGTATTCAGAGAGTTGTGCAAATACAATCATAATATAATTTTAAAGTATTTTTATCATCCCCCAAAAAATCCTTGTACCTACTACCTGTTCTTCACCATTGTCCTGCCCCACCTCACCTCCAGTCCTTGGCAACCACTTGCAGACTGTCTTTCTCTATAGTTGCCTATTTTGATAATGTCTTATAAACATTATCATGCAATAAACAGTATTTTTGACTGGTTTACTTCACTTAGTATTATGTTTTTTAGATAAAACTATGTTGTAAATTTCTCTTGTTAAATTTTTATTTTGAAGTAATTATGTAACCACAGAACGTTGGATAGATATTCCAGAAAAGACCTGCATCCTTTACCCAACTTCCCTCAATATATCTTACGTAATTCTAATACATCATCAAAACAGGAAATTAATATTGGCTCAATGTGTAAATATAACTCTGTGTCATTTTATCTCATGCTCATATTTGTGTAACCACCACTGCAATCTAGATACAGAACTATTTCACCTTCACAAAGATCTCCTTTGTGCAACCCATTTAGTCGCAGCCCTGCCCCAACCCTGTATGCCATTGCTTACCCTGGGGAATCTAATCTGTTCTCCAGTCTTATGATTGTGTCGCATTAAGAATGTTATATAAGTAGCATCATATAGTATGCAACATTTTGAGATAAGCTTTTATCGCTCGGCATAATGCCCTTGAGATCCATCCAAGTTGTTATGTGTATTCATAGTTAATTCTGTCGAGTGGTGAGTAGTATTCCATATAAGCATAGAAGTATATCTCATCCTTCACCTATTGAGAAACATTTTAATTGTTTCCAGTTTGGGGCTATTTTAAATAAAGTTTCTGTGAGATATCATGTACATGTTTCTGCATGCACATAACTTTTTGTTTCTCTGGGATGAACACCCAGTAAGGCGATTGCTGGATCATCCACTAAATGTGTGATTACTTATGTTTTCAATGAAGAAACTGCAAAATTATTTTACAGAGTGTCTGTACAATTCTAAATTTCTACCACCAATGATTGAGAACACCGGTTTCTACAAATCTTGGTCAGCATTTTTGTATTGTCAATACCATATATAATATTTTTGCCTTGCTCTTTTAATATGCACAAAGTGACATCTCATCATGGTGTTAATTTGCACTTTGCTAACGACTGATGATGTTGAACATCTTTTCATGTGCTTATTTGGCAGCAGGTATTCTTGGTGAAATAAATCTTGATGATTTTGTCCATTTTTGGATTAGAGTACATTGTATTTTTCCATTGTGTTCCTTATATATTCTAGAAACTAGATTTCTGTCAGATAACATGTTTACAAATATTTTCCCCCAGTCTGTCAATTGTTTTTGGATCTTCTTAACAGAATCGTCCCAGAGGAAAAGTTATGTATCTTGCTTTTGGTGTCATGGCTAAGAACTCTTTGCCAAAGATCAATTGATCATAGATATTCGGGTTAACTTCTCAACTCTTAGTTTTAATACATTTATCCATATGTTTATTCTTATTCCAGCACCACACTGTTTTATTTCAGCACATATCTTTCTTGTAGTTTTTGAAAGAGAACTGTGACTCCTCCAACTTTTTCTATTTCAACATTGTTTTAACGAATTATTCTGGTTCTTTGACTTCCATGTGAATTTTAGGAAGAGCTTGTTAACTTCTCCAAAAAATCTAGTTGGAATTTTGAATTTCATGGTATAGGGATAAAATTTGAGGGAGTATTGTCACTTTAATAATCTTAACTCATTGCCATATGAATAATTTAGAACTTAATTTCTTTCAACAATATTTTGTTGTTTTCAGTTTACAAATACTGCACTTATTTTGATAAATGTATTTCTATGTATTTTATTATCCTTTTGATGCTATTATAAATAAAATTATTTCTTAACTTCCTCTTTGCTTTATTCATTGCCAATGTATAGAAAGATGATTAATTTTTGTATGTGGAATTTGTATCATTTAATCTCTGTGAACCCATTTATTAGTATTTTAGTAAATTTTGAGGGTTGTAGATATAAAATACCATGTCATCTGTAAATAGACATTGTTTTATTTTTCCTTTCTAATCTGGATTTTTTTTTCTAGCTTAAATTTTCTGACTAGAACATGTAGCGTGTAGTGGAACAGAAGCGGTGAGAGCAAACATCATTATCTTCTTTCTTATTTTAGAGTGAAAGCATTATTTTTCTTCATTCATTATGATATTAGCTCTGGGTGTTTCATACATGCTGTGTGTCAGATTAAGGAAGGTCACTTTTACTTTGAGTTTGTCTAGTGTTTCTATTATGAATGGGTGTTGGATTTTGTTTGATGGCTTTTCTGGGTCTTTTCAGATTAAGTAGTGTGGTTTTAGTCCTTTATTCTATCAATATGGCATATTGCGTTGATTTATTTTCACACGTTACACCTATCTTTCATTTCTGAGCTACATCTTACTTGTTGAAGGTGTGTAATCTGTTTCGCATGTCACTGGTTTCAGATAATTATAGTTGACAATTTTCATGTTTATTTTAATAAGAGGCATTGGTCTGCAGTTTTTCTTGTGACGTCTTTTTCTTGTTCTAATATCAAGGAATTCTAGTTTCATAGAATTACGTTTGAATGTACTCTCTATTTTCAACTTTTTGAAAATTTATGAGGTATTATTAGTCTTAAGTTTTCTTTAAATGTCTGGTAGAATTCATCAGTGAAGCCATTGGAATCGGGCTTTTCTTTGTGGGAAATTTAAAAATGACTAATTCAGTCTCTTTGCCCTGTAAATAAGTGAAGAAAAAAAGACAATTTATCATATAGTTATTTTGTCTTTTATCATTATCTACAAAAGTACCTTTACTGAAGCTATTTTGATATGTGGGAGTGTGTATAGTTATATTACCATCTGTTGTCACATTCGCATTGAAGAACTTCCTTTAGTATATTTTTAAGGCAGGTGGGTTAGCAACAATTTTCTGTTTTTCTTGCTTTGGAACATCTTTATTTCTTCTTCATTTTTGAATAATATGTATACCTGGGAATAAGATTTTTGGTAGACTCTCTTTTTGTCTTCAGGATTTTTAATATGCCATCTCAGAACTTCTTGAACTTATTGTTTCTTTCTTCTTTTTGGGGGGTGGGTGGAGTTTTGCTCTTGTTGCCCAGACTGGAGTGCAATGGCACGATCTCAGATCACTGCAACCTCCACCTCCTGGGTTCAAGCGATTATCCTGCCTTGGTCTCCTGAGTGGCTGGGATTACAGGCGCCAGCCACCACCCCTGCTATTTTTTTTTTTTTTTTTTTTTTTTGTATTTTTAGTAGAGATAGGGTTTCACCATGTTGGCCAGGCTGGTCTTGAACTCCTGACCTCAGGTAATCCACCCGCCTCAGCCTCTCAAAGTGCTGGGATTACAGGCATGAGCCACTGTGCCTGGCCTGAATTTTTATTCTGTAGCTGCTTTCACAGTTTTCTTTTTATATTTGGCTTTTAACCTTTTGACTATGATGCTTCTTGGTGGGGATATTTCTGTATTTAGCCTACTTAAGGATTGTTTATTTTCTTAAATATGTAGAGTATTTGTGTTTTTCATCAAATTTGCAGTGTCTGCCACTATTTTGTAATGGTATTTTGTTCCTTTCTCTCTCTCTTCTTCTGGTATTCCTATTGTGCATATTTTAGACTGCTTAAGTTGTCCCACATTTATCTGTGGTTCTGTTAACTTTTTCTTCATTCTTATCTGTTTTTCTGATCATTAATTACCTTTTAATTTTATCAAGTTCATTTGTTCTTACTTCTGTCAACTCAAATCTACTGATGAGCCCTTCAGTAAGTTTTAAATTTTTATTATTGTACTTGTCAACTTTAAAATTCCCATTTGATTCTTCATTATCATTTCTATTTATGTGTTGATATTCTCTAGTTGATAAAAACTTGTCATTATACTTTAATTCTTTAGATACAGTTCCTGGCAGTCCTTTGAAAAAATGTATAATAGCTGTTTTTGAAGTTTTTGTTCACTAAATCTAAGATCTGCACTCTCTTTAAGGCAGGTTCTGGCACCTCCTTTTCTTTTTTCCTCTCTATAGCTTAAATTTTTCAGGTGTTTTGATTACTATATTTTTCTTTTCAAGAATGACACCATTGTTCCATGAGTGGACATGGGGGTGGAGGAGAGGGTTGATAGCTCCTGGTCTTCCCATCATTCTTTCCTAGTATGAACTTCTGTCATACCATTAGCTGTGGCCGGAAAGATATGGGTCCTAGTTTTATTAGGCTAACGTGTCTGGATAGAGGTTCTGCCTTATGTGTGTCAGCTGGGTGAAGGAAGGGAAACCTAGTCCTCTTTCTGTGCCTTCTCAGATTAAGGCTTCTACACAGAGAGCTGGGTTATGGGAGATAATAGTTACCAGTACCATGTTCCTACGTGAGCGAAATACTATTCAGGCTACCACCAGTGAGAAAAGGGATCCTTCTTTCTTGGTTGTACTGTCAAGGTGGAGACTCCTTATAACATGCATGGGAAGTTAATTGAAGCAGATTGTAAATGCTACAGATTCTTGCTGTTCTCACAGAAAGTTAGCAGGTATTTTTGAATAACTGTTTCTCCATTTGCTACATGAAATTAGATCAGTTTTCAGAGACTTTAAGGTAAGTGGGTGTTTCTTGTATATTTTATCAATTAACTGGTTGTTTTACGGGGAAGAGAATTGCCAAGCCCCTCACGTAGCCATTCTGGAAATCATTCCATTATGCTTGTCAGTTCGTTCCTGTGAGACACATGGGATCGTCTGAAACATCATGACCATCATAAAGGGGGGAAGCTTGGGAAGGAGAATGAGAAATAGCACCAGCTGTGAATGCCCCCTTACTCTAAAAGCACCAACACCTTCTATACCCTGCCATTATAATTCTATAAATCCTTTTTCGACCAAAATGATGTCACAGGGTTGTCTTTAACTACAAGACCATAATTATATATTGATGTTTTATTTATTTTTTAGCCTTTCTAGTGGAAGTGGCCATTGAGAAAAGAGCTGGAAATATGTTTGTTTCATCAATAAATTATGTTTGAAACAAGCAATTTAGGTATATTAAACATTGCTTTTAGACGGATAATTGCAACTTTGATCAAATTGGCACTCCAAAGAAAAATAGAAACGTTTATTGCCTCAGAGTAAAATAATGATTGCATAAAAAAACTGGATAATATATTAATGGATATGAGTACAAAACTTGGGGTCAATTTTGAAGTAAAATAAGTAAATATTTTCTGAATCAGACTGCCGATTTAGCAACAGGTTTTTCTTTTTTCTTTTTTCTTTTTTTTTTTTTTTTGAGACAGAGTCTCACTCTGTCTCCCAGGCTAGAGTACCGTGGCACCATCTCGGCTCACTGCAACCTCCACCTCCTGGGTTCAAGTGATTCTCCTACCTCAGCCTCCTGAATAGCTGGGATTACCGGCACGTGCCACCAGGTCCAGCAAATTTTTGTATTTTAAGTAGAGAAAAGGTTTCACCATGTTTGTGAGGCTGGTCTTGAACTCCTGACCTCGTGATCTGCCTGCCTCAGCCTCCCAAAATGCTAGGATTACAGGTGTGAGCCACTGTGCTGGGCTGCAACAGGTTTTTTTTTTTTTTTTTTTTTTTTTTTAACTGTAAACTTTTATTTTATGTTATGTTATTTTATCTTAATCCAGAAGGTACATGTGCTTGTTTGTTGCATGAGTATATAGCATACCGGTGGGGATTAGGATTCTGATGTATCCAATATCCAAATAGTGAACCTGGTACTTGTTAGTTTTTCAACTTCCCCCTCCTTTTGGAGTCCCCAGTGCCTATTATTTTCTTATTTATGACCACATTTACCCATCGTTTAGATACAACTTGTAAGTGAGAACATGTAGTATTTGGTTTTCTGAGTTCGTTCACTCAGGATAATGGCCTCTAGCTCCACCCCCATTGCTGCAAACGACATGATTTAGTTCATTTTTATATCTGCATACTATTCCGTGGTGAGTATGTACCACATTTTCTTTATTCAGTCAACCATTGATGGACACTCATTGTTGGTCACCTTTACTATTTTGAATAGTGCCATGAAGAACATGCAAGTTCAACTGCCCTTTTGATATAACAATTTATTTTCTGTTTGGTAAATGCTTAATAGTAAGATTGCTGTGTTGAATGGTCATTTTGTCTTTAGTTCTTTGAGAAATCTCCATACTATTTTCCATGGAGTTTAAATTAATTTACATTCCCAGCAACAATATATGTTTCCTTTTCTCCATATCCATATCAATATCTGTTGTTTTGGTGTTTTACTAATAGCCATTATTGCTAGCATAAAATGATATATCATTGTGGGTTTTTTTTTTTTTGACAGAGTCTCGCTCTTTAGTGGTTATTTGACAACTTACAATGGCTTTCAAGAGCAGATTCTTGATATATTTTCTCTAATCCTATATATCATTTTTATTTGACATTATCTTGGTTAAAATTATATTTTTTCACATATAATTAATCACTTGGGGGTCTATACGGAATTCAACTAAATAAAATTTAAGTAACACTCTTGACCATTGAAAATCATAGTATTTATGTTATATATTTGCATAGTACATATAATAGCTTAGCAGTTTTTAGTACCAAAGTGTCATAGATATAAGTTATAGTATAAGTTATCTGAGAGCATATATAGAGAGAGCTTGCAAGTCATAGATTTGTAGAAATGTAAGGAAGAGAAAATATCTAACCTTGTTTGTAAGAAAAGTGGGTGGATGTTTTCATCAACAACTTTCCAACTTGTATCATTAGTAGGCTACAATATAAATCCAACATAGTTGTACTCCGAGGATAAGGAGATAGTCTCAAAGATTCTATGCATCATTTATTTATGCTCATATCTGTATATGGCTGGTTTAAATTTATAAACTGATTTAGCTCCTTGATCTGTACAAGTGTCTGTTTGTCAATCACTTACATCAAAGTAGTTAAGTCATAAATTTATGTACCTCTAGATCAGAAATCCCTGGGAGCGTGTCTCATGGGCAGTTGAAGCCATAAATCATTCAGGATGGTCAGTAGTTAGCCAAGGGCCTGAGGCTAAATCTGCTAGGCAAGGTGCAGGGAGATAATAAAAAAGTACCTAAGTATGCCTGACTCTTTTCAGAATTAGGATTTATCATCATGTGTCACTTAATAATGGGGATATGATCTGACAAATATATAATTAAATCACAGGTGGCAGAGCCTACCACACTCCTAGGATTCATGGTATAACCCATTGCACTTAGGCTACAAAGCTATACAATATGTTACTCTACTGAATACTGTAGGCAATTGTAACACAATGGCAAGTATTGGTGTTTCTAAACATAGAAAAGGTACAGTAAAAATATAATATAAAAGATGACAAATGGTACCCCGGTAGGGGGAACTTATCAAGAATGGAGCCTGAAGGACTGGAAGTTGCTCTGGGCCAATGAGTGAGTGGTGACTAAATGCGAAGCCCTAGGACATTACTGTGCATTACCGTAGACTTTATAACACTGTATGTTTAAGCTACACTACACTTAATTTTTAAAAAGTTTCTTTTCTTAATAATAAATTAATCATAGCGTAGCATAACTTTTTTTACCTTATAAACTTAACTTTTTTATACTCCTTTACTCTTTTGTAATAATACTTCTCTTAAAATCAATACACGACTGGGTGCGGTGGCTCACACCTGTAATCCCAGCACTTTGGGAGGCCGAGGTAGGTGGATCACCTGAGGTCAGGAGTTTGAGACCCGCCTGGCCAACATGGTGAAACCCCGTCTCTACTAAAAATACAAAAATTAGCTGGGCGTGGTGGTGGATGCCTGTAATCCTAGCTCCTTGGGAGGTTGAGGCATGAGAATCGCTTGAACCTGGGAGGCAGAAGTTGCAGTGAACTGTGATCATGCCACTGCACTCCAGTCTAGGCGATAGAGTGAGACTTTGTCTCCAAAAAAAAAAAAAAAAAAAAAGAAGAAGAAAACAAAACAAAAGATGTTGTACAACTGTACAAAAATATTTTCTTTCTTTCTATCATTTGTCTATGTACTTTTTTCTTTTTTAAAATTTTTTACCTTTTAAAATTTTAATTGCAAACACACACTTAAAAAAAAAATTTAAGGCACACACCTTAGGCTAGGCCTACACTCAGAATCAGGATCATCAATATCACTGTCTTCCGACTCCACATCTTGTCCCACTAGAAGGTCTCTAGGGGCGGTAACAGCTCCAGGCTGAAGTGCAGTAACACTGGGCTCGCTACAGCCTCGATTTCCTGGGCTCAAGCAATGCTCCCACCTTAGCTCCCACAGTAGCTGGGACTACAGGTGCACACCACCATGTGCAGTTAACTTTCGCATTTTTTGTAAAGATGAGGTTTCTCCATGTTGTGCAGGCTCGTCTCAAACTCCTGAGCTCAAGCAATCTGCCCATCTCAGCCTCTCAAAGTGCTGGGATTACAGGTGTGCACCACCAGGCACAGCCTCTTCATTATAATTTATGAGATGAATGTGCAGTTCATCATTGATCAAAATAATGATCTTATATAAGGTCATATAAGATTGCAAAAGTCTTATAAAATATTGTATAAGATTGTAATAAGTGATTGTATAAGATTGCAAACTCTCATAAAATATCCTAATAATTAATATAAACTTTGCAGAAAAGGTTATTTATGTGATATCATCAGCTTTATCTGCAAAAAATATTTGGATATGTTTGTGGACTTATCCAGAAACAAACAAATAGCTAATTTATATTTACAAATGTAAATTTGTCTCCAAATGCTATTAGACCTGTTCATCTCTCTTAGATATAAGAAAATTTTAAAAATCACATGAAGAATTTTATTTTATACATAAAATTTAGTAATTAAGAAATAAAAACTAAAAAATTTTATTACATGTGAAAAATATCCATTTTGGTCAAAAGATACATAACCACAATTGTATAGAAGGAATATATTTCAAGAAATCTTTTGTACAGAAGGTGACTATAATTAAGATACATTCTATTTTTGAAAGAGTAAAGAATGTGAAGTTGTGTGTTTTTATCAAATCACAAAAAATGCATTTATTAGCTAGATTTAAGCATTCCACAATATATATAAACTTCAAAACACCATATGTACATGATTGAAACATACAAGGCTGTCTTTCAGTTAAAATAAAAAAATTGAAAGAATAAAGATGGATTTTTCTGTAATAGATAATTTAAAATTATTATTTATTCAAACTTCCTAATGTTCTCTCTTTTAAGATCTATTATAAAGTGATAGTAAATGAGGCAATGTGAAATTGAAACAGGGATAGAATCCAGGAATAGGGGTACTTTACCTGTTAATGAAAAAAATGTAATGCTGCATTGTAATGGTGGAAAAAAAATGGTCTTGTAAATAAGTAACTCTTAATCTATTAGATTTAAAAAATCTCTTGTCTCTACTTCATGCCGTTTACAATAATCAATTCCACTTTAATCATAGATATAAATATATAGATTTATATTTATATAAATATAAATTATAGGTATAAATATAAACAATGAAACCTTTAGAAATATACACAGAAGAATATTTTTATGACCTTAAAGGAGGTAACATTTCTTAAAGGAGGAAAAAAATGCACTAACCACAAAAAAAAATTGCTGTATCACACTTACTTATAAATAAGAACTTCAGATCAAAAGATAACATTAATTGAAAAGATAGCCTGCAGAGACATAGAAGATAATCATTTAGATATAGATCTATATCTACATTAGTATAGATATAGATTCTAAAACACATGCATATTCAGAGAATATAAAGAACTCCAATATATTTATAATAAAGAAAAAGACAATTCTACATTAAATGGGCAAAAGTTTTGAAGAGATATTTCAAATAAGAGGATATTCAGATGTACAATAAACACATGAAGCACTGTAGTCTTTGTCTAAGAAATGCAAGTTAAAACCACAGTGCAATGATACAATCACCAATGATGCTTAAAAAAAAAACAGTGATCCAAGGGCTGTCAAGAGTATGGAACAACTGAAACTCTCATACACTGCTAATGGGAAATAAGTTAGTACAACCATATCAGAAAACTGTTTGGAAGTATCTGTCAAAGCTGAGTATATGTACACTTTGTGACTCAACAATCCCACTCTTATGTAGCTAGTGAACTAAAATAAGGACATATATTCACCAAAAGATACATCAAGGATTATCACTGCAGAGCTATTCATAAGCTTCAAGATTTAAAAAATATATAAAATGGTTTCAACATAAAGTTTATCTGTATATGCAGAAATAAAGTCTAACCTATCAATTTATATATTGTAAAGTATATATAATAAGTGTACTCTCTCAATAGAAATGAAATACTATACATTGATATGAATGAACAAAGTGCAATTGCATTCAATAACATGGATATACAAATATAATGATAAATATAATGATAAACAAATATAATGACCTTAAGGGTTCCAGAAATGTTTGATATAGCAAAGTCTGAAGATCCCAGCTTGTTTCCATGGAAAGTCATGCATCATACCAAGAGACAGGAAGATCTCAACTTGAATGAGAAAAGATAATCCACAGATGACAATACCAAGATGATACAGATGTTAGAATTATTAAAGACTTTCAAGAAGCCATTATTAAAATACTTTAAGGAGCAGTTATAAATATGCTTTATAAAAATGTAAAAAAAAATGAAAAGTCTCAGGAAAGAAACAAAAAAATAGAAGTTTTCAACTTAAAAATATAATAATTGAAATAAAACTTCCATATATGTGTGTAACAATAGAATGGAGGGGGCATAAAATGAAAAAGTGAACTGAAAGATAAAATAGTTGAAATTATTCAATCTGACTAACAGAAAAAATAGACTAAAAAGAAAGGAGTGGATCCTCAGAAACAGAGAAGGTTGTAATAAAATTTCTAACATTCATGTTATCAAACTGTTGCAAGGAGAGAAAAAAGAGAAACTGACTGAGAAAGTACTTGAAAAAATAATGGCTAGAACCTTCCCTAATTTGGCAAAAGACATAAACCTGAGGGAACACCAAACAGGATAAACTCCAATACATTCACAGCAAGATACATCATCTTCAAACTTCTAAAACTAAAAACCAAGAAAAATATTTTCAAAGCAGAGAGAGAGAGACAGGCCTTATTTGTGGGTAAAAAACAATGAGAATTTTAGCAGAGGAACTTTTAAACGTTTGAATGAAGTTCTATATATTATTATTTTTTCCTTCTGTGGATTATGCTTTTGGTGTCAGTTCTAAGAACTGACTAGGCTACTGACTAGCCACAGATCTTGACCGTTAGAGAACTTCCTTCTGCCATTCTTTAAGGTAAACCTATTGGGGACAAGTTCTGTATGTTTTCGCCATCTGAAAAGTCATGACTTCCCCTTTATGCCTGAAGAATATTTTTGCTGGAATCGGATTCTGGGTTAACAGTACTTTCCTTTAAGCACTTGAAAAATATTTTGCCTTTTTCTGCTGGCCTTGGAGATTTCCAAAACATCCTGGGGCATAAGGATGCAGAGGGTGAGAAATGAGAAGAGGAAGATAATTTAAGCATTTTATACCTCCCAACTTCTATAACATCCTTCCTTACAGGAGTCAGGAGTCAGTCTGATTTTCATTAATATACTATTATGAATTACCACTTTTCCTGATGTTTTCCCAGCAAGATGCAGTTATATTATGTTTCAGTGGCAAAATATCAACTCTAGTGTCACTGCAAATTTAAAAGATCAAAGTTCAAATCATCATAGCCTACATTCACCTAATATTGTTCTGGAGACTGGAGATAAAAATGTATATTTTCCAAAAGAGGAAAAATTTGTTTCTGCCTGTAATATTTTTTATTTTATTTTTTTTGAAACGGAGTCTCATTCTTGTTGCCAGGCTGGAGTGCAGTGGCGTGACCTAGGCTCACTACAACCTCTGCCTTCTGGGGTTCAAGTGATTATCCTGCCTCAGCCTCCTGAGTACAGGCACCTGCTACCACGCCCCGCTACTTTTTTTTGGTATATTTAGTAGAGACGGGGTTTCACCATGTTAGCCAGACTGGTTCAAACTCCTGACCTCATGATCCGCCTGCCTTGGCCTACCAAAGTGTTGAGATTACAAGCATGAGCTGCCATGCCCAGACTGTCTGTGAATTTTATTAAATTGCCATAACCTTCTAAACCCTTGACAAGTGTGAGTAATTAATCAATAGGTGCTTATAATCTTCAGATTTGAGTGGTTCTTTTTGGGATAACAATCCATAAAATAATTTTGTCATAATATATATTATGACATATATATTAAAAATCATCTGGTAAAAGTACACTTTAAGATGATGGGCGGGCGCGGTGGCTCAAGCCTGTAATCCCAGCACTTTGGGAGGCCGAGACGGGCGGATCACGAGGCCAGGAGATCGAGAGACGATCCCGGCTAACACGGTGAAACCCCGTCTCTACTAAAAAATACAAAAAAAACTAGCCGGGCGAGGTGGCGGTGGCCTGTAGTCCCAGCTACTCGGGAGGCTGAGGCAGGAGAATGGCGTAAACCCGGGAGGCGGAGCTTGCAGTGAGCTGAGATCCGGCCACTGCACTCCAGCCTGGGTGACAGAGCAAGACTCCGTCTCAAAAAAAAAAAAAAAAAAAAAAAAAAAAAAAAAAAAAGATGTTAAATGTGTCTGGATATTCACTAGATTTAGAAGTGAGTCATTTTCTCCTGCTGGGACCTGGCAGGGTAGATTGTTACTGTAACTGAACACTCTTAGGGAAGTGTAGCAATTTATGTTACCTCAGCAGGACACGTACCCTCCAGTCACCAAAAAAATATAGTTTGATCTTAGCAGGAGGAATACATTAACATTTTTTTTTTTGTTCAAGAGAACAAACTTGTAATTTTAGTGTTTAGTAGAGAAAATGATAAAGAAAAATTACAATTAGATTAAGAGAACCATGTAAGATCATTATAAACCATAACCTGCTTTGCAATTTCACATATTGCAGACCTGATTGATAATTAATCAGTATTGCCTAACTTTTAAAGAATAATACTTCAATAAATCACTTAGAGTGATCTATTGAAATATAACACTATTTCTTTTCCCACCATCAAGAAAATGCGTGGTTTGATTCTCAATGAAGATATGTGTTTAAAACTATAGAATATTTCACCAATAAAATAACTGATTATCAAAACTTAATATGTTGACATTATAAGAACTACTGCATGATTCAGTGAGTTATATATCAAACTCTTTAGCTTTTATTAAACAGATGTACCTAAAAAGAGTTGATTCGGTGTCTGCAATAAGACCCATGGTAAAATGCAGTGAAGATATACAATCATAAATGTGGATTTCTATCAAAAATTCCTATTGGTGTAGGAGCTCCGCTGGCTTAGAAGCTGCACTCTCTCACCAAAAGCCTGTAATAGCTCCATAACCATAGTTTTCAGTGCCCTATAACCTGCCCATTCACAAGTTATCTCATTTAAAAAAGCCAAAAGATAGAAGGGCCACACAGTATATGGCAGTGCCCACTGCTTCACAGGGAATGCATTCCAAGACCCCAGGTGGATGCCGGAAATCATGGACAGTGCTGAACCCAATTGCCATAATTAGGAGCATGTTTCTGATAATGTCTTCCACCCACAAATGTAATGCCTTTTCTATCTCAATTAAGCACCTTTCATGTACTGTGGTTGTAATTTTACAGTGTCGAGGTACAACAGTTAAACTAGTCTGAAGTTCTTTTTCGTTCTTCACAATTTCACAGGTAAATTTGTTCTTTCCATAGATACTAGCAATCACAGCATACCTTTGATTTTCTCTCCTTATAAAGTTAAGAACTTTCAACTTTTCACTTAAAGGAAGCACTTTACATCTTCTCTTCGGTATATCTGAATTGCCATTACTACTACTCTTGCGCTTTGGGGTCATCATTAAGTAATAATGGTGATTTGAACACAAGTACTGTGATATCACCACAATCCATCTGTTAACCGAGATGGCTACTAAGTGATTAACAGGCAGACAGGAGATCCCCATAGAGTGGAGATACCGGAGAAAGGGAAGATTCACATCCTAGTCCGGATGAAGCAGAATAGGGCAAGATTTCATCACACTACTCAGAATGACATGTAATTTAAAACTTAGGAATTTTGGGGGGCATTTTCCACTTAGTATTTTTGGACCATGGTTGAGTGGGGTGACTGAAGGTATGGAAACAAAATTGGGGATAAGGAAAGAATATTGTATTTATAATTGCCACTACAGGAGCAATGTATCTATCCACGGTCAGCTTTTCCATAAACAGCATTGTCCAGTAAAGCATGCCATTAGTTTCTATAGAAACAAAAGCAGGGAATCAACCAAAGACCAAATTTTCATGAAGAAAGGGAAAGGACAGTTTTTGTTAAACCTTACACATAGTCTTTTATTCTATTTATGATTTAAGTATTAAATTACATACATATATTTATTAATGTAAAAGCAAACTTGTAATTCTAATATAAATCCTACTCTGTAATAATGGATTATACTTCTTGTTTAATAATAGTTTTGATTTATACTACTTTTATTTTCTTTTAGCCAGTATGTTACGAAGAATAATTGGTTTATAACATTTGTTTCTTATAATGTCATTGTAAAGCTATTTTTCTTCTATTTTCTAAAAATGTATTATTGATCTCTTTCATAAAATTTTGGCAGAATTCACCAGTGAAGCAATTAGAGCTTGGAAATTTTTTCTATAGAAAGTTTTGAGTGCAAATGTAATTTCCTTAAGATTAATATGCAGTGTTAATTTTATTCTTGCATTTATGTTAATGAATTAATTTTTTCAATGTATTTGTACAACTTATCTAAGTCTTGTAATTTACTGACAGAAGGGATTCAAAATATGTAGGATCTGTACTGAAATTCAATATATTACTTCTGATATTATTAATTTGTATTTTTTCTCTCTCTTTTCTCTTGCTCCAACATTTTAGACTTTTAAAAAATCTGCTAATCTTTTACAGAATCAACTTACTGTTTTGTTGATTTTCCCCTTTTTTTTTGTGTTCTATTTCATTGATCTCTGCTCTTATTTTTATTATTTTCTTCTCTAACAAAGATATACAAATGGCCAATAGCACATGAAAAGACCCTCAACATCATTAATCGTTAGCAAAATACATAGTAATACCACAATGAAATATCACTTTGTATCCACTAAGATGGTGACAATCAAAAAATAATAATAAACAAATATAACAAGTATTGGGAAAGATATGAATAAATTAAAAACTTTGTACATTGTTAATGGGAATTCAGTATGTTGTAGCCATGATGGGAAACACTGGAGGTTCCTCAGAATTTTAAACATAGAATTACCATGTGACCCAGGGATTTCACTCCTAAGTATACACTCAAAAGAAATAAAAATAGATATTCAAACAAATATTTCCACATAAATATTCATAGCAGCACTATTCAAATAGCCAAAAGGTGGAAACAACCCAAATGCTTATCAAGGGACATTTGACATTTGACAAAAGGTGGTATATCCACACAATGGAATATTATTCAGCCTTAAAAAGGAATGAAATCCACTATATACCACAGTATAGATGAACCTTGAAAACATCATACTAATATAAATAAGCCAAGCGTGAAAAGCGATATACTGTATGGTTCCATTTATATGAACTAGCCTAATAAATACATCCATTTAACAGAAAGGAGACCGGTGGTTTTTGGGGAGAAGGCAGTAGGGGATAACTGCTTGATGTGCCTGGGGTTTGTTTTGGATGATGAACATGTCTTGGAACTAGATGAAGGTGATACTTGTACAACATTGTGAATACACTAAATGACACTGAATTGTTCACTTCATAAAGATTAATTTCATGTTATTTAAGTCTTATCTCAATAAAAAATACCAAAAATCCCCCAAACAAAACACCAAAAATGATTTCTAATGTATTAAGGGCTCTAATAAAAAAGTAAGAACATAAAAGACCAGATGCATAATAGAGATATGGTATTTTTAATTAAAAATCAGAAGTGAATGTTAAGAATAAAAACACTACAACAAATTAAAAATGTCATTTGAAGTCATCAGTAGGATGGAAGGAAGCAAGATAGAGTTGAGTAAAGGATCAGTAAGCATGAATATAAGTTAACAGAAACTTCCCAAAATGAAATTAAAAGGTGAAGTTGGGGGGGATAAAAAATAGAACAGAATCTTTGTGTACTGTTGGACAATTAAAATGATGTAATATAGGTGTAATCAAGTATCATGAGGAGAAGAAAAATCAATGGAGCAGAAAGTTGTGAAGTAATGATGCTGAGAACTTTTTAAAATTAATGACAATCACAGAATCAGGAAGGTTATAGAACACCCAGCAAAATAAATACAAAAACAAGAAAACCAAAAAGCTCTCACCTTAAACATACATTAAAACTCCAGGAAGCAAGAGACAAAGATAAACTTCTAAATAGACCCAGAGTGGAGGAAAATTATCTATAGAGGAAGAATAGCAGAAACATCAGATTCTTATTGGAAACCACATAAACAAAAGAAAATCTAGTTGAAAACAGAGTTGTGTCTTTAAAATGTTGAAAGAACAAAAACTACCAACCTAAAATTCTATACCCTGTGAAATTACCTTTCAAAAGTAAACGGAGATAAAATCTTTCTCACACAAAAACAAATAGAATTCATGGCCAACAGACCTGCTTTATAAGGTTTATTATTATTTTTTATTCTGGAAGAAGTTACCATTTAGGTCAGAATATTGAATCAATGTAAAGAAATGGAGAACAACAGAGAAGTAATGACTTTTGGTAAATTAATATGTTTTATTATTTATAATTCTTAATGATGTAAAAGATAATGATTTATTATAAGTAATAATAGTAATAAAGTATCATGAATTTACAGCCTATGAATAAGTTAAATGTAAGCTTTGTCACAAGGGATGTGAGAGTCAAAATTTGGATCCTCCATTATAAGTTGCCTGAAGTAACATGAAAAATAGTATCATTTTAAGGTGGCCTTGAAGTAGCCAAAAATTTATGTTGTAAACTGTAAGAAAAGCACTTAAAAAAATCAGAAGAAGTATAATTGAGGTCAAGCATCAGGACTCATTCCTGGTTCTGAATGGATTCTAAGGAACGGGTGAGCGAAATATAGATCAGCCCTCTATCTCCACAGATCTCCGGAATCTTAGTATAGATGACCCCATGAGCCCCAAGGTCTTTTTAGTTGGCAGGAGAAACTGCCCAGAGATTTGGCAAAGACAGAGCTTGAATCTGCACAGAGCTCAGTTGAGTTAGTGGGGGAAAGGATGTGGTGGAAGATGCCATAGGCACCCATCCCCCAACACTCTCCATATTCCTCCAGGTGGCTTTAACTTTGTTATCTGCTGCACTTGGAGAAAGCATGGCTGCCTTTCTTCTGGCACAGGGGTGAGTTTCATTTGTGCACCCCACCCCCTTTCTGATGCCCCCCTCCAGAGTCCCTGTCTGACAACACCAGCTCACAAACATCTTCAGCTGTCTCACTAAAGCACTTTTGCAGTCGCTGTGGCCATAGTGCTCTTGCAGGCAGCCCCTGCCACCCCACCAAAGTCCTTTTGCTGACAGCTCCCCACCAGAGTGTGTCCCTCCAAGATGCCCCCACCAATCATTGCCCTACTGGAATGCATTTGGCCATGACTCTGCCACCACCCCACTGGAGCACCTTCACACACTACCCCCATGCTGCCTGCCAGTGTATTTTTGCACACAACCCCCACGGAGTGCTGTTGCCAGTGGTTTGGGAGCAACTCAGCCCTGCGGTGCAGCCAGTGCTACCCCTCAAGGACCAGAGGACAAAGTTAAGGGCCTGATTCCAGCTCCAGAATCTGTTCAGGATTGCTGAGCTGAAACTTGGCCCTCTGAAAGGATCTGGAAATGAAGCCATTCGACTATATACAACTCATACCACAGTCAAACCCTCCCGGGCAATAAAGAACATAAAAACAAAAAGCCCCATTCAAGGGACAACAACTTCAAAGAATAAAGGGACATCAGACCTCACAGATGCAAAAGAACCAGTGCAAGAACTCTGGCAACTCTTAAAGTTAAGAGTGTCCTCTTACTTACAAAGGATTACACTAGCTCCTTAGCAATGGTTCTTAACTAGATAGAAATGGCTGAAATGTCAGCAATGGAATTCAGAAACTAGATGGCAAGCAAGCTGAATGAGATATAAGAGAAGGTTGAAACCCAATTTAAGGAAAACAGTAAAACAATCCAAGAGAGTAAAAAGATGACATAGCTATTTTAAGAAAGAAGCAAACTGAATTATTAGAAATAAAAAATTCACTACAGGAATTTCATAAAACAAGGCATAAACAACAGAATAGATCAAGCTGAGGAAGCATCTCAGAGCTTGAAAACAGCTCCTTCAAAGCAATGCAGGTAGACAAAAATAAAGAAAAAAGAATATTGACAAATGAAGAAAAACTCTGAGAAATATGGGATTATGTAAAGAAATATGGGACTGTGTAAACATATAATTCATTGGCATTTCTAAATGAGAATGAGAGAGAGCAAGCAAGTTGCAAAATATATTGGAGGAAATAATTCATGAAAATTTCTGTAATTTCAGCAGACAGGTTGACATGCAAATTCAAGAAATACAGAGAACCCCTGTGTGGTACTGGACAAGGTGACCATCCCCAAGACATAAGAGTCATTAGATTCTTCAAGGCCAATGTGAAAAAAAAAAAAAATTCCTAAAGGTAGCTAGAGAGAAGGGGATGTTCACTTACAAAGGGAATCCCATCAGACTAACAGTAGAACTTTCAGCAGAAACCTTACAAGCCAGAAGAGATTGGGGGCCTATTTTCAGCATCCTTAAAGAAAAGAAATTCCAACCCAGAATCTCATATTCCATCCAACTGAGCAAAGAAGAAATAAACTCATTTTCAGACAAGAAAATCCTAAATGAATTTGTTATCATTAGACCTGCCTTACAAGAGGTCCTAAAGGCAGTGCTAAGTATGAAAATGAAAAAATATCTGCCATCACCAAAAACACTTAGGTATGCTTGTTGACACTATAAAGCAGCTATACAATCAAGTCTGCGTAACAATTAGCTAATGATAGAATGACAAGATCAAATCCTCACATATCATTATTGATGATTAATGTAAACAGGCTAAATGCTCCACTTAAAAAGCATAGGGTGAAAAGTTGGATAAAGAAGCGAGACTGAGCTGTCTGCTGTCTTCAAGAGACTCATCTCACAACTAACAACACACATAGGCTTAAAGTAAAGAAATGGACAAATATTTATCACACTAACAAAAATTTTAAAAAAAGGCAGGCATCACTACTATTATAACAGATAAAACAGACTTTAACCAACAATGACCATTCCAAAGGATAAAGAAAGGCATCACATAATGACAAAGGGTTCAATTCAATAAGATGACTTAACTCTCCTTAATATATGCACATCCAACATTGGAGCACTCATATTCACAAAATAAGTTCTTAGAGATCTACAAAATGATTTAGATAACCATACAGGAATAGTGTGATACTTCAAATCACACTGACAGTATTGGACAGATCATTGCCACAGAAGCCCAACAAGGATATTTTGGACTTAAATTCAATACTTGACCAATTTGTCCTAATAGATAGCTAAAGAACACTCCATCCAACAATAGCAGAATATACATTCTTCTTCTCTGTATGCAGTATATACTCAAGATTGACGAAATGCTCCGCCATAAAGCAAGTCTCAACAGATTAAAAAAAAAAAAAACAAAACTGAAATCATATCAACCACATTCTCAGACCACAGTGCAATAAAAGTAGAAATAAATACCAAGATAATATCTCAAAACCACACAATTACACGGAAGCGAAACAACCTGCTCCTGAATGACTTGATTAGGAATAAAATTAAGGCAGAAATAAAAATAACTATTTGAAACTAACACAAAGAGTGACACAACATACAAGAATCTTTTGGATATAGCTAAAGTAATGTTAAGAGGAAAATTTATAGCACTAAACACTTACGTCAAGAAGTTAGAAAGAACTCAAATTAACAACTTAATGCCACACCTAGAAAAACTACAAAAACAGGAGCAAACAAACCATAAAACTAGCAGTAGAAAATAAATAATCAAAATCAGACCTGAATTGAGTATCTCAAAACCACATGATTACGTGGAAGTAAACAACCTCCTCCTGAATGACTTGGTTAGGAATAAAATTAAGGCAAAAATAAAAATAACTATTTGAAACTAACACAAAGAGTGACACAACATACAAGAATCTTTGGGATATAGCTAAAGTAATGTTAAGAGGAAAATTTATAGCACTAAACTCTTACATCAAGAAGTTAGAAAGAACTCAAATTAATAACTTAATGCCACACCTAGAAAAACTACAAAAACAAGAGCAAGCAAACCCTAAAACTAGCAGTAGAAAATAAATAATTAAAATCAGACCAGAATTGAATGAATTTGAGATGCAAAAAATCCATAGAAGAGATCAGAGAAACCCAAAGTTGCTCTTCAATAGAATAAACAAGATGGATCTATAGCTAGATTAATAAAGAAAAACAAAAGATTCAAATATATACAATCCAAAATGACAAAGATGACATTACAACCACCCCTATAGAAATACAACTCACCAGGGATATAAAGATCTCTACAATGAGAATTACCAAACACTACTGAAAGAAATCAAAGAAGACACATTCAAATGGAAAAACATTCCATGCTCATGAGTAGCAAGAATCAGTGTTGTTAAAATGACAATACTGCACAGGGGAACAGACTCACTGCTATTGCTATCAAAATACCTATGTTATTTTTCACAGAATTAGAAAAAAATTACTCTAAAATTCATATAGAACCAAGAAAGAGTCCAAATCACCAGCACAATACTAGGCAAAAATAATAAAGCTGGAGGCATCACACTATCTGACATAAAACAATACTATAAGTCTATAGTAATCAAAACAGCATGGTATTGGTATGAAAAGCAGCCACATAGACCAATGGAACAGACAAAAGAACCCATAAATAAAGCAACACACCTACAATCACCTGATCTTTGACAAAGCTGACAATAAGAAGCAATGGGGAAAAGACTCCCTGTTCAATAAATACTGTTAGGATAGCTGGCTAGCCTTATGCAGAGGATTGAACCTTCCTTTCACCACATACAAATATTAACTCAAGATGGATTAAAAATTTAAATGTGTGATCTAAAACTATAAGAATCTGAGAAGAAAACTTATGAAATACCATTCTGGAAATCAGTCTTGGGAAAGAATTAATGACTAAGTCCTCAAAAGCAATTGCAACAAAACCAAAAATTGGCAAGTGCAACCTAATCAAACCAAAGAACTTCTGTACAGCAAAAGAAACTCTCAACAGAGTAAACAGGCAACCCACAGAATGGGAGAAAATATTCACAAATTATGCATCCAAAAAAGGTCTAATATCCACAATCTGTAGGGAACTTAATTCAACAAACAAAAAACAACCCCATTAAAAGTGTACAAAGGGGCCAGGCACGGAGACTCATGTCTGTAATCCCAGCACTTTGGTAGGCCGAGGTGGGCAGATCACAAGGTCAGGAGATTGAGAACGTCTTAGCTGAGTTCACACCATTGCACTCCAGCCTGGTGACAGAGCAAGACTCCATCTCAAAAAAATAAATAAATAAAAATAAAAAAGGAAAGAAAATAAGTGTACAAAGGACACGAACAGACATTTCTTCAAAGAAGACATACATATGGCCACCAGATAATATGAAAAAATACTCTTTGCTAATCATTACAGAAATGCACATCAAAACCACAATGAGACAGCATCTCACACCAGTGAGAATGGCTATTAAAAAAATGTCAGAAGACAATGAGGTTGGTGAAGATGTGAGAAAGGGAACACTTAGAGACTGCTGGTGGGAATGTAAATCAGCTTAGCCACTGTGGAAAGCAGCGTGTAAATTTCTCAACAACTTTAAACAGAACTGCCATTCAACCTAGCAATCCCACCAGTGGGTGTATACCCAAGAGAAAAGAAACTGTTTTTTTTTTTTTTTTTTTTTTTTTTAACAAAAAGTCACAGGTACTTGCATGTTCATTGAAGGACTATTCACAATAGCAAAGACTGGAATCAAAGTGGATGCCCATTAACAGTAAATTGGATAAATAAAATGTGGTACATATATATCATGGAATACTGCAAAGCCATAAAAAGTAAAGTAATGAAATCATGCCCTTTGCAGCCACTTGGATGAAGCTGGAGGCCATCATTCTTTTTTTTTTTTTTTTTTTTTTTTTTTGGAGACAGAGTCTCACACTGCACTGTCACTCGGCTGGAGTGCAATGGCGTGAACGTGGCTCACCGCAACCTCCGCCTCCTGGGTTCCTGCGATTTCCCTGCCTCAGCCTCCCAAGTAGCTAGGATTAACTGGGATTACAGACACACACCACTGCACCCGGTTAATTTTTTCTACTTTTAGTAGAGATTGGGTTTCACCATGTTGGCCAGACTGGTCTCGAACTCCTGACCTCATGACCCACCTGCCTCAGCTTCCCAAAGTGCTGGGATTATGGGCCACTATTCTAAGTGAGGTAACACCAGAACAGAAAACCAAATACTGCACATTCTCACTTATAAGCGGGAGCTAAACATTGGATACACATAAACCAAAGCTGTAAGAATAGACCCTGGGAACTGCTTGAGTGGGGAGAGTGAGAAAGGTGTTTGGGTAAAAAATTGCCTATTGGGTAATATTATTATCACCTGGGTGATGGGATAAATCATACACTAAACCTCAGTGACCTGAAATATACCCATGTTACAAACCTGCCCATTTACTCCTGAATCTAAAATAAAAATTAAGAAATCAACAAAAAATAATAAAATAAATATTTAAAAAGGTATAACTGATATCCTGAAAGAGAAGATAAAATTGAGTCATATAAAAATACTCATATAAGTCCATAGAGGACAGAAAAAGAAGTCTTTGGCAATATATAGAAAGGAGTTACAAACATAGTTAATATTGATCCAAAGATAGGAATAATCGCCTTAAATTTGAACGGTCTAAATATGCCAGTGAAAATGCAGAGATTGCCAGTATATATGATAAAACAAGACTCACTATCTATTATGTACAGTAAGTCTACTTTTAAAATAAAGACAGGTTAAAAGTAAAGAGATTGAGAAGAATGTATATTGCTAACAAAAATCAAAAGAAAGCTCGAATGACTATATTAACTAAAGACAAGCCTTTAGAGCAAGGGAAATTATTAATGAAAAGGAGAGCGTTATATAATCATAAAGGGGCAAATTTTCCAAGAAAACATACAAATCCTAAATGCATAAACACCAAACAATACATCATCAAAATATGCGAGACAAATATTTGTAGAACTGAAAGAAGATGTAGATAAATCCACTATTATGTTTGGAGATGTTGGCATACCTTATCAGTAATGTATAGCTCAAGCAGCTAGAAAAGCAGTAAAGATATATTTTATTTGAACAGCACTATCAATCTGTTTGATCTAGTTAACATTTACAGAATGCCACATCCAACAACTGAAGAATGCACATTCAACTCAGCCTTGCATGAAACATTTATCAAGATAGTCCACAATCTGCATCATAAACACACCTTAAAAATTTTAAAAGAATTAAATTAACACCAATCTTCCTCAAATTTTTCTAAAAACTTGCAGAGGAGGAAATACAGTCAAACTCGTTTTATAAAGTCAGCACTACCCTGATACAAAGCCAGACAAAGAAGTATAGGGAAAAACAAAACAAAAACAGAAACAAAAAAAAAAAACAAAAATGCAGACCGATGACACTGTTGAATACTGATGTAAAAATCTACAACAAAATACCAGCAGACAGGATAGAGCAGCACTTTAAAAAGATTATGCACCATAAGCAAGTGAGGGTTACTCCTGGAATACAAGGATAGTTTAGCATATAAAAATCAATCAATGTAATACAGCACATTAACAAAATAAAGGAAAACATTTAAACTGAAAGCATACTGAATATGTCCTTAGGAACAATTTAATTAAACTAGAAAAGAGTACCAACAAGTCACCTAGAAAATCTGCAAACAATTGAAAATTAAACTATTCACATCTAAGTAATATATGGATCAAACAAGAATTTTTAAGAGAAATTTAAAAATGTTTTGCACTAAAGAAAATAAAACACACTATCAAAATGTGTGGAAAGCAGCAAAACAGTGCTTAGAGGAAGGTTTGTAGCATTCAAAGTATATTTAAGAGAGAAGAAAGATCTAGAATCCATAATCTGGCTCTCACCATAAAAATAGAGACAAAAGAATCCTTTAGGCTAAAGAAAACATAAGAAAATGACAAAAATTAGAACAGAAATTAATAAAATTTAAAATATGGAAAAAATCCACCTTTGAAAAGTTTAATAGGAGTAATAAATTTCTAGGCAGGTGAAAGAAAGAAAGAGAATAAAGAAATTACCAATATCAAAAATACAAAAATGATCAACACTAATATCAGGCCCTTTAAGTGAATTAAAAAGTAAATATATATGAGCAATTCTCTAGCCACAAAATTGATAACTAGATGAAATAGACCAGTTCCTTGGAAGACACAAACTACCATAACTCACACAAAGCAAAAAGGCAGCCTGAATTCCCAGTGCTTATATGCATTAAAGTAATTGAATCAATAACTCATAGCTCTCTAAAGAATAAATCAACAGTCAAAATAGTTTCACTGGTGAATTGTACAAAACAGAGGAAGGAATGATACCAATTATTCATAAACTTTTCCTGAAAATAGAAGCAGAGCAAAACTTTCTAATTTATTTTATAAGTATGGAACTATCCTATTATCAAAACCAGATAAAAGATAAAAAGAAAGAAATAGAACATTATCTCTCATGAAATGAGATGCAAAAATACTAACAAAATATTAGTAAATTAATTCTAATAATGCAAAAAAGTACATCATGACAATGTAGGATTTACTACAGTTGTGCAAGTTTAGAAAATAAATGTATGTAATGTATCCAATCAACAGACAAAAGAATTAAAATAATACAAACATATCAGTTGGCTCAGAAAAATAATTTGACAAAATGCTATATCCATTCATTATAAAAACTATCAGCAAACTATGAACGAAAGAGAACGGTCTGAATTTGATAAAGTGTAGCCACAGAAAACCTACAGTAAAAATCATACTTAACAAAGGAGGTCCTCTCACAACTCTTATTCAACATAGTGCTAGAACTCCTACCTACTACAGTAAGACAAGATAAGGAAAATAAATGTATACAGACTGAAAAGAAAGAAACTCTATTTGTAGATTATAAGATTTTATATAGAGAGAACCCCAAAGAATTACATAAAAAGCTTATGCAACTTATAATTAAGTTTAGTTTATGCGAAAATTCAGTTGCTTTCCTATACTATAACTATGAATAATTAGAATTTGAGGTTAAAAATGTAATATTATTTAAATATCACATAAATAGAATATTTAAGTTAAAATTACAGAAAACATATGTGTGAAAGTAATATAGAACATTGATAAAAAGCCAAAGAATATCTAAATAAATGGAATGATATTCCAAATTCGTGGTTTGGAAGGCCCAACATTGTTAAGATATCATTTCTTCCCGAATTGATCTCTAGGGTCAACACAATGAAAATAAAAATCCTAGCAAGGTATTTTGTAGATACTGACTGTTATGGATAGAATTTTGCACCCCACTCCAAATTCATATATTGAAGCATTAACTCGTAGTGTGATGGTATGTGGAGATGAGGACTTTGAGAGCTAATTAGGTTAGATGAGGTCATGAGAGTGGGGTGCTTGTGATGGGATTAGTGACCAATAAGAGGACAAAGAGGGTTATCTCTCTGCTCCATGGCAGGGCAGAGGAAAAGGCAGACATTTGCAAGCCAGGAAGATAGCTCTCTCCATAAACAGAATTAGCCAGCACTCTGATCTCAGACACCTTAGTCTCCAGAACTGTGAGAAATAAATGGCTTGTTGCTAAAGCTTCATTCTATGGCATTTTGTTACGGCAGCTGGAACAGATTGAGATACTGACAAACTGATTCTAAAGTTTGTATGGAAAGGTAAGACCTGGAACAGCCAATACAGGACTGAAGAACAAAGTCAAAGTACCCAAACTACTTGATTGTAAAACTTACCACGTAGCACAAGTAATAGTGACAGTCTACTATTGGCAAAATAATAAACATATAGAAGGATGAACTACAATAGAGATCTCACAAATAGACCAACAGAAATATAGTTTAGTGACCTTTGACAAAGGATTCAACTCAATGAAGAAAGGATAGTCTTTCAACCAAATGCTGAGGAAAAATTAAAATGTCTGTATATAAAAAATTTTTAAAAATATTCCAAACCTAGACAAGGACCTTAGACTTCTTACAAAATTATTTCAAATTTGCTTATAGACCTAACTGTAAAATGTAAAATATATGCAACTTTTACATGACATTATAAGAGAAAAAATACTTACCAATGGTTTAATTGTATTTTTATAGCGACAATACTAAAACCATGATACAAGAAAGAGAAAATTGATAATTTGGACTTGATCAAACTTAAATTTTTTTTCTCTGCAAAAGACATCGTTAAGAGAATAAAAAGACAAGCCAGAGACTGGAAGAAAATATTTGCAAAATACAAATATAATGAAAATTTCATATCAAAAGTATACAAAGAACTCTTAAGAATCAACAACGAGGAACAAACAACCTAGTTAAAAGTAATCCAAATCTGGACAAACATTTCACCAGAGAAGTTATACAAAGAGGATATAAACTCATGAAAATATACTCAACATTATTTGTCATTAGGGAATTTCAAATGAAAATCACAGTAAAATTGATATATACCCCTGATAATGGTTAAAATTCAAAACACTGAAAATACAAATGGCTGTGGGGATGCAGAGCAGCAGAAGCTCTTGGTGATTCACGGTGTGAAAGTAAATGGCACAGCCACTTTAGAATGCTGTTTGGCAGCTTCTTCCAAAGCTAAACATAGTCTTCTCATACAATGCAATAATTACACTCCAGTAAACTTATGTCCATATGGAATCCTACATGCTTGTATTTCTAGTAGATGTGTTTATAATTACTCAAAACTACATGCAATCCAGATGACTTTTAAGAAGTGAATGGATAGACATTGATAGACAAATTGTGGAATATCCATACAATGGAATATTATAGAGGGATAAAAAAATGGACTATATAACCACAAAAAAACAGACCTAAATCTTAAATTCATATTGTTATGTGAAAGAAGCTAGCCTGACTGAAAGCTATATACTGTATAATTTCAATTGTATTTCATTTTGTAGAAGGAAAAACTATAAAGACAATAAAAAACATCAATGATTGCCAGACGTTTGGGGTGAGAGAGGGATGAATAGGTGAAATATAGGGCATTTTATAGGGTATTGGAAGTATTACATATGATACTCTAATGGTGGATCCATGTGCTTATGCATTTGTCAAAACCCATAGAAAGTTACAGAACAAAGATTGCACCTTAATGTACGCAAATTTAGAAAATTATTCAGGAGATTGGGTGACAACAGGATGAGGTATATAATGTGACAAAATAATCTAATAGTATTAAAAATGTCAGAAACAATCTCACTGATGGAAGTGGGCAATTAGTTGGTGACCTAAATATCTTTGAAAATCAGTGTGGAGTCTGTGCACAAGAAACTGGACAAAAGAAACGTGCATAAGAATTGCATTGTAGTTTATAAAGTTGTTTCCCATGGGGATATGGGTTAATAAGTCTGAAGCCACCATACATGTACACTGGAATTGAACAATTTAGTAAATAGATGGCAGAGGGTGAGAGCCCTGTTTTTAAGTGTTGGAGTAGGAGCTTACAGACAAACCAGGAGAAAAGTTGCGACTGCTCCCCGTAGAAATGATTACAGTTGGAGATATCAGTATGAACTCATGTTTATGTTAATATACATAAAATTATATATGGAAATATTTATACATATGTTTTTATACATAGATATATACACACCTAAATATCTTCTTGTCCTGTCAGTTAAAAAGCCCTAGATAAAAAGATATCCTAGATCTTGGATTTTTGTACCATTCATTGACAAAAGAAACCAGAACTCTTTAAAGAAATGGCTGACTCTTTGACTGGGACAGAAAATATACAAGATCAGCCTTGAGCATCTTGTAGGATCAGAAAATAAGAAAATGTTAAAACACAACACACACACACACACACAGACACACACACACACAATCATGGGATATATCAAAAAGATAGAGGAGCCAAGTGAAAAGTGTGGTATATATAGTGAATTTCTTTTGAAGATTACTTTATAGAAGGGAGAAATAAAACAGTGACTTTATGGTGGAAATAATGGACGAAAACTTCCTTCACCAGATTATCAAGGTTAATACCAACAGTGACAAGTCATGCTGATAATACATACCCTTGATGTAATGTGATGAGAATAGAACTTTGCCCTTGTGTTTTCACTCCTCAAATCCATAACCCCAGTCTAATCAGGAGAAAAACAACAGATAATTCTCAATTGATTGATATTCAATAAAATATCTGACACATAATTTCCTAAATTCTAATGGCATTCATAAGCAAAGTCTGAGAACCTATCACAACGAAAAGCAATGTAAGGAGACATAACTACAAAGTAAAAGGTAGTATCCTTGATGGGATCCTGGAAGAGAAAAAAATAGAGAAAAACAGAAAATCTGAATAATGTATAGACTTTCATTAATAATAATGTAGCAATATTTTTTATTAATTGTGAAAAACATACCATACTGATATGAGGTGTTCATATGGGAAACTAGGGATTAGGATGCGTGGGACTCTCTGCTCTACCTTTGCAATAATTCTATAAATCTAAATCTCTTCTAAAATAAAAATCTTTTTAAAAGGAAAAATCAAAAGGCTTATTTCTCTGATAAAAATATAAATATGCTTATTTCTGATGTTCTGGAATATATTTAACTTTTGCATTCTTCTACAAATACATACAATTTTAAATTTAATTATGGAGGCAATAGCATGTACCTGTCATTGTAGGTGACCCTTTGTTGTTATTGTCATTGTTTAAAATACATGCGTAACCCTGAGAGGGGTTAGGGAGCCTTCCCTCAAGTGAGGAGGGGCAGCACCTCTCAATTCCCTCTTTTTCCTTGTTGCTGAGAAGTATCTCGATCTTTCTTCTTCATCTATAGTTTCCATTTTGTTATTTGTATTTATTTTTAAAAATGACCTCAAATGTATTTGACTGGAAAAGTATAAGAATAAATAAAGATCCACATTGTTTCTTCTAGTCATTTTACTCTTCTTTGAAATTTTTTTAGTTTTGAAATTTTTTTTTCTGAATGCGCAGTTATTTTAGGTTTTTGACATCTTGGAGCATTTGCCATAAAGTTATCCATAGGGAAAAAACAGTAAAAAGCAAAGCATCTTCATGGAGCTTGTCTTGAAAGTTATTTTTTTGTTGTTGTTCAAAAGAATCAAACAAGAAAAGCGTGTTTAAGTGTTTAAGTAATTTTTAATTATTTATATAAACCTGAAGTCAAAAATAAAAATTATTTACTTTTTAAAATGAAGTACACTGAACCCAAGTTTCCATGTGTCTGAGGTTAAAGGTTTTCCTCACATAGACTGAGAGATTTCATGTGCAATTTTAAAAGTTTTAAATAACTACTGTCAATATAAGAGCTGTCACAAGTCTCTTAAAATGAACCGAATGCAAACCAAACAAAAATTATTTCACTTTGTTTAAGGAACAGGTGGTCCTGCAAATTTAGGATTTTCAGGCCCTTTAAATCCCCGCCCAATAGCATTTTATTGTGCCCCTTTCTAAATATGTTCCATGTTTCCTCATCTTAGTGAGCAGAGTGACTACAGAGTTTTGTTCTGACCTGCAGTTAGCACAGATGCCCTAGTTGTCACTGCAGTTGTCTGTGTAAACAGTTAGGTACCCAGAGCCTAATGGTGATGACTTTCAACATACTGAGGGAGCTAACAAACTTCAGAAATCTATACCAATTCCTTCACTTATTGCAATAACAACCATAGGTCATCTTTATGTAATCTAGATATAAAGCTAGGGCTTAAGAATTTAAATAACATGATAGAGGTAAACCAGTAAGTGGGAGGAGATGGAATTTGTCTGACTCCAGAGCCCATGTTCTGTGCAACTGAGCCGGTAGCCTTTCAAAAACTCCCACTTTACTCAGAAAAAGTATTTATTATTAGAAATATGCACACACACATGCATGAACATACACACACATACACATAATCATGGTGAAACATTTTAAAAAGTACAAGCACCTCTCTCTGACTCTTTCCACAAACAGTCACCAGTTCCCTGCTGTAAAGGGCCAGCACTGCTATTTATTCAAATCTCAAAGTCTTTCTATAGATATTCTCTTTAGCTTGCTTTAAAAAATGAGTTTAAAGCGTTTTTAGCATGAAGGGCTGTTGAATTTTGTCAAAAGCCTTTTCTGCATCTATTGAGATAATCATGTGGTTCTTGTCTTTGGTTCTGTTTATATGCTGGATTATGTTTATTGATTTGCGAATGTTGAACCAGCCTTGCATCCCAGGGATGAAGCCCACTTGATCATGGTGGATAAGCTTTTTGATGTGTTGCTGAATCCGGTTTGCCAGTATTTTATTGAGGATTTTTGCATCGATGTTCATCAGGGATATTGGTCTAAAATTCTCTTTTTTTGTTGTGTCTCTGCCAGGCTTTGGTATCAGGATGATGTTGGCCTCATAAAATGAGTTAGGGAGGATTCCCTCTTTTTCTATTGATTGGAATAGTTTCAGAAGGAATGGTACCAACTCCTCCTTGTATCTCTGGTAGAATTCAGCTGTGAATCCATCTGGTCCTGGACTTTTTTTGGTTGGTAGGCTATTAATTATTGCCTCAATTTCAGAGCCTGCTATTGGTCTATTCAGGGATTCAACTTCTTCCTGGTTTAGTCTTGGAAGAGTGTAAGTGTCCAGGAAATTATCCATTTCTTCTAGATTTTCCAGTTTATTTGCGTAGAGGTGTTTATAGTATTCTCTGATGGTAGTTTGTATTTCTGTGGGGTCGGTGGTGATATCCCCTTTATCATTTTTAATTGCGTCGATTTGATTCTTCTCTCTTTTCTTCTTTATTAGTCTTGCTAGTGGTCTGTCAATTTTGTTGATCTTAAGACTTCATGTCTAAAACACCAAAAGCAACGGCAGCAAAAGCCAAAATTGACAAATGGGATCTCATTAAACTAAAGAGCTTCTGCACAGCAAAAGAAACTACCATCAGAGTGAACAGGCAACCTACAGAATGGGAGAAAAATTTTGCAACCTACTCATCTGACAAAGGGCTAATATCCAGAACCTACAAAGAACTCAAACAAATTTACAAGAAAAAAAAAAATGACCCCATCAAAAAGTGGGCAAAGGATATGAACAGACATTTCCCAAAAGAAGACATTCATACAGCCAACAGACACATGAAAAAATGCTCATCATCACTGGTCATCAGAGAAATGCAACCACAATGAGATACCATCTCACACCAGTTAGAATGGCGATCATTAAAAAGTCAGGAAACAACAGGTGCTGGAGAGGATGTGGAGAAATAGGAACACTTTTACACTGTTGGTGGGATTGTAAACTAGTTCAACCATTATGGAAAACAGTATGGCGATTCCTCAAGGATCTAGAACTAGATGTACCATATGACCCAGCCATCCCATTACTGGGTATATACCCAAAGGATTATAAATTATGCTGCTATAAAGACACATGCACTCGTATGTTTATTGCAGCACTATTCACAATAGCAAAGACTTGGAATCAACCCAAATGTCCATCAGTGACAGATTGGATTAAGAAAATGTGGCACATATACACCATGGAATACTATGCAGCCATCAAAAAGGAGGAGTTTGTGTCCTTTGTAGGGACATGGATGCAGCTGGAAACCATCATTCTTAGCAAACTATCACAAGAACAGAAAACCAAACACCGCATGTTCTCACTCATAGGTGGGAACTGAACAATGAGATCACTTGGACTCAGGAAGGGGAACATCACACACAGGGGCCTATCATGGGGAGGGGGGAGGGGGGAGGGATTGCATTGGGAGTTATACCTGATGTAAATGACGAGTTGATGGGTGCAGCACACCAACATGGCACAAGTATACATATGTAACAAACCTGCACGTTATGCACATGTACCCTACAACTTAAAGTATAATAATAATAAATAAATTTAAAAAAAAAGAAAAGAAAAAAAATGAGTTTTAAAAATCTAATCATCTATATGTTATTTTTTTCAGTTGACCGATGATGTTCTTTGTAGCATAGTTTTCCCTCTGCACAGGATTTGACTGGAATTGGTTATTTATTTGGCTGCTGTGTTTCTTGTACCCTGTGGCTCTTTCCAGCCCTTGGCATCCTCAGGCTTACAGTGGTGCATGGGGGCTTCAATCTATCAGATTTGTTATTATTTTGTCACTATTTTACAGTATTTTGAAGACTCTCACATCTGTATTTCCTGAAACTGCAGTCACATGTGGACTTGTTGTCCTTAGTCATCTTAAGAGTGATTTGTTCTACTTTGTTGGGGGGGAAGGGATTCAGAACCCAGCAATAACCATTGTTCTCCCTGAATATGCTATTTTTGAGGCTAATAAATTCTTCCCTACAAAGTGCATTAGCACTTTATATTCCTGTTTCATGCCAATATCATGAAATTTCTGATGTCCTTGTCATTTGGACTGAGTCCTACTGACTATTACAGAAACTTTCCCAATGATCTTTTATCGGTTTTCCATTTCCTATTGTATTTACTATATTCATTAATCATGATTTAAAAAATATTCCAGGGACTCAAAATTCCATCTGCTGTAAGTATGACGTCCTAAATCACTCATTTTCTGCATTTGACTTGACTGATATATTTGACCACTCTGTTTTTCAGAACCCTCTCACTTCCCTATGTACCTCAAAATTACTTCGGGAGTCATTAGTTTCACGCTGACCTGGGCTGAAAACTATACAACCTTCATCTATTGCAACACAGCTTCTTAATGTCAGTTAGCTGCCATTTACTGTGTGCTGGGCCTTGTATCAAAAGCTTCACCTTCAGTATCTCGTTGAACCCTCACATATCTTAACAATGTAAATGTTAGTGCTGGAAGTTTGGAAATAAGAACCTTGGGGCACAGATTAGACCCAGCTATGATTCCAAAATGCAAGCTCTTAACCACTATTTATTAGTGTCTCTTACTTTTTAAGACGTTATTTTATGCTTCCAAATTTGTTTGGTGGCACTTTCTTGACCTAATTAATCATAACACAATTTTGCCAGAAAAAAAAACAGAAGACTGAAATAAGAAGCCATACCCTTGACTAAAGATGATTCCAGACCTGCTCTAGAACATATTTGCTCAAAATCTTGAAATGGGATGGATATTCATTTGTTCTTTCAGATTTTCCTTCTCTCATCTCCACCTTTCTGTGTCCTGGAAGGCTGAGCCAAATGTTCGGCATCTGTAGATTATAGGGCCTATGGATTATTACTGGATTTGGGCAAAGGGAGCATGTCAGGAGGAAATCATTGAGACAATCAGCATATAGAACATTACCCATCTGAGAGGACCTCCTCAGGTCACCTCTGAGTCAGTTACCAATGCTATTCAGACCACCATCTTTACAGACCAGTTTTGCCTGGTTTTGTACTTCGAACAAATGAAATTACTCAGCATGAATTTTTTTGCGATGTAAAATTTATTTATGTTCTTGTTTATGATAATAATTAGTTTTATTTTGTTGCTATGTCAAATACACTTTTATAAACATGTCTTGCTATATTTATTCATTCTGTTGTTTATAGACATGTGAATTGTTTTCATTTTTGGCAATTATGAATTATACTAGTATGGGCATTCTTTTGCATATAATTTGTTGGGGATAAGCACTCATTGGCAGGAATGAAAGGGCTAGGTCATAGTGTGAATGTATGATTCGCTCTAGGAGATACTACAAAATGATTTGCCAATGTGGACAGCCAATTTACACTCCCACTCAGCAATGTATGAGAGTGTTTTTCTCTGTGTGTGTGTGTGTGTGTGTGTGTGTGTGCACGCGCTTTGTAGCGATGAGGATCTTACTATGTTTTCCAGGCTGGTCTTGAACTTCTGGCTTCAAGCAATCTTCCCACCTTGGCCTCCCAAATTTCTGAGATTACAGGCATGAACCACCACACCCAGCCTGTATGAGAGTTTTAATTGCTCCATGTCCATGTTACACTTGCTGTTGTCTCTCATTTTTGTTTTAGATACTTGAGAATGATTGCAGTAATATTTCATTCTCATTTTAATGTTTAATTTTCTGATAATTAGTTTTCTCCATTTTTCTGGTTGATTTTATGAGTTCTCTATGTATTATGGAAGTAAAACCTCTCTTCAGTATGCATCGAAGCTATTTCCTCCCAGTCTTCTTTATGTATTCACAAACTTAAGGATTGTTGTTAATTTGTTGAGTTCTTTATTTTAATAAGGTCAGCCTTTTATCTTGTGGTTAATGCTTTCTGTGTCCTCTTTAAGAAGTCTTTGCCTATTGCAAGATAAATAAGGTATCCTTCTTCTGTTTATTCTAGAGACATGGTAGTTGTATCTTTTACATTAGGTGTATTATGTATTTCTATATTGCCATCAGTCCTTGGAAGGAGCTCCCACAGGCTTACGTTAATGTAGGATAATTTGTCTTCCTACCACAATAAATTGGCATAGGATGAATTCTTTTGTCTCCATATCCCTGAGGATATTATCCCCTACTATGCAGCTAGAAAGAGAGAATTCTTCTAAGTAAATGAAGAGAAATTGTATAATTTTATTAATTCAAATTCCCTTGTGTAGTAAGAAGTAGACAGGGAAAAGTCTATGATCAATGACTCTCATGCATGCATTAAGATGATTTCCTCCAATTGTGCTAGCCAACTAGGGATTAGGAAAGAATGTCACAAAATTTCTAATCACAGATAGGGTAGACTTTGATTGTCCCCTATAGTTTATTTTTACCTAGGTTTGTTATGAATTTTAGGATAAGAGAAAGACATTTTCAAATATATACATTTCATACTGATCATTAGATTACTTTTTCTTATCCTTATTTGCAATTTTGTATGCTAACAAAGATTACAAAAGCAAGTTAGGAGACACTGTTAATTTTTCAAAGAATTGGCTACAATAAATACAACAATTAAACATTCTCCAAGGAATGTAGACAGGTCATTTCCAAAAAAACAGTGATATGTTCAAACAGCTTTTCAAACATTTCTGGTTAGATATTTAGTTTGGGAAACTTTTGAATGTGGAAAGCTAAAAGCATAAACTAAATTATAAAAGTAATAATGAGATTTGCATGTTCTTTTTATTTTTTTCAGGGTCCATGTTTATCAGTATAAAACTATGCTCTTTTTTTTCAAATTTTGACTCATTAGAACATCAGCAAAGTTAAATGAAGGTGAAAGGCTCGATAAAACAGAAGCAACGAAATAAATGTTACACAGAGGACGTCTGCACACTAGTAAAAAATGAACACTTAAATCACTGAATTTCTCTTCTTTCAGACTCATCAAAGAATTTAAGTTAAAGACACATCATGTAAAAGTATTTTTAAAAGAGACACATCACATCAGCGTTTTTTACCCTAGCTCTTTTACTCACTGTTAACTGGCACAAGACAAGGATGCCCTCTCTCACCACTCCTATTCAACATAGTGTTGGAAGTTCTGGCTAGGGCAATCAGGCAAGAGAAAGAAATCAAGGGTATTCAGTTAGGAAAAGAAGGAGTCAAATTGTCCCTCTTTGCAGATGACATGATTGTATATTTAGAAAACCCCATTATCTCAGCCCAAAATCTCCTTAAGCTGATAAGCAACTTCAGCAAAGTCTCAGGATACAAAATCAATGTGCAAAAATCACAAGCATTCTTATACACCAGTAACAGACAAACAGAGAACCAAATCATGAATGAACTTCCATTCACAATTGCTTCAGAGAGAATAAAATACCTAGGAATCCAACTTACAAGGGATGTAAAGGACCTCTTCAAGGAGAACTACAAACCATTGCTCAGTGAAATAAAAGAGGACACAAACAAATGGAAGAACATACCATGCTCATGGATAGGAAGAATCAATGTCGTGAAAAAGGCCATACAGCCCAAGGTTATTTATAGATTCAATGCCATTCCCATGAAGCTACCAATGAGTTTCTTCACAGAATTGGAAAAAACTGCTTTGAATATGGAATAAAAAAAGAGCCCGCATTGTCAAGACAATCCTAAGTCAAAAGAACAAAGCTGGAGGCATCACGCTACCTGACTTCAAACTATACTACAAGGCTACAGTAACCAAAACAGCATGGTACTGGTACCAAAACAGAGATATAAACCAATGGAACAGAACAGATTCCTCAGAAATAATACCACACATTACAACCATCTGATCTTTGACAAATCTGAGAAAAACAAGAAATGGGGAAAGGATTCCCTATTTAATAAATGGTGCTGGGAAAATTGGCTAGTCTTAAATAGAAAGCTGAAACTGGATCCTTTCCTTACTCCTTATATGAAAATTAATTCAAGATGGATTAGAGACTTAAATGTTAGACCTAATACCATAAAAACCCTAGAAGAAAACCTAGGTAATACCATTCAGGACATAGGCCTGGGCAAGGACTTCATGTCTAAAACACCAAAAGCAATGGCAACAAAAGCCAAAATTGACAAATGGGATCTAATTAAACTAAAGAGCTTCTGCACAGCAAAAGAAACTACCATCAGAGTGGACAGGCAACCTACAGAATGGGAGAAAGTTTTTGCAATCTACTCATCTGACAAAGGGCTAATATCCAGAACCTACAAAGAACTCAAACAAATTTACAAGAAAAAAACAAACAACCCCATCAAAAAGTGGGCAAAGGATATGAACAGACATTTCTCAAAAGAAGACATTCATACAGCCAACAGACACATGAAAAAATGCTCATCATCACTGGCCATCAGAGAAATGCAAATCAAAACTACAACGAGATACCATCTCACACCAGTTAGAATGGCAATCATTAAGAAGTCAGGAAACAACAGGTGCTGGAGAGGATGTGGAGAAATAGGAACACTTTTACACTGTTGGTGGGATTGTAAACTAGTTCAACCATTATGGAAAACAGTATGGCGATTCCTCAAGGATCTAGAACTAGAAGTACCATGTGACCCAGCCATCCCATTACTGGGTATATACCCAAAGGATTATAAATCATGCTGCTATAAAGACACATGCACACGTATGTTTATTGCGGCACTATTCACAATAGCAAAGACTTGGAATCAACCCAAATGTCCATCAGTGACAGACTGGATTAAGAAAATGTGGCACATATACACCATGGAATACTATGCAGCCATAAAAAAGGAGGAGTTTGTGTCCTTTGTAGTGACATGGATGCAGCTGGAAACCATCATTCTCAGCAAACTATCACAAGAACAGAAAACCAAACACTGCATGTTCTCACTCATAGGTGGGAACTGAACAGTGAGATCACTGGAACTCGGGAAGGGGAACATCATACACCGGGGCCTATCATGGGGAGGGGGGAAGGGGGAGGGATTGCACTGGGAGTTATACCTGATGTAAATGGCGAGTTGATGGGTGCTGATGATTTGATGGGTGCAGCATAGCAACATGGCACAAGTATACATATGTAACAAACCTGCACGTTATGCACATGTACCCTAGAACTTAAAGTATAATTAAAAAAAAAAAAGAATGAAGTCAGTAGAGAAGGAACAGTGAGTTGTATACAAGAGAGTTAAATTATGATGCACTCTCCAGAGAACTTGGGGAAAGTGTTTACCTGTGATTGCTCCCAATGCTTGTTTGAAACCACTGTGGATAGATAATAAAGGATACAATTGCCAAAAAAAAAAAAAAAAAAAAAAAAAAGAGGCCCATGTGGTCTACCATAGTTAATGCGTTAATTGCATGTGTCCATTGTGCTTCACAAATGAGAAACGTGTTTGGCAGAAACTACTCTTATTTATAAGTAAGTAAAACAGGGACAAGCAGATTGTGTAAAACATGTTGCAATTGAAAAGCCAGGTTGAATGATGGATGGTAATTAAGAACACTATATAACCTCTATAGTGAGCTCTAGGAAGGTTCTTGGAAGTTCCTGTTTCCTCACTATTGCTCATCATGGTAGGCATTTGATCTGAATGACTAAAAATAAAGAGGGGCTAAAAACTTTCAGTGCCACTTTGAAATAAGGCTGGATAACAAGGGGAGAAAGGCCTAATGAAACAAAGGACTTTTTTTTTCTTTTTTTTTTTTTTTTTTTCTGAGACAGGGTTCGCTCTTGTTGCCCAAGCTGGAGTGCAATGGCATGATCTCAGCTCACTACAGCCTCCACCTTCTGAGTTCAAACGATTCTCCTGCCTCAGCCTCCCCCAGTAGCTGGGATTACAAGTGCGCACCACCACGCCCAACTAATTTTTGTATTTTTTGGGTAGAGATGCAGTTTTAACATGTTGGCCAGGCTGGTCTTAAACTCTTCAGGTGATCCACCCGCGTCGGCTCCCTAAAGTGCTGGGATTACAGGCATGAGCCACGGCGCCTGACTAGCCTTTTCTAAAAAAAAAAAAAAAAGAAAAAAAAATTATACTTAGTATTACTTTACTACGTTTATTATCTGTTTAGCCTACTGCAAAGTCAGCCCTGTTGTATGAGAATAGGGCCATTGTCTGCTTCTGCACTGTTGAATTTTCAACATTTTGAAAGTCCCTTTCATATATTAATATGAAAGCCCATGAAATGTCAAAGGATAAAAAAACTAAGGATTCTAGTTACTACCTTAAGATGTTCTATAAGGTTGGAATTACTAATTATTGAATAGATAATTGAAATAAATGAGTATGCATGAAATTGAACTATTCGTGTCAAACCAATTTATTATCTTTAATTAAAAATGACATGAAGCTATACACTGTGAATACAATCATCAGGATAGATTGCCTTTGCTAAATTCATCCACCCTACAGTGCACTTTTAACTGCCAATGAGATTAAGAGTTTCTGCAAAATGCTAGATGAAAGCTACCAATTGGAAATGATTAATTAACATATAAAATTTGTAGCTTAATGTCAGACATGTAGCAAGCATTCTCTAAATATTATTTCCTTTATTCTTACCCTCCTAAATTGTATTTTGTTTAAAGTAAATTGGAAGCAGAGTAGCTCATTTTTGAAGTCGAAGACTTATTTCAAAAGTAAAGAGGAATTGTGCCTGTTTATGCAAACATAAAACACCCAACTTATGAAATCTATAATTATACAATGGGAAGCATGCAGATTTAGGAAACCTGCATTTGAATATACATCACATATTTATTACTGGATTATCCTCGGATAGTTGCTTTTTGCTTAATCATTGTTTCTCCACATGCAAAATATTGGTAGTATTACCAACATTATAGTGAAGCCAGCTTTTTCTGAGTCCCAATTTGACTCATTCTTGTTAGGTTAGCCAGGGTATCAAGTGTTTTAACAGGAACCCACTGAAAAGTGACAAAAAATGAAGTAGACAAACCGTAAGTGAATGTACAAAAGGAACACAAAAGGGACAGTCTAAAGACAACATTCAGGTAAGAACGTATAGCGTTAAGCCACAGAGTAATGACTGACTTGAAATAGAAATATTTCACGTTTCTAGAAAAGTGCGATGCCTCACATTCTATATTAGAATTATCCAATTTAAGTGATATATTTTGATCAACCAAAATAGCAGTCACCCCCTCTTTAGAAATGTGGCTCATTTGGCAAATATTTCCATGGCTGTTCCTGAAAGTGATGCAGCCCTCAGGGTAAAAAAGACATAATTCTTTAGGACTGTAATGTTCTGAGTGAAATGATGGATGACACACGTGCTCTGTGTAGAGTGGTCCTGGGTATTTTAGATGGTAACTCTGCCAAGGGCATCATCTTTCTTAGGAAAGAGATGACATATGCACTGTGTTTTCACATCTAGAGGAAATGTGGCTGCAAAATCCTTCAAAACAAATGTACTCTTGGGATCTAGCAGTTCTACTAAAATGTGTGCAAAGGATTATGGTAACATAAATTAATAAAACAAGATATATGGTATGATTTCAATTTTTAAATTGTTCTTTAAGCCATAGTTTATGCTTCTATAAAACTTTCTCTACAAAAATAAATTTAAATATGACCAATATTGATGTTCTAGCTTGCAGATTTGAATAACTGGTCTTTTTGACATTGTTCTTTACCAAACAAAGACAATGTATCCTTGTATGTAATATTCTACCATTTAAGGTGGCACAAATGAATAGAAATGACTAATCGTGTCTACACCAAATACTGCCTTTACTTGGTGAACTACCCTGAGAAATTACAGCAATTCTTATATTTTTAAGCTATGTTGTGTTCATGACTAACATAAATACTAAACTGAATGCTAAATACCAAAAATAGACACATAAGGCCTGTTTCTACTTACTAAGGAGTTAATAACATCATTAGAAGAACCAAATGCAGCAAATCTAAGGGCTCAGTCAAAGCACTCCCTTATTCGATATATCTGTGGAATAATGTTATAATTCAGTGCTGAACAGGATCAGAGGAAGGAATAATTGTTTGGATTCAGTGATAGGGGAAGAGAAGATCAGGTAAAAGAGATTGGATTCAGGTAGAGAAGTAGGAGTGCAAATAGGTTTGGAGAAGCTAAAGAAGACACAGAGGAAGAAATACACCTCAGGTATGAAAAGGACAGTATGTAGATTAATTGATAATCAGGGTTTTGGTAGGAAAGCGAGGAGTACTGGGTTTGGAACAGATGATTGAGTGTTAAAATGTATAGAGAAAAATGTCAAAACTTGGTGTAGTAGTTTGTTTTTTTAGTCTCTAAAAAATAGCAAACAAGGGGATGGCACAGCAAATTAGTGTTTGCTTCCTTGAGAAATATATCCAGGGACGGTGGTGAATGAACTGAAGTAAGGAGTGACGAAAATAAGGCAACCCCCTGGAAGATTGTAGCACCCAGACATGCTGGACTCAGACCTGCTTCAGGGAAAACTGCTGCCCTGCTTTGAGGGGTGTCGTTGGTTGGCAGGAGCCAGATGCTACCTCTGCCCAGCACTCACCTCAGCTCACCCAACAATTTCTGTCCAGGATGCATCCAATAGCTAATGCCTGGAAGCTAGATGCCACATTCATTTCATTTGTTTTAATTACAAAATATATAATTCATCATTAAGTCTTATTAGTTTGATCTTCCACATATACCCTGAACCTTTCTGATTTTCCCATTTCCAAATCCTAGACTAAGTCACACTTTTACTTAGACTAACACTATTTAGAATGAACGAAATTAAATTGCTAATGCTTGAATTTTTTTTCACCTACAAGAAAAGCAATATCAAATGGTTCACACTACTAATACTCTATTAACTAGCCTTGACACTTCCAAATATTGCCTATGTCAGGTAAGAGTAAGTTCAGATGTGCAATGCAGAAAACTCATGCCTTCAATATTAAAAGGCTCACTTTTCTCTTGCAAAATAAGCAGTTTTAAGGTAGGCTAGAAAAGGCACGTGTGATGTTTCTACAGTTATCAGGGACCCAGGCTCGTGTGTCCTCTACTCAGCCATCTTCATTGTGAGGCTGCCATCCTCAAGGTCACTTTAATCCAAGATGGCTACAGAGCTTCTTCCATCATGTCACTATCTCAGGCTGCATAGAGAAGTGGTGGGTAAGACCTCGCCCCCCAGCTGAAACAGCTGCCTCTCAGCAGACTTCTCAGAGGTTCCACACGATCTGGCTTACATCTCATTGGATGTAAGTAAATAGAGCCATGCTCCCACAAAGGAGTTTGGCAACTACAGGATCTTAGCTAAGTACATATAGGTAATTATAAAGAAGAGAGAAAGGGTACTATGTAGGCAAGCGCATGCCCCAAATCTCATTCTTTCTAGAGTAGTCAGAGTAATTTTTTGTTCATTTTTTAAGCTAAGCTCCATATTTTACTTGGATGTGTTAGTTTTTTCCTATTTGTGTTTTTTCCAGCTCCCGGAGCCCTTCCAGAAAACTGTATTCAGTCACTGTATCTCCTTAGACTGCTCTGGTTTGTGCCAGTTTCTCAAAGTCCTTTGATTTTGATGACCTCGATAGTTTTTAGGAATATTGGTCAGAGACATTCAGTAAAATGTCACTCAGCTTGTGTTTCTCTGATGTTTTTCTGAAAGTCAGGCTGGGGTTTTGTGTTTTGGGGAGAAGACGACAGAGGTAAGTGCAATTCCAACATGTCATGTGTGTCAAGGGCGGTGCTGTCATGTGACTCATCACTGATGATGCTCCCCTTGATCATCTGACTGAGGTAGTGTTCCTCAGGTGCCTCCATGTCAACTTACTTCCTCTCACTTCTTTACTATACTCTTTGTAAACAAGTCGCTAAGGGTTGTCCCTATAGTGGTCTAGTTTCTTGAAGAAGGAATATGTAGATAATTTGGTATTCTCCTTGGGAGATTTTTCTCTTCTCCTCCATTTACGTATTTATTTAGTCATTTAATTATATTGGTAAGAACTCATTAATATTTATTTTATGCTTTGGGTGATTTGCCAATATGATTTTACTTATTTTCACTTCAATGTTTCCAGCTTGCCATCGAGAGCTCTTTCACTTGGCTCCTGTATCTCTTTCAATCAGCCCTATCATTTTATTTTTTAGTTCTTCCTTACTTTTTGGATCTGCAAGACGTTCTAGTCTCATCTTGTATAATCTCTTTCCCAGCCCTTGAATGAGCCATTTCTCCAAAGAGTTCTTGTTTCTATACTTGGAGAACAGTATCAGAAATCAAGATAAGGGCACTGGATGTGCTTCTGGGATGTTATTATTTCTAGACATTTTTAGTGCATAGAACTATGAAACATATGTATGAATGGATACTAATTGTATCTCTTCACACCTCTGTAACATACACACACACACACACACACACACACACATATGTATGTATGCATGGATATCCATCAGTATTTATATGAAGCTAAATGGTTCATACTGATGTCACTGACTTTAATCCAGTAGCTGTGATTTATTCTAGCATTCCCCATTGCTTATCTCTACAAAATGATTTTCTAAATATATAATTCAAAAAAGTCCTCCTTTCTACTTATAACCTACAAACCTTCCCACCTTAGGATAAAATACACACAACTTTGAACAGCAAGGCCTTAAGATATACCAGACGAGGTAAATTCCTTATTTTCCTAGCAATTAGAGATAATCCATAGGACTAAAAAAAAATTGTAGCTACTTCTTTCCTCACAAATATGATGAGACAAGAATCATAAAGCAAACAACATATTAATTTGAACTAATTTCACAATTTTTGTTAATTAATATTTAATCAATTAATGACAACAGTTAGTCAATTGTTATGTATGCCATATTGTATTAAAGTAAAAATAAAATTATAAATTATATTACATTTAGAATAACATTTCTCAGACTTTTGGCTACTGTGAATCAGTTAATCATGTTTATACCACAGATGAAAAAACAAATTTAAGAAAAACTAAAGTTGCAATAATATGCATTTTGTATACACGTGTATGTTTGCACACTCATATCAGAAAGTTATATGTTTTGCAATTCACAAATGAATCCATGTAAAACTCAAAAAGAAAAAGCTTGAGCAATAAGCAAAGTTTAATATACCATTAGTTTTTCTAATTAATCTTTATTTAAGGCAGACATTTCTAATTCAAAATCATACTCCTAGGAAAAAGAAGGGGTGTTGGAAGCTTTGTAAAACAGTACTGGAAACAACTTGCCTTTGACAACTTCAGAAACTTTGAAGACATTTTTCATGGTGCATGAGTAATAAATATACTGAAAGTCTAAATTTTTGGCTTTGAAGAAAGCAAGGAAATAATCTTTTATCATCTCTTTGGTTGCATTCATGTCTGGAATAAATTTCACCATGCTTTGCTGTTGAATTTAGACATGGTTTTCAAAGACTTAACAATCGGGTAAAATTCAATTATTCAATTGTCGAGTTTCTTTTTCCACAGTTTGCTTTCTTAAGAAACTGTAATAACTTTTTCTGAACATTAAAAAAAAAAAAAAAAAAATTCATCAGTGAAGTGAGAGTGTCAGGAATTTCAGTGAACCAAATAAGCTAAGATATGCCTATCTGAAGAATTTTTAAAATCCTCTCATTTTCATAAATGTAGTGTGTGTCTGTCCCTTGGACAGAGAACAAATCTGTGTAAGTCTGGCTTGGTCCTGCTGCCCATTCACGACTGACAATCCAGCAGTCATGTCGAGAATTGACCGAAGCCATACTCGCCCTGGGTCTTTTGACCCTGAAGTCTGCTATCCATCACCAAGGATTGTCTGTGGATATAACAGACAATTCTGCTGGCTGGCATTAAGGCACTTTCTTGCTGTATCTGGAAATGCAGTCTAATTCTGAAATATAATTTCAGTCTCTGCCATGACTCAAAAAGAATGTTCAGTAAATATGAGAACCTTTCTCACTTAGTGAAAACCACCAAGAAAGCACTCTCTGTTAAATGACTACCACATGTACGCTAAGAGATGCTTCATGTTCTCGCCAGGTGTGGTGGCTCATGCCTGTAATCCCAGCACTTTGGGAGGCCGAGGCGGGCGGATCATGAGGTCAGGAGATGGAGACCATCCTGGCTAATATGATGAAAGCCCGTCTCTACTAAAAATACAAAAAAATTTAGTGGGGCATGGTAGCGGATGTCTGTAATCCCAGCTACTTGGGAGGCTGAGGCAGGGGATGCCTCGTGTTCTCTTATGACTTCACTTATGTAAGAATAATTATTCTTCTACTTTTGTGCAACTTCCACATCATTATAATGATAACTAATTCTGCCAACATCCATTCTGTTTCTTCCTAAATCATAAGATTTTTAAAAATTAACTTTGGTACAAGTTGTTAATTTTCTCAGTAAGAGTTTTTATTTCTTTCTTTTTTTTGAGAGAAAGGGTCTCACTTGTCTCACCCTGTCACCCAGGCTGGAGTGCAGTGGCATAATCATAGCTCACAGTAACCTCAAACTCCTGGGGCTCAAGCAATTCTTCTTCCTCAGCCTCCTTGGCCTCCCAAAGTGCTGGGATTGCAGGTGTGGGTCACTGTGCCTGGCTAGTAATAAAGTAACTTGAATAAGTTTTTGCCATTACTGGTATTCCTTTAAATGATATTTCCTTAGTTTAGGTTTTCTGTAAGCCTTCTGGGCAAAAATTAATGTATTAGAAAACCTAAATTCAAATTTTAGATAACCAAAATTTTCAGAAAATGAGAATGATACATTTATTAGATTTATGCCATTTTCTAATAAAATTTGTAAAAGATAATATACAGGAAACTAAGGATTTTCAGTATTAGAACAATAATTTTTAGATAATTATTTTTGTTCTTTCTAGTCAAAGTCTGCTTTTTCAGAATGTTTGTGCAATCAGAACATTTCAATATTTTCTTCTCACTCATATTCCAAATCACATTTCTTGATTTATGTTCACCATTTCCATTTCTATTATTATCAGTTGTTTATTTTTATACTTTATATGTTAGTTTTATCTTTATTAGGAATTAGTATTCTTTGCTTTAATTAATCCTTTTAAGTCAGTGATGCATGTTGATGAACTGCTGGCACAATGAATGATATTTTAATAAGAGGAATACAACAAAAATAAGCAATAATGTATGAATGTGGAAATCGGTTGTCCAAGAGGAATGGTAGCTAACTAACTTAAGCTAGATATGAACCAATTCAGTTATTAGCCATGCTTGTTTTCCTATTAGGTACAAAATTAAGGATGCAACAAAAATGTCATTAATACAAATAAATAGTGCTGAATGCAAAAATTCATGATTAAAACGTATCAACCTTTTACATTAGGATCGGCTTTACTGAACCTTCTTTTTTGCTTGAAATGACCTAAGGTACTGACACACATCAGAAAATCTCTAGGTAAAACTATCCATGGGAAATACATGCAAATTGAGGAATGTTTGTAGACCAACTTGCCTCTGCCATTTCTCCTGAAACTGCCAAAGGAGTTATGAACCATTTGATAGACAACTGGAAACTATGAAGAAAGTATATTCTAAGAAAATTTATTGAGAAAAGCTAACCTAATCTGTGTTTGTTTTCTGATTGGAAAGACATGAACTGTGTTGTGTGCGTGTGTGTGTGTGTGTGTTATTACAGTCAACTATGTTTATAAAATTTCTTCACTAACTGAAAAGATGCATCTATATATAGTCAGCCATCTATTCATTGGTTTCACATCAATAAATTCAACCAAACACTAATCAAAAATATTTAAAAATTTTTTAAACCACAAATTAAAATACAGTATGATAACAATTGACATGACATTGATATATTAAGTATTATAAATAACCTAAACATGATTTAAACTATAGGAGAGAATGTGTATAGATTATATGCAAATAGTGAGCCATTTTATATAAGGGACTTCAGCATCCATGGATTTTAGTATCGCTGGGTCTTGGATCCAATCCTCACTAGATGCCAAGGGGTGACTCCATTAGTTATTGCCATTATATTTATTAAAGGATAGTCTGCACTCTATCTTCCATTCCTAAAGATAGAGTTGCTAAAATTATATTATTTGAACACCATTATGATTCAACAGACTATTTTATTTACATTATTATACATAATTATATGAAATAGAGAATTAAACATCTTAGCTATATTTTAATTCTCTTTTACTTAGACTTCTATGTGAATCCATCCATATAGAGGCAAAACAGGGGTGATTTTAGTGGTGATAATGACCTAGTCCTTGTAACTTTCAAATAGCGTATCAGCATTACTTATTCTGGTTTGTGATATAGTTTTGGTTGAAATATATTTTAGAATGTTGAAAAATGTGCAGTAATGAATGATACATTTTAAATTTAAGCTCCAGGCATCCTACATCAAAGGCAAAATTTCTTTCAATAGCATATAAAATGTTTATGATCCCTGAGCAAATGAAATCAGTTAAGAGATTATGTATGCAAAATAGTTAGCATGCCAGAAAAAGATGAAAGAAAAATACAACATAGCATAAAAATCCCACATTATAAAAAGCATGAGGCCTAGCCTCAATCATTCCTTCCATTATGCAAGAGCTTGAAGGTTTGCCTTTGTGTGACAAAAGCAAGTGGGCAACTCTCACAGTGACCAAACCACATTTCCCCACCTGTATTTTCACCTCACAGGAGTTCTGGGAGCCCTTTAAACATGGAATGTCTGTTTAGAGGCTTAGATTTTGAAATATAAAATGGATAAGAGGATCCAACTGCTCCCTAAAGTGAGGCTTCTCAAAAGCAAAAATAGGAGTTGGCCTGAGACGTTAGGTCAGAACATTTAAAGAGTTTACATAGAGAGCACTAAAAACAAGCTCCTTTTAAACGAATTTGTTGTGTTCGGCTTAATGTCTTGAAGACATCTCAATTCAAGAAGTAACTCACAAAGCAACTAATATAGTTGGGCACCTTGGAAAGGATCTCAAGGCAAGAAACACATAATAACGTTAATTGTAAAAAACATAAAGGCACAGGCATATTGTGTATATTAACATTTTGAAAGAGTACCCATTTCAAATCTCGTTATTAGCAAGCAGTCTTAATAATATTGAAATGGGAAAGGTTCCCTTGTCTTCCTCACAGGGCGCGTGATGGGGTGTGGCTTGCTTCTTCAGTGCCCCACTACTCAAACCTCTAGGCGGTCATAAAGATGAACAGGCTGTGGGGCTTAATCTCCACGGCAGTGTCTAGAGGTGAATGTTTACAGCTGAAGCCCCAGTGGGTGTATGTTACAGGGTGCTCTTTTAGTTTTGTTTTTTTAATTTTGCCATGCATAGTCAGCTTGTGTAGACCAACTCAATTAGACCCTCTACCCTGTCACAAGGACAGAGGGATTTCTGTATTTGGGGGTTCTTGCCTTGGGGTACTGAAAGAATCAGATCACATGCGGGCTTGGGGAATGAGTGCAAAGTTTTGTGGAGAAGAAGTAGCTCTCGCAGGTGGGAGAGCCAGAAGGGAGATGGTCTTAGCCTAGAGCTGGGGTGCTCAGTGGCCCGGCTCTCCTCCAATTGCCCCGGCCAAACTCAGCCTTGTTCCACTGATCAGTGGCCTGCGGGGGTGCCAGCATCTGTTGGTTTGCTCTTTCACTGGTGTGCTCCCCTCGATGTCCTCTTGATGTCCAGTCACTTGTCTTTTTCTGCTAATGTGTTCCTGTCGCTGTCCAGCAGCTCTATCTGCCTGCTAGGGTCTTGGGTTTTTATAGGCCCAGGATGGGGGGCGTGGTGGGCCAGAGTGGTCATGGAAAATGCAACATTTGGGTGCAAAGGCAGAAGTGCCTGTATCCACCTAGCTCCCTGGGGTAGAGCCCTAGCCAGGAACCATGCCCTGGTCTACCCGGCACTTCCTTTACCCACTTCCATATCATTTAAAGGGATCACACTCTTCTGTTCCCAGTACTCACATCTCAATATTAATAAATTGAGCTAATTTAAAAGTAGTATTTGCCATTGCAAAAAAAACCATCATATGAAACATTGATTTCTTTGAAAAATAATACCACTACCTTAGGTGTTTAAACATTCTCAGTAAATCAATAGGATGATTGAGTTGGAAGATTTTCTGACTTTTATTTTACTGATTTAATTTCAAAACTCTACTGCTCCTGTGAATGACGACTGGAAAACGTTAATGTGGACTTATTTATGTCAGGTTTATAGAAAGTAATGGACTTAGAAAGTGTTCTCAGCAGTGCAAAAAGGTATCAATGACCTTGAAGGAGTCATTTACAGATGAATACAAGTCTTAAAAGGAGGCTGTTTAGATGTCACATTTGAGAGATTTGGAAGGAAATGGTGAAGAAATGTGACTCTAATTAGTAAGACAATGTTATGACAAGAATGAATCACTTTAAAATGGATGGGAATATAAATTATGAATATGTCTCTTGGGGAAGATACAGTACTTGGTGCATCATAAGTGAGTTCTGTTTAAATAGCTACAAGGTGGCTATTCAGTGAAATAAAACCGAGCTAAGGCAGAAGTAATTGATAATCAGTTCAGAATGAGTTTTAAGAAGATTCATGAACTTGTTAGAAGAAAACCAAACTTTGATCCAATATTTTGCAATAACTTAGAGAGAAGATAAGGAGGAAGGACTCAGGCTTCAGACTACAAGTGACTAGTAATAATGATGATAATTCTTAATATTATTATAAAGGTTTTAACTTTTTTAATACCTAAAAGATACATTTGGTCTAAGTGATTTATTTATATTATTTGCATAACTGTATGTTCATATGCAGTTGTGAGAAATAATGGAGCCCACACACTTTTTACCCAGTGTCATCCAGTGGTAACACCTTGGTCAGATAAAGTCAAATATTGCAGTAGGAGAATATTAATATAAACCATTGACTGTATTCCAATATTATTGGTTTTAAATGTAGTCATGTGAGTGTGTGTGTGTGTGTGTGTGTGCAATTAGTCCTTGGTGATTTTATCATGTGTGAATTTGTAGAGTCACCACTGCAGTCAAGCTAGAGGACAAACCTCCCTTGTGTGACCCTTTATAAGCTGCAACCTCCCTCTTCACCCATCACTACATTGCCCTAAAAGGCAGAAGCTGATGCTAAATTAATACAGAGGGTTTATTTAGGCCAAGGTTTAGGACTGCAGCCTGGGACTACAATCCAGGGCACAGTTCTAGGTTGCCATGGAGAGTGTTCCAGAGAACAAAGGAGAGGCTCAAGGTTTTAAAGAAAAAAATGATGAATCAGGAGAGGGGGTAATTATGTAAATTGCTCATCAGGAATTGTCACTGGCTTGCAAAATAACATTGATTAGTGATTGGCTATACATTGTTGAGATATTGAGTGTATGGCATTTATGGCTACTTGGCATGAGTTAGTCTAGAGCATAGCAAGCGGCTTCAAGAGGTAATTATTTAGCTCAAGGGGGAGTGTGACCTGACTGACATGACACTTTAAATGCCTCCTTGAGCTTGATAATTTAAAGGGGCTCCCCATTCCTCAGATAATTTTTTTTTTTTCCTTTCTCACTTAATCCCTAGAAACCACTAATGCCTTCTTCAGGACTATAATCATCTCATTTTAATAAAGTTAATTAGATGGAATCTTAAAGGATGTAATCATTTGGAACTGGCTTTTTTCACTCAACAAAATCCCCTGGAGAGCCGTCAAGTTGTGTGTATCAATAGTTCCTTCCCTTTTATTGCTACATGGTATCTCATGGTATTGATGTACTGCAGTTTCTTTAATCATTCAACTGTTGAAGGACGTCTGTGTTGTTTTTGTAGTTTGACTATTACAAACAAAGCTTTTAGAAACATTCACATGCAAAACTTTGTGTGAACATACATTTTTATTTTTCTGGGATAAATGTCCAGGAGTGCAATTGCTGGGTTATGTGCTAAGCGCATTGTGGGAAAGAGAGTGTCTGGGGTGCCAGTTGAGTTGGTCTCCCCTGTGTGAGACACCCATGGGAAGCCATGGGTGGCCTCTGAGGAGAAAAGTCTCCTTATTGCCTTCATGTCTTTATGCCCTGAGAGCATAACCGCTCAGCGGCATTCCATAGATTGCTCAGGGAGATAACACTCCCTTGAAGCAGTGGAGTATAATCAAACACCTTGGCTCCTCCTGAAACACGCTGCCACCCTCCCACCCATTTCAGTCCCAACAAGTTAAAGATCTTAAGTAGTTCAGACACACGCCTTTGCTCAAGGAAATTCACAGAAACTGCCACTACTATACATCTTATTGAATGACTCACGAATTCTCCTTCATTGATTAATCCTTTTCCTCATTCCTTCCTCCCCTTCCCATCTGCCCTAAGAACAAAGAGCTTGTAAACCAATTAATTGAGTGGAGCCCAAGAGCTCTGGGCTGTGAGCAAGCATCTGATGCTCCAGTCCCCTGGATCCGCCTTTTAAATGCTTATTCTATCTCTTTCTAACTCCTTTGTCTCTGCCAGACTCAGGGTTCCTCTGGGTGGTGTGGGGCTTCTTTCACCAACACACATGTTTAGTTTGTAAGAAACTGACAAATGGGCCACGCACAGTGGCTCACGCCTATAATCCCAGCACTTTGGGAGGCTGAAGCAGATGGATCACCTGAGGTCGGGAGTTTGAGACCAGCCTGACCAACATGGAGAAACCCCGTCTCAACTAAAAGTAGAAAATTAGCCAGGTGTGGTGGCACATGCCTGTAATCCCAGCTACTCTGGAGGTTGAGGCAGGAGAATCACTTGAACCTGGTTCAAGGTGGAGGTTGCGGTGAGCCAAGATCACACCATTGCACTCCAGCATGGACAACAAGAGTGAAACTCCTTCAAAAGAAGGAAAGAAGGAAGGAAGGAAGGAAGGAAGGAAGGAAGGAAGGAAGGAAGGAAGGAAGGAAGGAAGGAAGGAAGGAAAGAAAGAGAAAGAAAGAAAGAAAGGAAGGAAGGAAGGAAGGAAGGAAGGAAAGAAGGAAGGAAGGAAGGAAAGAAAGAAAGAGGGAGAAGGGGGGAGGGAGGGAGGGAAGAAGGGAGGGAGGAAAGAATGAAGGAGAGGCAGGAAGGCAGGAAGAGAAATTGACAAACTGTTTTCAGAGAAGCTGTGCTATCTGACATTCCTGGCAACAATATATGAGTAATCAGGTTTTCCAGATTCTAGTCAGCATTTGTTATTGTCATTAAAAAAAATTAGCTATTGTGATAGGCATGCAGGAATATTTCATTATGGCCTTAAATTTGCATTTTCCTAATAGCTAATAATACTGACATGTTTTAATACACTTAGATGCCAGAGAAATGTCTGCTCATGTCTTTTGTCTATTTTCTAATGGGCTTTTTTTTCCTAGCAGTGAGTTTTGGAAGTTCTTTATATATTTTAGACATGAGTCCTTTGTCAGAAATGTGGTTTAGAAATATTTTCTTCAAGCCTACAGCTTAATGGGTGCTTTTATAGAGTAAAAACAATTAATTTTGACAAGATACAATTTAGATTTTTTCTTTTATGGCTTGTAATTTTGATGTCAAGTCTAAGAACTCTTCACCAGCCTTTCAGATTGAAGGGCCACTGGAGCAATGGTTGGAGAATATGGAACTAGCTGGAGGACACCCAAGTACTCTTAAAGCAATCCCCGTAGTGTGTAAGAAGGGGAGCTTGGAAGTGTCAGGGTAACAATGGGACAAGTGTGGGGTCTGGTTCATTCCACCTTGGAACTTTTTCACACTGATGATGAGGAGGAAGGAGAGTATAATGAAGTAACAGAAGAGGTTACAGAGCAGATTTATTTGCCAGCTAAAGGTCAGATTAATTTTCTCTTATTTTTTATTTTAAAATTTTATAGTTTTATGCCTTACACTTATGTTGGTGATTCATTTAAAAAATTTTTTTTTTTTTTAATTTTTGAGACAGAGTCTTGCTCTGTCACCCAGACTGGAGTGCGGTAGCACAATCTCGGGTCACTATAACCCCTGCCTTCTGGGTTCTAGCAATTGTCATGCCTCAGCTTCCCAAGTAGCTAGGACTACAGGCACACATCACATTGTGTTGGGAACAGGGCTCCCAAAATCTGGCCATAAACTGGCCCCAAAACTGGCCATAAACAAAATCTCTGCAGCACTGTGACATGTTAATGATGGCCGTAATGCCCATGCTGGAAAGTTGTAGATTTACCGGAATGAGGGCAAGGAACACTGGCCCACCTGGGAAGGAAAACTGCTTAAGGGTGTTATTAAACCACAAACAATAGCATGAGCGATCTGTGCCTTAAGGGCATGTTCCTGCTGCAGATAACTAGCCAGACCCACCCCTTTATTTCAGCCCATCCCTTCATTTCCCATAACGGATACTTTTAGTTAATCAAATATCTATAGAAACAATGCTAATGACTGGCTTGCTGTTAATAAATATGTGGGTAAGTCTCTGTTTGCAGCTCTCAGCTCTGAAGGCTGTGAGACCCCTGATCTCCCACTTCACACCTCTATATTTCTGTGTGTGTGTCTTTAATTCCTCTAGCACCACTGGGTTAGGATCTCCCCACCTGAGCTGGTCTCGACAAGTGACGTCCATCATGGGGGCTCAAATTCAGGTTGAAGGGTCACTGGAGCAGCGGTTGGAGAATATGGAACTCGCTGGAGGACACCCGAGTACTCTTAAAGCAATCCCCGTAGTGTGTAAGAAGGGGAGCTCAGAAGTGTCAGGGTAACAATGGGACAAGTGTGGGGTCTGGTTCATTCCACCTTGGAACTTTTTCACACTGATGATGATGAGGAAGGAGAGTATAACAAAGTAACAGAAGAGGTTACAGAGAAGGTTTATTTGCCAGCTAAAGCTAAAGTGGCAAAGGAGGGAGAGGTTCATCCGTACCCTTCTGCACCCCCTCATTATTATTTTGAAGAAAATGGCCCTCCAGATCTTTCTTTTCCAGAGGACACTAGGTGAAAAGTAGTTGCCCCAGTGACTGTTTGAGCAGGGCCTCGAGCGACCGCTCTTAGTCCTATTCAGGTAGAAATTCAGGAAGCTAGATGAGATGGTGATTTAGAGGCTCAGCAGTTCCCTGTTAGAATACACCCCCCAGATCAACAGGGAAATATTATAGCTACATTTGAGCCTTTTCCTTTTAAATTACTCAAAGAATTTAAACAAGCTATAAATCAGCATGGACCAGATTCTCCTTTTGTAATGGGACTGTTAAAGAATATTTGCTGTTTCCAGTCGGATGATTCCTACTGACTGGGACTCTCTTACTCGAGCTTGTCTAACTGCTGCTCAGTTCTTACAATTTAAAAGTTGGTGGGCAGATGAAGCTTCCATTCAGGTTGCTCGCAATGCCCAGCCCCAACCTCAAATTAATATAACTGCAGACCAACTATTGGGGGTTGGTGGCTGGGTTGGTTTAGACACACAAGTGGTCATGCAGGATGATGGCATAGAACAGCTTAGAGGAGTGTGCATAAGAGCTTGGGTAAAAAAATCGCTTCATGTGGAGAATAATACCCTTCCTTTAGTGCTCTAAAACAGGGACCAAAAGAACCATATGTGGATTTTATAGCTCGGTTACAGGAGTCTCTTAAAAAGGTGATTGCAGATTTGGCTGCTAGGATACAGTGCTGCAGTTACTAGCTTTTGACAATGCTAATCCCAATTGCCAGGCTGCTCTGCGACCCAGCAGAGGGAAAGCACATTTACTTGATTATATCAAGGCCTGTGATAGTATCAGAGGTAATCTGCATAAAGCTACTTTGCTGGCACAGGCAATGGCAGGACTGAGAGTGGATAAATGAAATACTCCATTTCCTAGAGCTTGTTTTAACTGTAGAAAGCGTGGTCATACTAAAAAGAATGTAGAAAACATCAGCGAGTTAGGCCACCAGATAGGGGAAAAAAGAAAATGGCTGAGCCCGAAATATGTCCAAAATGTAAAAAAGGAAAATATTGGGCTAAACAGTGTCACTCTAAGTTTGATAAAGATGGGAACCCGATTTTGGGAAATACCACAGACGGTAGTGCTGGATTAGATTTATGCTGCACAAAAGCTGTGAGCCTTCTGCCTGGGGAACCCCCATAAAACGTCCCAACAGGAGTCTGTGGACCCTTGCCAGTGTGGACAAAGGATTACTTTTAGGAAGGTCTAGTTTAAGTTTAAAAGGGATACAAATACATACAGGAGTCATTGATTCAGATTACAATGGGGAAATTCTAATTGTTATATCTACTTCTGTTCCCTGGAAAGCAGGGCCAGGAGAGCGCATAGCACAGCTCCTGATTGTGCCGTATGTGGGAATGGGAAAAAGTGAAATTAAACAAACAGGAAGATTTGGAAGCACAAATAAACAAGGCAAAGCAGCTTATTGGGTAAATCAAATTACTGATAAACATCCTACCTGTGAAATAACTATTCAGGGAAAGAAATTTAAAGGTTTGGTAGATACAGGAATGGACATTTCAGTCATTTATATACAGCACTGGCCATCCACATGACCAATTCAACCCACTCAATTTAACATAGTTGGAGCTGGTAAAAGCCCCTGAAGTATATCAAAGTAGTTATATTTTGCATTGTGAAGTGCCTTATGGACAACCTGGGACTATTCAACCAATTATAACTTCTGCACCTATAAGCTTATGGGGAAGAGATTTATTACAACAATGGGGAGCATAAGTTCTAATTCCAGAACAATTATATAGCCCTCAGAATCAACGTATGATGCATGAAATGAGGTATGTCCCTGGTATGGGACTAGAAAAAAATGTGCAGGGTTTGAAAGAACCACTTCAAGTGGAAAGACAAAGTTCCTGCCAAGGTTTGGGATATCAATTTTGATGGCGGCCATTGTTAAGCCTCCAGAATCTATACCTTTATAACGGTTAACAGATAAGCCAATTTGGATAGAACAATGGCCTCTGAGTAAAGAGAAACTGGAGGCTTTAGATAACTTAAAATTGGCCTTTAATAGTCATAGATTTAAAAGACTTTCTTTACTATCCCCTTAGCTGAGCAAGACTGTGAACGGTTTGCATTTACAATTCCTGTGGTAAACAACTTGCATCCTGCTAAGCATTTTCATTGTTTTACAGATGGGTCTAGTAATGGTAAAGCTTCTTATTCTGGATAAAAAGGTAAAATTTTCCAGACGCCCTATACTTCAGCTCAGAAAGTGGAGCTTATAGCAGTAATTGAGGTATTGACTGCTTTTGATATGCCTATTAATGTGATTTGTGATTCTTCATACATGGTTCATTCCACACAGCTAATTGAAAATGCTCAGTTACAAATTCATACAGATGAACAACTGATGACAAAACCCCCCCAAAAAAGAGAAGAAATAGGGATTATGGGACAGCCCATACACAGTAGAATCTAGCATTATTAACTTTAAAATATTTGAGCTTGCCCAATGGCCAGATGTTATCAGCAGCTGAACAGCATCTACAGAAACCAGCTGCAAATACAGAAGAAGAACAACTGGTTTGGTGGAGAGATCCGGTATCAAAAGTCTGGGAAATAGGTAAAATAATAACTTGGAGTAGAAGGTATGCTTGTGTTTCTCCAGGCCAAAATCAACAGCTGATTTGGATACCATCAAGACACCTGAAACCTTATCATGAGCCAGATGCCAAGGAAGAGATTCCAGGAGGATCCTGAGGATCCTCTGTTTGCAGCCATGTTGAGGCTGATGCTGAGGAGGACCTCAACTGTAACGCGCAACACCCACTGAACACAGCCACCCACCTGGGGACAGATCAAGAAACTGTCACAGGTGGTGGAAGAAAACCTGAGGAAAGCAGTACAACCAGTCACAATGAGTAATTTAATGGTAGCTATGATAGTGATGACCACCATTGCCATGAGTATTCCTTCAGCAAGGGCTGACACAGAGAACAATTATACTTATTGGGCATATTTATCAATCTTGGCTGGTAATAATGCTTGGATGTAATCACTCTATGACACAGTTACACATGTTTTCTGATCTCAGTATTTACCATAATAAATCTGCTCCTGTAATTGAGGCATACCGCCCTCAAAAACCTATTTGTAAACAAAATTGAACCTGGTCAGAAAAAATGAACATATTTGTTTAGGAAGATTGTATTGCAGAACAGGCAGAGGCGCTGCACAATGATTCCTATGGAGTAATTATTAATTGGTCCCCTAAGGTGTTTAGCTTAAATTGCACCTCTCAGTCTGCATGCCATGGCCACACTATGCTCAGCTGATCTGAACAAAACGGTCAGTTTTGTGGCCAGTTTATGGCCAGATTTTTTTGGTGGGGGGGGGGGGCCTGTTCCCAACATGTCTCCCTTCTTTGATTTGCAAAGTGATAAAAGCAAAGGCAGCTTTGTCATGGTGAGCTACTTCTTGCAGGAGGCAGAATCCACATCTGCAGACTATACAAACAACACAGATTAAAAAGCACAATCATCATCGAAATCACAGCGCTTCCAAGTGTTTTTATCCTTTATTTTTAGTAGAGATGGAGTTTCCCCATGTTGTCCAGGCTTGTCTTGAACTCCTGGCCTCAAGTGATCCACCCTCCTTGGCCTCCCAAAGTGTTGGGATTACAGGCATGAGCCACTGCTCCCCACCGTGATCCATTTTGAGTTAATTTAAAAAAATAAGTTATGAGATACTCTGTTTTTGCTTTGTTTTGTTTGTATAACTTTAAGGGACACAATGACGGTTTTGCTACATGAATATATTGCATAGAAGTCTGGCATTTAGTGTAATAGTCACACAAACAATGTACATTTTACCCATTAAGTAATTTCTCATGCCTCACCTTCTTCCCAACCTCACTCCCTTCTGAGTCTCCAAGGCCTATCATATCACTTTCTATGTCTGTGTGTACAAAGCATTCAGCTCCTACTTATAAATGAGAGTAAGTATTGGTAATTATTATTACTGATAGTGGCGGGAGATAGACACATCCCTAGGCAGACAGGGGTGGGTCCCTGGTGAAACCTGACCTTCAAACCAAAGATAATTTAAAGCCTGAACTGAGCTGCCAGTTCTGGGTAAAGGCCACAACTGAAGTGAGAAGTTCCTCAATGCCTTTTACCCAATCAAATGGTGCTTTTTCTAGGCCTACCCATGGACTAGTCAGCATTCACTCCCTCATTCTGAGCCCATAAAAGTCCTGGTCTCAGCCACACATTGGGCTACTGACTTTTGGGACCCTCTCACACAGAGGGCTACCCACTCTTGGGTCGCCTCTCTGCTGATAACTTTCCTTCTGTTGCTCAACAAATCTATTCTCCATCTTGCTTACTCTCTGGTATCAGTGCACCTCATTCCTCTTGGACATGGGACAATAACACAGAACCTACCAAACAGACGATGTGAAAGTAGCTGTAACATCATAAACCCTCCCTCAAGTTTGCCAAGCTGCTGGGCACCACACACCCCTATTCGCCAAGCTACAAGTGGTAAAAATGAACTGTAACATGAATAAACTGTAACATGCCCCCACCCCACCATACACCATGCTGTGGGGCCTGAGAACAAACAAAAGCCATAACACAAATGAACTGCAACAAGCCCCCCACCACCCTTGTTTGCCAAGCTGAGTCCTTGGGGACTCAGACCTTGGGACTCCCTGGGAAAGAGGCATAGCACCACTTGGGACTCTACAGTTGCTTGCATTTCCAAATTTTTGGGCATCACTGAATTCCCCTCATCCAGATGCAGGCGCCCAAGGTGGAAGCAGGTCATGGCATGCCAGCCTCAGCCCTGGGTTTAGTGCAGAGCCCATAGTGGTTGCAAAATCCAGGCATGAACCAAGCACAGCCTGTCGGGCTGGGTGGGCAGAGTGAGCCCAGTGGTGAGCCCAGAACCAAGTGACGCCAAGTCAGAGGCACTTCTGACCATGGAGATTTCTGCCTAGCAAAATGGCACCAAAAGAATCCTGTGTCATTTCCTCAACTGGGTGATCAAAGTCAACTTCAATGGTGATGTCATGTTGATAGTATATACCCCTAATATACTGGAAGAAAATGAACTGTATATCTTTGGTTTTTCTCCTTAAATCCCAAAAGTCCCAGTCTAATTAGAAAAACATAAGGCAAATTCAAGTTGAGGGACATTCTACAAAATAATTAAACAGTAGTCATCAAAATTATTAAAGTCAGAAAAGAAAAGGAAAATCTAAGAACCTGCCACTACCAGAAATGTGGTATCCTGAATTGAATCCTGGAACAGAAAAAATAATATTAGGCAAAACATTAAGAAGGTCTGAATAGAGTTTATATTTCAGTTAATACAAAGGTTAACTTACTTTATGGTAAATACCTTCTGTACACCAGATGAAAAATTACTGATAGACTTACAAAGGAAATTTGACATTAGCATGCAAGATTATAGCATGGTTCTCTAAGAATTTGATCAGTTAAATAAACATAAACAATTAAGAATATAGCCATTCTGAATGTCATAAATGACATGTAATCTTGTGGACATTTTGCAAACTCAGCATGCAAATGTAGAAACCAGGTTTAGGAAGACAAATGCTGCATAATCTCATTTATATGTGGAATATAAGAAAGTTAAACTCTCAGAAGCACAGAGTAGAGTAATGGTTGTCAGTGCCTACAGGGTGGAGGAAATAGGGAGTTGTTGGTCAAAGAGCACACAGCTGAAGTTATGCAAGATGAATAAATTCTGCAGACCTAGTATATAGCATGGTGACTGGGGTTAATAAGAATATATTATATTATTGAAATTTGCTAATGGGATAGATCTTAAATACCATCAGCCCACATGCATGCACACAAAGGTAACTATGTGAGGTGATTGCTATGCAAATTCATTTGACTGTGGTAGTCATTTAACAGTGTGTACATATATCAAAACATAAAGTTGTACACTTTAAGTATTTTTGAATTTTGTTTGTAAATTACATTACCAAGCAATGGGCTTACTGTCTGATGGGCATAGAAACCAACACCGTGACACTATCTTTTGAGAAAAGAAAAGCTTTACTGCAAGTCAGCTGGCAAGGGGACAGGAGACAACGTTCGAATCTGTCGCTCCGAGCTGAGGGTGAGTCAAGCTTTTATAGTGGTCCCAGCTAGTCCCTGGTGATGCCAACAGTCTCTGCTGTTCTGCCAGGCTGGTGGTGTTCAGAGTTAGGAGGTTAAAGCCCTTTCTGTTGACCATGGCTGGGCAATTTTGGCTCTGTACCACCTGAAACAATTTAAGCAATCATTAGTCATCTGGAGCTGGTTCCATGGTTACAATTATACCTCAAAAATGCTGGAAAATAAAAAACAAAACTTAGATATGTGCAATATTTTTAAGCATACAAGACACATTTTGAATATTGGTTATTTTCTAAGCCCTACATCCAACTCTTACAGACATCAAAAAAATTAATACACATATGACATTCTCTGACAACAAAAATATTGGATTATAAATTTACAATAAAATAAACTACAAATTATACATCTAAATAAAACTTAAAATCCCACCTGTAAATATCTGATTGATAAATGAAAATGTACAAAAATACCTTAAAATTTTGTACTTGTGAAAATATTTTTTTGATAGGAATTCATGAGACGTAGCTAAGGCATATTTCAAAAGAATTTCAGACCCTTAAATTCTTATGTTTGCTTAAAAAGATGAAAATTAATAAAATCAACATCCAACTTAATAATTTACCAAATATCTGTATCTATATAAACCCAAAATAGAAAAAGATGATACAATACAGGTAAAATCAAATACCAATATAATAAAAATGCATTCAATAGAGCATCAAAACTTTGATTGTTTAAAAATAATAAACAGAAAAGTATCTGGTAGGATTTATCAATAAAAACAGAAAGAAAACCAGTTTGCATAAATGCATGTAGTGACAAAGTTATGTATTCATAAGTGCCTAACATATTACTAGGAAAAAATGTCATGCCAATCAACTTTAAATTTATATAAAATAATTGGAAAATTTTCCCAAAGTAATCACTTATGACCATTGAAACAGAAGGACATAGGTATTTAAAAAATACTTAAAAAAACAAAACAGTTGAACCAGTAGTTTAAATTTTGCCTCCTCAAAGCAACAACACAAATAATTTTAGAAGTAATTTCTAAAAAATAAATGCTGGCCGGGCGCGGTGGCTCAAGCCTGTAATCCCAGCACTTTGGGAGGCCGAGACGGGCGGATCACGAGGTCAGGAGTTCGAGACCATCCTGGCTAACACGGTGAAACCCCGTCTCTACTAAAAAATACAAAAAACTAGCCGGGCGAGGTGGCGGGCGCCTGTAGTCCCGGCTACTCGGGAGGCTGAGGCGGGAGAATGGCGTAAAAACCCGGGAGGCAGAGCTTGCAGCAGTGAGCTGAGATCCGGCCACTGCACTCCAGCCTGGGCGACACAGCGAGACTCCGTCTCAAAAAAAATAAATACATAAATAAATAAATAAATAAATAAATAAATAAATAAATGCTACAGTAACCAAATTAGGATTAAACCGCAAATAAAGTGAACATTCTCTAATTTATTTATTTGAAGCCAATAGGTATTAAAGAAAAAATAAAAGCAAATAATGCAAAATCCAGAAAAAAATACTGACCAAACTCACTTATAGCTCTAGATACCACCACTCTAAAGGAAATTATTAGCAAAATAAATTCTGCAATTTTATATGAAAATAGAAATCATGAGCAATTAAAATCTCATCAGGATAATTTAACTTTAAAACATTTATGAAAAATTCAATGCAAAACTTATTTTACAGGGAAAACTAGATTGATCATAATGAATCCAACAATAAAATTCCTCATTTGAGAAAGATCATAGGAAATTTTGCTTACTTCAGAATTATCCCGTTACATTTTCTTTAAAATCATGTAAGAATGTGTCTATGAACATTTTTCATCAATATTGTATGGGCAGTCCTTTTCAGCAAGGAAAATTTTTTAAAAAGATATAATGATTTGCCATGGCAAAATCAAAGAGTCATGGTTAACAGATCATTGAAAGGATACATGGAAAATCCTATAGGGTCTATGGAGAAATGTTTTTATAAGTAAGATAATTCACCAAGGTGACTAAATTTAAGTTTAGAAAAATCAATTGTATTTCTCAATATCATCACAGAAATGTTCTCACAAAGAGTGAGAATATGTAAGTATTAAAAGAGTTAACATTTATGATAACTTTAGAACTAATAGAAATAAGTCTAGGAAAATATTTGTAGTTGCTTTATGTAGAATAATTTGTTGTTCTTTATGTATTTGTTGGAATACATATGAGAAGACTTTAACTGAGAAGTAATACACATTCTTAAATACAGTCAGTAAAAGCAGATTGATTTTTTTTTAAAAGTATCTATAAGCAGAGATTCTTTAAAAATAAGGTTAGCATGTGTTTTCAAATAAAATTTAACAAGCAATGTATACATTTATTTTGGAAAAGTCAGTGGCCAAAAATATCCCTAAATACACTGAAGAAATAGATTGAAGACAAATATTGCTTTACCAGAGAGAAATATTGGAAAGTTGTGATAATACCAAAATACATCCAAGCTATACATTTGTTTTATATATCATATAATTGCTGTTATATGATTTGGGTACACACAGAAGAGTGGGGGAAGAATCAACCAATTATACCCTAACCACTGGTTATTCATATGGATAAACAAAACATTGAAACACTATTCTTTATTAAAGTTGAATTAGAGATATAAATATAAAAGTAAATAATTATAAACTTTAGAAGAAAATACCTGGCATAATCTTTATTGGTCCAAAGTATGAATATCTATTAAGATAAAGAAACAAAAACTCAAATGGATATGACCAACAAATTATACTACAGTAAGACTAAATTTTAATAGTTCTTAAATTATGATACTAAAATGAAAAAAGCAATCCACAATCACTTTTAGAACTGATAAAACATTTTACATTTATAATTTAGACATTATTACTATTAGGATTATATAAATAATTTCTACAACAAATAAAGACAGGAAATAACAAAACAGGCAAACAGTAAGACAGGGCAGTTCACAGGAGGGGAGTTCTAAATTGCAGAAAAGTGTAACACATTTCTTAGCAAAAAGAAATAAAAATTTACAGTTAGTGTAGAAAAATAAATCTAATACACAAAATGTGTGTGTGTGTATTGTTAGGAAAATAGAAACTCATACGCAGATGATGAAATATTGCATAGATTGGATATAAAAGGTTCTTACTTGTGTGATTATTAGATATTCTGAAATACCTTCAGTCTGAAGACTGGCAAAAGCCAGAGCCAGAACCAGAGTCAGAGCCAGAAAAAACAGTTTTTTTTTCTGTTTTTTTTTTTTTTGCTTTTTTTTTTTTTTTGCTTTTTTTTTCTCCAGAGCCAGAAAAAAAAAAAATAGTTTCAGTTCAAAGGCAGTCAGAAAGGCAAAATTCTCTTTTGTTTGGAAGGAGAATCAGCTTTTTGTTCTAGTCAGGTCTTCAACTGATTGAACGATCCCCACTATTATTACGGAGGCCACTCTGCTTTACTCTGCCTCCTGATTTGAATGTTAATCTCATTTAAAAATGACTTCAGGAGATAGAGACACAAAAAACCCGCCAAAAAATCAATGAATCCAGGAGCTGATTTTTTGAAAATATCGACAAAATTGATAGACTGATAGCAAGACTAATAAAAAGAAAAGAGAGAAGAATCAAATATGCAATAAAAAATGATAAAGGGGATATCACCACCGACCCCACAGAAATACAAACTTCCATCAGAGAATACTATAAACACCTCTATGCAAATAAACTAGAAAATCTAGAAGAAATGAATAATTTCCTGGACACTTACACTCTCCCAAGACTAAACAAGGAAGAAGTTGAAACCCTGAATAGACCAATAACAGGCTATGAAATTGAGGCAATAATTAATAGCCTACCAACCAAAAAAAGCCCAGGACCAGACGGATTCACAGCCTAATTCTACCAGAGGTAAAAGGAGGAGTTGGTACCATTCCTTCTGAAACTATTCCAATCAACAGAAAAAGAGAGAATCCTCCCTAACTCATTTTACTAGGCCAAAATCATCCTGATACCAAAGCCTGACAGAGACACAACAGAAAAAGAGAATTTTAAACCAATATCCCTGATGAACATCGATGCAAAAATCCTCCAAAAAATACTGACAAACTGAATCCAGCAGCACATCCAAAAGCTTATCCACCACGATCAAGTGGACTTCATCCCTGGGATGCAAGGCTGGTTCAACTTAGGCAAACCAATAAATGTAATCCAGCATATAAACAGAACCAAAGACAAAAACCACATGATTAATTCAATCGAGGCAGAAAAGGCCTTTGACAAAATTCAACAGCCCTTCATGCTAAAAACGCTCAATAAATTCGGTATTGATAGGACATATCTCAAAATAATAAGACCTATTTATGACAAACTCACAGCCAATATCATACTGAATGGGCAAAAACGAAGCATCCCTTTTGAAAACTGGCACAAGACAGGGATGCCCTCTCTCACCACTCCTATTCAACATAGTGTTGGAACTTCTGGCAAGGGCAGATGACATGATTGTATATTTAGAAAACCCCATTATCTCAGCCCAAAATCTCCTTAAGCTGATAAGTAACTTCAGCAGTCTCAGGATACAAAATTAATGTGCAAAAATCACAAGCATTCTTTTTTTTTTTTTTTTTTTTTTTTTTTGAGACAGAGTCTCGCTTAGTCGCCCAGGCTGGAGTGCAATGGCACGATCTCGGCTCACTGCAAGCTCCGCCTCCCGGGTTCACGCCATTCTCCTGCCTCAGCCTCCCCAGTAGCTGGGACTACAGGCGCCCGCCGCCTCGCCCTGCTAATTTTTTGCATTTTTAGTAGAGACGGGGTTTCACCGTGGTCTCGATCTCCTGACCTTGTGATCCGCCCGCCTCGGCCTCCCAAAGTGCTGGGATTACAGGCGTGAGCCACCGCGCCCGGCTACAAGCATTCTTATACACCAGTAACAGACAGACAGCCAAATCATGAATGAACCATTCACAATAGCTTCAAAGAGAATAAAATACCTAGGAATCCAACTTACAAGGAATGTAAAGGACCTCTTCAAGGAGAACTACAAACCACTGCTCAGTGAAATAAAAGAGGACACAAACAAATGGAAGAACATACCATGCTCCTGGATAGGAAGAATCCATATTGTGAAAATGGTCATACTGCCCAAAGTAATTTATAGATTCAATTCCATCCCCATCAAGCTATCAATGAGTTTCTTCACAGAATTGGAAAAAACTGCTTTAAAGTTCATATGGAACCAAAAAAGACCCCACATTGCCAAGACAATCCTAAGTCAAAGGAACAAAGCTGGAGGCATCACGCTACCTGACTTCAAGCTATACTATAAGGCTATATTAACCAAAACATCATGATACTGGTACCAAAACAGAGATATAGACCTATGGAACAGAACAGAGCCTCAGAAATAATACCACACATCTACAACCATCTGATCTTTGATAAACCTGAGAAAAACAAGAAATGGGGAAAGGATTCCCTGTTTAATAAATTGTGCTGGGAAAACTGGTTAGCCATATGTAGAAAGCTGAAACTAGATAGCTTCCTTACTCCTTATACGAAAATTAATTCAAGATGGATTAGAGACTTAAATGTTAGATCTAATACCATAAAAACCCTAGAAGAAAACCTAGGTAATACCATTCAGGACATATGCATGGTCAAGGACTTCATGTCTAAAACACCAAAAGCAATGGCAACAAAAGCCAAAATTGACAAATGGGATCTAATTAAACTAAAGAGCTTCTGTAAAGCAAAAGAAACCACCATCAGAGTGAACAGGCAACCTACAGAATGGGAGAAATTTTTGCAATCTACTCATCTGACAAAGGGCTATCCAGAACCTACAAAGAACTCAAACAAATTTACAAGAAAAAAACAAACAAATCCATCAAAAAGTGGGCAAAGGATATGAGCAGACACTTCTCAAAAGAAGACATTCATACAGCCAACAGATGCATGAAAAAATGCTCATCATCACTGGCCATCAGAGAAATGCAAATCAAAACCACAACGAGATACCATCTCACACCAGTTAGAATGGCAATCATTAAAAAATCAGGAAACAACAGGTGCCAGAGAGGATGTGGAGAAATAGGAACACTTTTACACTGTTGGTGGGACTGTAAACTAGTTCAACCATTGTGGAAAACAGTATGGCGATTCCTCAAGTATCTAGAACTAGAAATACCATTTGACCCAGCCATCCCATTACTGGGTATATACCCAAAGGATTATAAGTCATGCTACTATAAAGACACATGCACACGTATGTTTATTGCAGCACTATTCACCATAGCAAAGACTTGGAATCAATCCAAAAGACCATCAGTGACAGACTGGATTAAGAAAATTTGGCACATATACACCATGGAATAGTATAGATTTAGCAGTATTAAAAGTAATAAATGTTAACCCTAATTATGTTATCTTTCTTTATATTAAAATTGTGTTTTTATAATAAGTATTGATTGTGCCTTCCTCTTGGATTTGCAAAATCATTTTTGTCTTTAGTTCCTCTGATGATTAATAACTCTAGAAGATATAGCAAAATTGTACTTTAGACTGGCAATTTAACTGCTTCTTTTAAATATAAGAAAGTTTGCAGTTGACTTCTTATTTATATGTATGTTATACATAAAGAAAACCATACAAATATAAATTTATACATTGACGAATTATCACAAAGTGAATGTAAGCTTATAAATAACCCCCAGATCTTTATCCTTACTCTATCCAAATGCAAGTGTTATCCTGAATTCTAAAGATCATATTTATTAGTTGCTAGAGTTAGCATTAAGTGGAATTATAGAACATTCACTCTTGCATAGGGCTTCTTTCATTCAATACAATGCTTGTGAGATTTATCCATGTTATTGCTTATAACAGTAGATTATTTATTTTGATTGCTGTAGCATACTTAGCTGTGTAAATATATTCTCTAAATTGTAGCTACTGAAAAACAGAATTTGTTAACTTTAATTTTAATGTGGCATTTTATTAATCTTTTCTTTATGGTTAAAGCCTCTTCTCTTTTGAGACAAGGTCTCGCTCTGCAGCCCAGGCTGGAATGCAGTGGTGCCAACATGGCTCACTGCAGCCTTGACCTCCTGGGCTCAAGCAATCCTCCCATGTCAGCCTCCCCAGTAGCAGGGACTATAGATGTGTACAACCACTCCTGACTAAAAATTTTTTTAAAATAGAAACAGGGTCTCCCCATGTTACCCAGGCTGGTGTCAAACTCCTGGGTTAAATCCTTTTTAATTTGTGTCAAGAACTAGTTCTCCAAACCACATGTATATTCATAATACCCATGACAGTTAATTTTATATGTCAAGTTGACTGGTTCATGGGGTATTGAGATATTTGGTTAAATATTATCCTGGATGTTTCTCTGTGTGTGTGTGTGTGTGTGTGTGTGTGTGTGTGTGTTTGTTTTGGTAATATTAATATTTAAATCCGTAGACCGAATAAAGCAGATTGCCCTCTCTAATGTAGATGGGACTCAGTCAATCAGACAAAGACCTGAATAGAACAAAAACCTAATTTCCCCAAAGGCCTTAAAATTGGGACATCGGAGGGCGGAGCAAGATGGCCAAATAGGAACAGCTCCAGTCTCCAGCTCCCAGAACGAGCGACACAGAAGACAGGTGATTTCTGCATTTTAAACTGAGGTACTGGGTTCATCTCACTGGCGATTGCTGGACAATTTGCCTGGAGGGTCCCAGGCCCACAGAGCCTCCCTAATTGCTAGCACAGCAGCCTGCGATCTAACTGCAAGGCAGCAGCAAGGCTGGGGGAGGGGTGCCTGCCATTGCTGAGGCTTAAGTAGGTAAACAAAGCCGCTGGGAGGCTCAAACTGGGTGGAGCTCACAGCAGCTCAAGGAGGCCTGCCTGTCTCTGTAGACTCCACCTCTGGGGACAGAGCACAGCTGAACTACAACAACAACAACAACAACAACAACAACAACAGCAGCAGCAGAAACCTCTGCAGATGCAAACGACTCTGTCTGACAGCTTTGAAGAGAGCAGTGGATCTCCCAACATGGAAGTTGAGATCTGCGAACGGACAGATTGCCTGCTCAAGTGGGTCCCTGACCCCTGAGTAGCCTAACTGGGAGACATCCCCCACTAGGGGCAGACTGACACCCCACACCTCACACGGTGGAGTACACCCCTGAGAGGAAGCTTCCAAAGCAAGAATCAGACAGGTACACTCGCTGTTCAGCAATATTCTATCTTCTGCAGCCTCTACTGCTGAGACCCAGGCAAATAGGGTCTGGAGTGGACCTTAAGCAATCTCCAACAGACCTACAGCTGAGGGTCCTGACTGTTAGAAGGAAAACTAACAAACAGGAAGGACACTCACACCAAAACCCCATCAGTACATCACCATCATCAAAGACCAGAGGCAGATAAAACCACAAAGATGGGGAAAAAGCAGGACAGAAAAGCTGGAAATTCAAAAAATAAGAGCACATCTACCCCTCCAAAGGAACGCAGCTCATCGCCAGCAACAGATCAAAGCTGGATGGAGAGTGACTTTGACGAGATGAGATAAGAAGGCTTCAGTCCATCAAACTTCTCAGAGCTAAAGGAGGAATTATGTAGCCAGCGCAAAGAAACTAAAAATCTTGAAAAAAGAGTGGAAGAATTGATAACTAGAATAATTAATGCAGAGAAGGCCATAGACGAACTGACAGAGATGAAAACCATGACACGAGAAATACTTGACAAATGTACAAGCTTCAATAACCAACTCGATCAACTGGAAGAAAGAGTATCAGCGATTGAGGATCAAATGAATGAAATGAAGCAAGAAGAGAAATCTAAAGAAAGAAGAAGAAAAAGAAATGAACAAAGCCTGCAAGAAGTATGGGATTATGTAAAAAGACCAAATCTACATCTGATTGGGGTGCCTAAAAGTGAGGGGGAAAATGGAACCAAGTCGGAAAACACTCTTCAGGATATCATCCAGGAGAACTTCCCCAACCTAGTAGGGCAGGCCAACATTCAAATTCAGGAAATACAGAGAACACCACAAAGATACTCCTCGAGAAGAGTAACTCCAAGGCACATAATTGCCAGATTCACCAAAGTTGAAATGAAGGAAAAAATCTTAAGGGCAGCCAGAGAGAAAGGTCGGGTTACCCACAAAGGGAAGCCCATCAGACTAACAGCAGATCTCTCGGCAGAAACTCTACAAGCCAGAAGAGAGTGGGGGCCAATATTCAACATTCTTAAAGAAAAGAATTTTAAACCCAGAATTTCATATCCTGCCAAACTAAGTTTCATAAGTGAAGGAGAAATAAAATCCTTTACAGATAAGCAAATGCTTAGAGATTTTGTCATTACCAGGCCTGCCTTACAAGAGACCCTGAAGGAAGCACTAAACATGGAAAGGAACAACCAGTACCAGCCATTGCAAAAACATGCCAAAATGTAAAGACCATCGAGGCTAGGAAGAAACTGCATCAACTAACGAGCAAAATAACCAGTTAATATCATAATGGCAGGATCAAGTTCACACATAACAATATTAACCTTAAGCGTAAATGGACTAAATGCTCCAATTAAAAGACACAGACTGGCAAACTGGATAAAGAGTCAAGACCCATCAGTTTGCTGTATTCAGGAGACCCATCTCACATGCAGAGACATACATAGGCTCAAAATAGAGGGACGGAGGAAGATCTACCAAGCAAATGGAGAAAAAAAAAAAAAAAATAGCAGGGGTTGCAATACTAGTCTCTGATAAAACAGACTTTAAACCATCAAAGATCGAAAGAGACAAAGAAGGCCATTACATAATGGTAAAGGGATCAATTCAACAGGAAGAGCTAACTATCCTAAATATATATGCACCCAATACAGGAGTACCTAGATTCATAAAGCAAGTCCTTAGAGATTTACAAAGAGATTTAGACTCCCATACAATAATAATGGGAGACTTCAACACCCCACTGTCAACATTGACAGATCAACGAGACAGAAAGTTAACAAGGATATCCAGGAATTGAACTCACCTCTGCAGCAAGCAGACCTAATAGACATCTACAGAACTCTCCACCCCAGATCAACAGAATATACATTCTTCTCAGCACCACATCACACTTATTCCAAAATTGACCACATAATTGGAAGTAAAGCACTCCTCAGCAAATGTACAAGAATGGAAATGATAACAAATTTTCTCTCAGACCACAGTGCAATCAAACTAGAACTCAGGATTATGAAACTCAATCAAAACCGCTCAACTACATGGAAACTGAATAACCTGCTCCTGAGTGACTACTGGGTACATAACAAAATGAAGGCAGAAATAAGAATGGCGATCATTAAAAAGTCAGGAAACAACAGGTGCTGGAGAGGATGTGGAGAAATAGGAACACTTTTACACTGTTGGTGGGATTGTAAACTAGTTCAACCATTATGGAAAACAGTATGGCGATTCCTCAAGGATCTAGAACTAGATGTACCATATGACCCAGCCATCCCATTACTGGGTATATACCCAAAGGATTATAAATTATGCTGCTATAAAGACACATGCACACGTATGTTTATTGCGGCACTATTCACAATAGCAAAGACTTGGAATCAACCCACATGTCCATCAGTGACAGACTGGATTAAGAAAATGTGGCACATATACACCATGGAATACTATGCAGCCATAAAAAAGGATGAGTTTGTGTCCTTTGTAGGGATATGGATGCAGCTGGAAACCATCATTCTTAGCAAACTATCACAAGAACAGAAAACCAAACACCGCATGTTCTCACTCATAGGTGGGAACTGAACAATGAGATCACTTGGACTTGGGAAGGGGAACATCACACACCGGGGCCTATCATGGGGAGGGGGGAGGGGGGAGGGATTGCACTGGGAGTTATACCTGATGTAAATGACGAGTTGATGGGTGCAGCACACCAACATGGCACAAGTATACATATGTAACAAACCTGCACGTTATGCACATATACCCTACAACTTAAAGTATAATAATAATAAATAAATTTAAAAAAATAAAATAAATAAATAAAATGGAAAGCAAAACTTAAAAAAAAAAAAAAAGATATTCTATGAAAACCAATGAGAACAAAGATACAACATACCAGAATCATACCACATTAAAAGCAGTGTGTAGAGGGAAATTTATAGCACTAAATGCCCACAAGAGAAAGCTGGAAAGATCTAAAATGGACACTCTAACATCACAATTAAAAGAACTAGAGAAGCAAGAGCAAACACATTCAAAAGCTAGCAGAAGGCAAGAAATAACTAAGATCAGAGCAGAACTGAAGGAGATAGAGACACAAAAAACCCTCCAAAAAAATCAATGAATCCAGGAGTTGGTTTTTTGGAAAGATCAACAAAATTGATAGACCACTAGCAAGACTAATAAAGAAGAAAAGAGAGAAGAATCAAATAGACACAATAAAAAATGATGAAGGGGATATCACCACCGATCCCACAGAAATACAAACTACCATCAGAGAATAGTATAAACACCTCTATGTAAATAAACTAGAAAATCTAGAAGAAATGGATAATTTCCTGGACACTTACACTTTCCCAAGACTAAACCAGGAAGAAGCTGAATTTCTGAATAGACCAATAGCAGGCTATGCAATTGAGGCAATAATTAATAGCCTACCAACCAAAAAACGTCCAGGACCAGATGGATTCACAGGTGAATTCTACCAGAGGTACAAGGAGGAGCTGGTACCTTTCCTTCTGAAACTATTCCAATCAATAGAAAAAGAGGGAATCCTCTCTAACTCATTTTATGAGGCCAATATCATCCTGATACCAAAGCCTGACAGAGACACAACAGAAAAAGAGAATTTTAGACCCATATCCCTGATGAACATCGATGCAAAAATCCTCAATAAAATACTGGCAAACCAGATCCAGCAGCACATCCAAAACTTTTCCACCATGATCAAGTGGGCTTCATCCCTGGGATGCAAGGCTGGTTCGACATATGCAAACCAATAAACATAATCCAGCATATAAACAGAACCAAAGACAAAAACCACATGATTATCTCAATAGATGCAGAAAAGGCCTTTGACAAAATTCAACAGCCCTTCATGCTAAAAACGCTCAATAAATTCGGTATTGATGGAACGTATCTCAAAATAATAAGAGCTATTTATGACAAACCCACAGCCAATATCATACTGAATGGGCAAAAACGGGAAAATTTCCCTTTGAAAATTGGCACAAGACAGGGATGTCCTCTCTCGCCACTCCTATTCAACATAGTGTTGGAAGTTCTGGCTAGGGCAATTAGGCAAGAGAAAGAAATCAAGGGTATTCAGTCAGGAAAAGAAGAAGTCAAATTGTCCCTGTTTGCAGATGACATGATTGTATATTTAGAAAACCCCATTATCTCAGCCCAAAATCTCCTTAAGCTGATAAGCAACTTCAGCAAAGTCTCAGGATACAAAATTAATGTGCAAAAATCACAAGCATTCTTATACAACAGTAACAGACAAACAGAGAGCCAAATCATGAATGAACTTCCATTCACAATTGCTTCAAAGAGAATAAAATACCTAGGAATCCAACTTACAAAGGATGTTAAAGGACCTCTTCAAGGAGAACTACAAACCACTGCTCAGTGAAATAAAAGAGGACACAAACAAATGGAAGAACATACCATGCTCATGGATAGGAAGAATCAATATTGTGAAAATGGCCATACTGTCCAAGGTAATTTATAGATTCAATGTCATTCCCATGAAGCTACCAATGAGTTTCTTCACAGAATTGGAAAAAACTGCTTTAAAGTTCATATGGAACCAAAAAAGACCCTACATTGCCAAGACAATCCTAAATCAAAAGAACAAAGCTGGAGGCATCACGCTACCTGACTTCAAACTATACTACAAGGCTACAGTAACCAAAACAGCATGGTACTGGTACCAAAACAGAGATATAGACCAATGGAACAGAACAGAGTCCTCAGAAATAATACCACACATCTACAGCCATCTGATCTTTGACAAACCTCAGAAAAACAAGAAATGGGGAAAAGATTCCCTATTTAATAAATGGTGCTGGGAAAATTGGCTAGCCATAAGTAGAAAGCTGAAACTGGATCCTTTCCTTACTTCTTATACGAAAATTAATTCAAGATGGATTAGAGACTTAAATGTTAGATCTAATACCATAAAAACCCTAGAAGAAAACCTAGGTAATACCATTCAGGACATATGCATGGTCAAGGACTTCATGTCTAAAACACCAAAAGCAACGGCAACAAAAGCCAAAATTGACAAATGGGATCTAATTAAACTAAAGAGCTTCTGCATAGCAAAAGAAACTACCATCAGAGTGGACAGGCAACCTACAGAATGGGAGAAAATTTTTGTAATGTACTCATCTGACAAAGGGTTAATATCCAGAACCTATAAAGAACTCAAACAAATTTACAAGAACAAAACAAACAACCCCATCGAAAAGAGGGCAAAGGATATGAACAGACATTTCTCAAAAGAAGACATGCATACAGCCAACAGACACATGAAAAAATGCTCATTATCACTGGCCATCAGAGAAATGCAAATCAAAACCACAACGAGATACCATCTCACACCAGTTAGAATGGCAATCATTAAAAAATCAGGAAACAACAGGTGCCGGAGAGGATGTGGAGAAATAGGAACACTTTTACACTGTTGGTGGGATTGTAAACTAGTTCAACCATTATGGAAAACAGTATGGTGATTCCTCAAGTATCTAGAACTAGAAGTACCATATGAACCAGCCATCCCATTACTGGGTATATACCCAAAGGATTATAAATCATGCTACTATAAAGACACATGCACACGTATGTTTATTGCGGCACTATTCACAATAGCAAAGACTTGGAATCAACCCAAATGTCCATCAGTGACAGACTGGATTAAGAAAATGTGGCACATATACACCATGGAATACTATGCAGCCATAAAAAAGGATGCGTTTGTGTCCTTTGTAGGGACATGGATGCAGCTGGAAACCATCATTCTCAGCAAACTATCTCAAGAACAGAAAACCAAACACCGCATGTTCTCACTCATAGGTGGGAACTGAACAGTGAGATCACTTGGACTCGGGAAGGGGAACATCACACACTGGGGCCTATCATGGGGAGGGGGGAGGGGAGAGAAATTGCATTGGGAGTTATACCTGATGTAAATGACGAGTTGATGGGTGCAGCACAGCAACATGGCACAAGTATACATATGTAATAAACCTGCACGTTATACACATGTACCCTAGAACTTAAAGTATAATAATAATAAAAAATAAGTAAAGAAAAAAAAATTGGGACATCACCTTTTCCTATTTCTACAGCAACTTCTGCCTTCGGACTCAAGCTGGGACATTGACTCTGCAGATTTTGGACTTTCTAGCCTCCACAATTACGTAGACTATTTCCTTACCATCAATCTTTCTATATCTCCAATTAGATTAGTTCTCGTTACCTGAAGAACTTTGTCTAATATATTATACATGTTTGAGATGAGAAGTTTTATCATCATGTCTTACATGTAGATCTATAACGTACATGTAGTTGGCTTTTTGTCTCACGTGGAGCAATAAATTATAGGAAGTGATTTTGGCACTTTTACATGAATTTATGTAAGTTGGTAAATTTACATAAATTAATATTATATTATCATCATAAAAAATTTCTAGAGGGAAGCACTAGGAGTTATAAAAGTGATTATTTCAATGGACAAAGACATATCATCAGATGTAGGGGACATGAGTTTTTACCTTATATGGATCAAGCAGAATATACCACCCTATTTAAGTGTGCTTAAAATGTGACTCTTGCCAAACAGATCTCTAAAGTCATTGTTTTGTAGGGTACCAGAAAAGATTGAGATTAAAAAACACAACAGAAGGTGTCTCTCAGGAAGCAAACACTGTCTTTGCTCTTTTTAATTTTTGTGCCAAAGATCAAAATTATAAAACATTTATTCTTGCTGAGAATCATTACATCTCCTCTAAAATGCTACTTGGATGGCGTGGAAAAACAGTGTGATCTTTAGTAGTTACCCTGGGTTTTTTTTAATAAGGTGATACAGAAAATACATGCTGTGAATATATCAAGTAATAAAGCCTGGAGGAATGAAGAGGTTTCTATAAGCCTCCTGTGATTTCCAATAGACAAAACTAATTAAAGCATGTCCAGCCCTGGTTCCATTTGCTTATTTTACTGCATGACATGGTATTGAGGATGTCTTTGGAATTAACCTATAAACACTTACTGTGCCTGATGGACTTTCAAAGCCAATATCTTAATGGTTCAAAGCATAACAGAAAAGAGTTTTGCAATTTGATCTGAGAATAGAAAGGCACTTTAGTGTAATACAAGTTAACACTTCTGTTCCTTGTTCTGTCTTGCAGGCAAAAAATGGAATCGTGCTGTAGCTTAAAAACAATGACTGTATCTTTGAGCCCAGATTAATAAAAATCTATGTTTTCTAAAGAAAGGTTTACTACCAATGGAAAAATACAATAAATAAATAAATGATTTTCACCCAGTCAATACACAGATATTGTGTTATGTTGTTAAAATAATGTAACTGGTCATTGGGTATTGATCTAAAGATGAATTGTGTCAAGACACAGATAAAGGCATTATCTGTATAGGGGAAGATGGTGGTGGCGGTGGAATTTTGAGAACAAAAGATGGATTTCCTGGAGCTCCTCTGGAGTAGGCACTGAGGAACTTGCTAGTGGCTTCAAGACCCTTGACAATGGGCAATATGGAGAGATCTGAAATGGGAAACGAGAAATAGCTAATGGCACTTTGAAGTTCACAGACATATTGGAGAGTACACATGAAGCACCCCATACAATATATCTGAATTCCAAAAAATAATCAGTTGCAAGTTGATGCAGAGACTTGGAACTCTGTATGGGCACATGAACTGAGAGCCAGTGAACTATGTATAATGGTTGGGAACATGTCCATGTTTGCATCTTCAGGCTGCCAGACTTGACAAAAGTGGGCTTTTTGTGTTCATATATTATTCTAATGCCAACACAGTCTAAAACTATTTGAAATAAGCTTTAAACATTTTTGATTAATTATTAGCATAGACATTTTAACTTATAAAATGTTCTTTCTAGAAAAAAATACTTCATGTAAACTATAGCCTAAAATTCTTCCTTTGTTAATGAAATTTGCAGCTAGTCTAGCACAGAAGAGCATTTACTTCATCCAGAATTTATGATTCTTGTAACCCATTGCTTTATGTGTAAATCTTGACAGCAGCATTTCCAATATCCCATTATGCTTTATTTGGGAAGTCAGCTATTTGTGTTATAAAATATATGGGGATATACCTCTAGAGAATGGAAAGAGTTTCAAAAGAATTATTCCATGAAAAACTGCTTTGTGAATTGAAGAATGACATAAATTGGATGATAAAGATTAATAATTCTGCTAAGTAACATATCTATGTCATTGAAAACTAAGTGGCTATTGTTTGTTTTATAATCATATCACTTTCCTTGGAAATTGTAAGCTAGTACTAAAGCCAATATAAATTATCTTTATATCTGCTTTGCCTTACAATATTCAAGACTTAGTCAAAAAACTTTCAAAGATTATTTACCTGCTCTACCACTGATGAAAGAAAGAGAAAGATACTCTGCCAAAGGTAGATTTATTAAAGATAGCTTTATATCTTAAAATTTAAAACGATAGCTTTATATCTCAAAGCATAAATTACCAATTTGTACAATATGAATCAATGTTACAATAGAAAAAATTAAAAGTATGTTAAAATATTTTACTTCTAGAAATTAATGACTTCAACATTTTAGAGTTACAGTCTGCTTTCCCTTTACATGACTTTTTTCTTACACAAGATATAATTTTATCAGTTTTGTTAATTTAATATTAGACAAAAACAATGCTTACTTGCAACCATATGCTAATGCCACTTTTCTGGGAACTACTTATTCACTCAGGTCTTAAGTAGTTGTGTGTGTGTGTGTGTGTGTGTGCGCGTGCGCGCGCGCGTGCACGCTTAGGTACATAGATCAAAAGAGAGAGACAGAGACAGAGAGACTCTTACAGAATAATAATTTGACTTGAAGTTAAGAGGCGTGTGTTCCAGTCCTGGCCATGTTAGTCCACACTTTTAATTTAGATATGTTTCATAAATCTTTCACATGATGACAGCAATGCTGCAGCTGACAAGAAATAAGAGAGTGTTGTTCTCTAGGGCATCCATCTAGCCCACTAAGCCTGGTTTCTCCAGGAGGCATCATGCTGGTGAGGCTGCATGGTCTAGGAACTGGTCCTCACATTTAGACTCACAGAAACTGGAAATGGTCAATTCCTCCAAGTGGGTTGGTATCCAGCGTTATTTCTTGATGATAAAATTCTCAAGGAGATAGTGTATGAACCAAATTGCAATTTAAAAATATATGATTCAGACAGAAGAAGACAGAAGAAGATTTTGGTGATGTACAGCAAAATTCCTTGGAAGTAAATATACTTGCAAAGACAAATGTATTCAGAAGATGCTTGGTGAGCATGGAGTCAGGGGATGATGAAAGTCTGATAACTTTCCATAAATTAAACCTACCATTTTTCATTTGTTATGTTCTAACATGAATTTCTCAACTTAAAAAACAGATTTATTAATTTGATTATACTTGAACAACTGATAGATTAAAATTGGATTTTTCCCTAGAACCATTTTAAATAAACTGGTAAATCTGTGACAATTTTATAATTTTATATATTCCCATTTATTTGTTACAAAATGACTATGTCAGCAGTGTTTATACTTTGGTTTTGACCACAGTAAGAACTTTTCTAGTTTTAATTTTGTTTTGGGAGGATAAAAATGAACACAAAACTTCCTATAGTCTTCTTACATCAAGTCATCACTCAGAATCTAGCAAATTATCAGGTGGCCTCCAGCAAGGTCATAGATTCTTTTCTAAAGCCAAATATTTACTGGCTAAATGGTTTTGAGCAAGTTGCTTAAACATTGTGTGTCAGAATACTCTTGCATGAAATCTGGAGATAGTCGGAATATTTAATTAGTTCATATGTTGTTTGGGGCATACATACATCATAATAACAGAACAGTGCATTGAAAATGGTAGCTATAATATTATTATCTTTCAAAAGGGACATAAAGATCTTTTAAAATAAATGACAACTTCCAGTTCCAACCAAGAAAGACTCACCCTTCCCTTCTAAAGCCCCCTTTTCCAACTACAAACCTGGGGAGCTGCTCAATGACCTTGCAACTTGAGGAAGGACACTTTTGAGTCCCTGGATTTTCTTATGGTCTCCCTTATACTCTGAACAGAGCACCGTAGAACCTCTAACTCAGAGCCACCAACAGGTGTCTATATCTGTATATTATTTCTATACAGAAAGTCAAATAATATTTTTTAACTAAGTTATTTTACTTAGTGTATATATATTTATACTTAGTGTATATATATTTGATATATATCAAACTATATAGTATAATAGATAGTACATATATATACTATCTATATGTGTATATATATACTATCTATCTATCTATCTATCTATCTATCTATCTATCTATCTATCTATCTAAACTTAGTGTATATATATATTTGAGACCGAGTGTTGCTCTGTCACCCAGGCTGGAGTGCAGTGGCGCTATCTTGGTTCACTGCAACCTCTGCCTGCCAGGTTCAAGCAATTCTCTGTTTCAGCCTCCTGAATTACACCACATGCCTGGGTAATTTTAGTATTTTAGTATTTAGTATTTTAGATTTTTAGTAGAGATGGGGTTTCACCATCTTGGCCAGGCTGGTCTTGGACTCCTAACCTCATGATCCACCTACCTCGGCCTCCCAAAGTGCTAGGAATACAGGCATGAGCCATTGACTGTGGCCTAGTATAATATTTTCAAGCTCAACCACACATATTATTACTGTGTTCCTTTTTATAAGCAAATAGTATTCCATTGTAAAGATAGACCATATTTTGTTTTTGTGTAAATACACGCATTGTCAGTTCTTTTGAATATAGCTAGAGTATCCCTAGGAATGGAGTTGCTGGGTCATAGGATAACTATAAGCTTAGCATTTTGAGGAAATGCCCACAGGCTCCCCTTTTTTGTAAGGTCCTTTATCAGGTTAAAAACATTTCCTTCGATTAATTGTCTGCAGATATTTGTATCATGAATGGTAGTTGATACTTTTTCACACTTTTGCTATATCTGTTAAAATAATCAATGATATTTTTTCTTTTTAATTATTCTGGCCCAAATCAGAATTACCTTTCCTTACTTCTCCAAGTTAGCACCATCAATGCCCATTTTCACTTACTAAGTTTTTTTTTTTTTTCTTATATTCATTAACACAAAAATACAGTTAGTTTGATGTATACACCTTTTCTTACCAGGTTGGCCCTGAAATAGGATCCTTGAGGCATACTGTGATCTGACACAGATTGAGGCCTAGAGTCTTTCAACATTTTACAGTAATTCTTAAGGAACATTAACACACTTCTGCTCACCAAAACCTTAGGTAAGGTCCTCACAGGGTCTAGGCAGATGAGAAAGGAGCAGATTCCACTCCTGGCATGGAGATGCAGTGTGTTTGGTCTAAAAGGCCAAAAAGAGAGGCCTAAAAGGCACCTGAATCTCCCCAACGTCAATCCTTCACTTGTCAGAGGCTCAGCTTGTCCCACTATGTCTTAAATTTTACATAGGAAATTTCACATAAGAGACAAAGCAACTATTCACATACACACAATAATATTTAGGACCTGACTCTGACTGATTTTCTTTCTTTGCCCTGATCTACATATCACCAAAGATTAGAAACATTTTTGTCAGTTATGAAAACTTGCTCATTCTCTGACCATAATTTGACCCAAGAAATTAAAATTAGACCTTTTCATATTAAATTGCTAAGTCCTGTATTGCACATAAAAGTGACCAGCTCACTCCCCATTTCTAGCATATCCTATGCCCATACTAACAGGGTCAATAGTCACACAGTTGAAACCAAGCCTTATCTTTGACACCTCATTCTAGGTAACTGCTCCCTGCTGGGATTCAGAACTATCAAATAATTTATAATTTAATGCTAATCCTCACAGGTTTCCAATCAACTAGACCAGATATTAAATTCTGATTTCTAATACCTGTTACTGTATTGGTCAGCTTTTTAGTTGTAAATCAAAACATTCTTTCTTTCTAGCTTAAGTAGAAAAGGACTTATTAAATGATGTTAACATAACAAACCTAATAAATATAATAAATTAATATTTATGTGTAGAACTTGAACAGATATCGCATGTGGGTATAAACATTCACGTAAGCAAAAAAAAAAAAAAAGTACATATTTAACTGACACAGTAGCACTATAGAAGGAAATCCAGATATCAGTACCTCTATAAGAAAAAATTGTCTTTAACTTATAATAAGTGGAATATTTATTTTCTTACAGCATTTATGTGCTCAATGTTTTTACCAAGAACTTTTGTCACAGTTATTCAGGACTCTACTGCTCATTTGGTTGAACAGCCAAGCATTTCAGAAACTGTATAAAGAATGCTTTTTGATAGCATGGCTTACTTAAAGACATCAAATTCAGTTAACACATTGGAGTTGTTAAAACTTGGTATTTATATCAAAGTCGTCTTCTCCTTGACTGAAATCACTGAAACTGATGCTGTTTGATATTGTCAAGCAAACTTGGCATCTTCAACGTCAGTACATTTTTTCATTTGTTCTCTTATCTGCTAAGTTAGATCTGTGGGTTATGACCTTGTATCAAATAATTTCTCAGAACATGTTCTTGTAGTAGAAATGAATCAAATAATCATACATGCACAATAATGCTACTAAAAAGGTAAGAGGGATGCTTTTTCCTTGGTGGTGGTGAGAAGATATCTTTAGCTCTTCACATATAAGATGTCAAAAGTGCCTGATACTTAACATCTAAGCATGATCCCTCTATGCTAAGAGAAGAGTTCACTCAAAGTATTCTATATAGTTTTAAGGCTTAAACACTGCGAAGAGCATAATTATATTTTAAAGAATTTGAAAGAGAGATATAAATGTGGCAAAAAAAAAAAAGGCTTTAGTGAAGGCACTTAAACTACAAATGTGATCACTAAATAGCAAAGAGAAGTGTAAAAATTTGATTTGTGAAACATATGGCCTTGTCAGAGAGGAACTGACAATCCTCCTCATATTTCTAACTGAATAGTTCAAAATTTGATAAGCTAAGTTGGTTGAGGAAAAGAAAAAAAGATGAACATCTGTAAAAGCTCAACATTTTCTGTCGTGAGCTGTCACCTGAAAAAGTTCAGATGTTAATGTTGGTGCGTGCAGTATTGCTTCATGTGGGTGAAAAGGTTTCATGCTTTTGCTCCTTGAAAAATAAGGCCTCACAGAAAGAATCTGTAAACAGGAAAGGGTATCACTGTAGTGGGCAGAAAACTGGTGATGACTCCAGCTTGCTAGAAGTTGATCCCAGAATAAACTGTGATCATAACAGGATTGGCTTTATGAGTTTTGACCAATTAGTTTCCCATATATTAGAAATAATTTTACATAGAAAAATTCTGAATTTTAGATCAACATAAGTTACTTTTTATTATGAAATATTTCTCAATCATAATTGTCTTGTTCAAATAATAATAATTACAAGGCTATAAGAACCAAATGTAGTAATGAATATGAAAACACTTTTCAAGTTTTAATCTCTAAGTAAATGCTGCTTAACATTTCTAAATATATGTTTGTTTTCTGTGAATGGGCTTATTTTATTTCTGCTGTTCCAGGATCTTATTGATAAACTTTCAAGGTGTTAATATGAGACACTTATCTATGAAAATAAGCTATGATTTTTCACACATTACATATCATAATAAAGTATAACAACAGGCACTGATTGCCACATTTTTAAGTCTTTAAGTAGAGTCAACTCACAGCATATCAGCTATATTACATCTTATTTACTTTTTCTACACTTAGTCTGAAGACAGGTTATGACCTTGTAGTGCAAGTTTCATTGTATTAATACCAATTTAGATTCTCTTGATGAAAGTGGAAGTTAAAATTCTGCTTGACAGAAAGCTTGACATTTTTACTGAATCACAAAACACATCTTTACATTCATTTTCTTTCATGTAATCACACAAATTCAGTAAATACTAAATATTCAGATTTGTCATCTAATTTCTCCCACTGTTAAGAAGTTTGCATCAATTGCTATTATTTTAAGTGGTTTTAGAATCAGATATACTGATGACTTACCTCACCAAATGCAAGAGCCAACATTAGCAAGTTGGCTTTAGATGCAAGGTATAGTGATGCTATTACTACCCAGAAAGACCAAGTTTCTTGAAGAAGATACAGCCGAAGAAAGTTTTGTTAATCAATAGATGGGGTTTTTCCAACTTTACATAGTTGGGGAGAAAAGTTATTGACTTAAACTGAAGAATTGAAGAAATGTTTTAAATACGTAACTTTTTATATATGCGAATTACTTTTAAAACATTGTTTATTGCTGTAACTTGAAGATAACATTAAAACAAAGAGAAAATTCTTATGTTGACCAAGGCCTCATTTGTTTTTCCCAAATGATATCTCATATTTATTTGAGTCTGCATAAGAAGTATATTCATGAAGAGGAACTTGAAACTGTTGAGCATTCACTTTTATGCAAAATGGAAAATAGCCAGAACATTTCATCATATGTTCAGTATGAGAAGGTGACCTGGACAATCTGCACTCTTCTCTGCAATATTTTTAACTGGAGATGGACAGCTGCCCACTTGTCTGCTTGAATGCTAGAGTGTAAGCGTAAGGTTGGGCCTTGGAAACCAACCTCCCTGCCATGGGGAGAACCAACACGCAAAGAACAGAGCTGAGAATCAGAGGAGGAGAGTGTGGGAGAGAGGCTGACTCCCACTATCACTATGTGCTCACTCCCTGAGGTCCTTGATCCCATAATACTTCCTCACTGAACCCTCCTGAGGCTGTCCCAGCTATCATAATAAATAAAGATTATCAATAAAATAAAAAAAGATTATCAAACAAATAAAAAATGAATAAATAATCTTTCTGCTTAGAAGACCCACTTACATATAATACTCCTCTTAAGAATTCACAGATACCTATGGCATTGGAAAGAAAAGTTAAAAGTTTTTAAATCCACTTGTATTATTAGAAGAGAAACTGGCAAGAATATAAATGAAATGATACCAGTCTTCCAAAAAAAATAGGGGTGGAAGGAGTTTGATATTCTAAAGAACTGAAGCACAACCTTATTTTCTTGGATCTCAGTAGCTTTTTTTTTTTTTCTTATTTTACTAACATAATTCCAATAAATATAAAAATATTCATTCTACCAGTTCTCCGCACCTGTATCCTTAAAGAAAGTGGTATTCAGGTATCTCTAGAGTATTTTTAAAGGTGTGCTTTATAGAAGTTCAGGAAATCTCTCCTATCATTTCTCACTGGCCATCTGCTGAGGAGAGATGTTTCCCACCAGGTAACCTGAGCACTACCACCTCTGTATACCACCTCTTCCCGCTCCTCCGAAAGTGGGAGAAACTTCAAGATGGCAAAAATTGTAAAGTGTCCTGCTGAATATTTGCAAGGAAACTTTCCTCCTTTTATGTTACAAATTGACGGAGAGGAAACAGTGGTGCTCCTTAAATCTCAGTGTCACCCTGAGTTTTAAGAAATTGATCTTTCATTTTTATTTACAGTCCTCTCACTCAGGAAGGACTGGGGTGAACCCTGGGCACCGAGCAAATAGCAACAGTGGACAACCTGCCCGGGACCACCCTTCCTCTCCTAGAAGGAAGCACTCACTGAGTCAAGCTTATTGTTTCTTATTTGTTTTTCCTTTATTATAGCTTCTCTTCCAAGAAGATTTTCAGCTCCTTTGAAAATAAGTTTAAAGGGGAGGTTTTCTATCTAAGCTTATCAGGAACTAACTTTCTCTCTCTCTCTCTCTCTCTCTCTCTCTCTCTCTCTCTCTCTCTCTCTCTCTTTCTTTTCTTTGAGACAGAGTCGCGCTGTGTTGCCCAGGCTGCAGTGCAGCCGCGCAATCTCGGCTCACTGCAACTTCTGCCTCCCAGGTTCAAGCGATTCCCCTCAATCAGCTTTCCGAGTAGCTGGGACTACCCGCCACCACTCCTGGCTAATTTTTTTGTATTTTTAGTAGAGACGGGGTTTCACTGTGTTAGCCAGGGTGGTCTCGATCTCCTGATCTCGTGATCCACCTGCCTCGGCCTCCCAAAGTGCTGGGATTACAGGTGTGAGCCACCGCGCCTGGCCTTGTCAGGAATATTTGAATTTACTTCAGGTTCAGGCTGGGTGGTCCACTATGGATGCATTGACAAAGAAGAGAAAGAAGTGAAATCACATTAATAAACTAATTATCTGGACATAGACAATCTTTTAACAACATAGACATTTTACTTGACTTTTTCTTAAAGAAATAGAACCCTACCTAAAATAATTATCCTTTATTCTTTATCAGTCACAAAATTTCCAGTATCCAATCCAGCAGCAAGCTCTCCTACTAAGTATTCTAACGGAGTAGGATGTCATTGTTGATTTCAGCTGAGTTACAACTTCTGGCTTTATAGTTTTCATTGCTGGTATCACTTCAAAAAACACTATATATAAAAATCAAGAAAAGCTATTACCATAATTTTGTAGAAAAGAATTAAATTTGTTTTTATTTTATTTAGACAAGTCACTTCACTTTATATTTCATTTACCTTGAGCTACATGATGTGGCTTTGCAAGGCAAATTAAAGACTAATAGTGAAGTTAAGGCTTCTCTTTGCCAAGAGATATTTCTTAATGTTCTATTCGAGACAGATTTATTTTTCAGCAGTTAATTTGCAATCTTTGTAATGATACACAAAATATGACTTAAAAAATACTTCTTTAGGCAGTTATAGAATCATTTACTGCTAGCTTTGGCTCCAGGACACAAAAACAATCCTTATGAGGCTTAACAGCATGTTTTACCTTAGATCTCTGGTCCATTTTTCCTTGAGTCTCCATTGTGAGTGTGATTTAGTTCATGTTCTGCTCATTCCCATGGTTAATGGATATTGTTGTATTCTCAGGTACTGAACGTTTGGTTAGTCTCACTTCTGTGGTTATGGACTTCCATTTGTGGGGTAATTAAAATAATATCCTTGTTTTCCAAAATTACCAGGTGAATCATAGTTGAGCACTGAGGTGAACTAATTTATTGGAGATCCATTCCAATACCTGATTTAAAAAAAAAAAAACATAGATTTCCTGACATTTTTTGTTATTTTTTTTATTATTATTTTTTGAGGTGGAGTCTCACTCTTTCGCCCAGGCTGGAGTGCAGTGGCACGATCTCAGCTCACTTCAAGCTCTGCCTCCCAGGTTCACGCCATTCTCCTGCCTCAGCCTCCTGAGTAGCTGGGACTACTACTCGCTGGGACTACTACCGCACCCAGCTAAGCTAATTTTTTGTATTTTTAGTAGAGATGGGGTTTCACTGTGTTACCAGGATGGTCTTGATCTCCTGACCTTGTGATCCGCCCACCTCGGCCTCCCAAAGCACTGGGATTACAAGTGTGAGCCACCATGTCCGGCCGGTATTTACTATTATTTAAAAGCAAAGATAGTGGTCTAAGAACACAGTCAGTCCTGTTAATGCACCTATAGTCCTAGTGAAAGGCTTAGTTTTGTGAAAGGAGTCAGTAAGTGAGAAAGGTCTGTGATAAGTGTGTATCACCCTCTTGATCGAGGCTCTTTTTTATATTCTTTGTTGCCGAGACACCTGGAGATGCAGAGGTAGCTCTAAATGCCCCAGAACCTTCCTGGCAACTCAAATTAACTCAAGTCAAATAAACAGCAAGACTGAAGATTGATTTATTGGGCTACACACCAGTGGACTTGGATTGGAGGTTAGCTCCCATTAACTAAGCACTAAGTAGAGACTATAGGAACATTAACTAGAGGCTGCTGAGGTTGACATTGTGTACAGCTTGGAAGTGAATAGGAAGCTGCTCTGATTTCCCCTGTGTTGTTCTGTAATCACTTCACAACAGTTATGTCTGGGATAGAATTTGCCTTGTAAGGCTCGTGCTATAGCTGTGAGGAAGCATGTCTGTGGAGCATAGGAAAAGAAAAATAGAACAACCTTCAAAATACTTTGTAGCCCTATAGACTTTTGTAGCTCAAAATTTCCCCCTTATGTAATTTGACTTCAGAGGCAACTAAACTCAAAATCAGTGGCCTATTTTTTTCTGAAATGCTGAACAGGATTTTCATAAAGTTAGAACCAGCAGTTTTGCAGAACAAAACTGGAGATATATAGAATGTGTGTATTAAATAGAGATAATTTTAAAGATAATTTATACCTTTTTCTTCATTTTGTATATTGTATAATCAGAACTAAAACAGGATAGAAAGCAGCTTTATAAACAATTATTACAGTCATGTTATTTAGTAGCCAATTAGCAGAAACAGTCAATAGAGAATTGTACTATTTCTTAATAAGTTTCAAATCCTCCCCTTCAGTATGATGTAGATCTTTCATGAAATTATTCGAAAAGAAGTAGCCAATTCTTAAAAGTTGGCCACTTGTGAAAATAACAGATTATGTTATATTTTTTCTCTTTCCTCGACATAATAGGTGAATCCATTAGTTAAAAAATATACCCACAACTTATACCCTTCTCTCTCAGGTATAGGTACCTAATATCGTGTATCTTTTACAGGGAGCAAAACTGAGTCACCCAATAAGCATACTGAGCACATATGTACCTAGAAAAAACAGCAAAAAGGGAACGTTTACAATTTTTGTTTGTTTATTTGTCTGTTTGTTTTGAGATGGAGTCTCGCTCTGTCGCCCAGGCTGGAGTGCAGTGGTGTGATCTTGGCTCACTGCAACCTCCACCTCCCAGATTCAAGTGATTCCCCTGCCTCAGTCTCCCAAGTAGCTGGGACTACAGGCACCTGCCACCAAGCCCAGCTAATTTTTGTATTTTTAGTAGAGATGGGTTTCGCCATGTTGGCCAGGCTGGTCTCGAACTCCTGATTTCAGGTGATCAGCCCACTTTGGACTCCCAAAGTACTGGGATTGCAGGCATGAGCCACCACACCCAGCCTAGAACATTTACAATTTGTTAATGCAATATTTTAAAAAAGACAATGTTAGTCATTACGATAAAATAAGTAGCATTATTTTAAATTACATATAGAATTGTCAAAATATTTTCAGTATCTAAAGGTCTTAATCTACCTCTGCTGGGGAGTTCTGTGACCACTTAGTGAACTTTCTTTTTTAGGCCGCATGGTTACCACTCAGGAAACCCTAGCTTCAGCTTCAGCTCCAACATTTTATTTTCTCCTTTTGATGGGCAGACCCTACTGAGCCCACTTAATTCTATCCACTGGAGTTCATATCCTGCATAACCTCCTCCTCCTGGACATGGGTGTGACTTGTTACATGCTTCTGGCTAGAAGAATATGGCCAATGTGAAAGAATTAAGGCCCCAAATGAGTTAATGTTAAATTAATCAAAAGTGACATGGACTAGGGTCAGTGGTTTATACCTGTAATCCCAGCACTTTGGAGGCTGAGGTGGGAGGATCACTTGTGACCAGGAGTTTGAGACCAGCCTGAGTAACATGATGAGACCCAGTCTGTACAAAAAATTTCAAACAATTATCCGGGCATGATGATGATGGTATGGACCTGCAGTCCCAGACACTTGAGGCCGAGGTGGGAGGATTGCTTGAGCCCAGTATTGTGCAAATGTACTCCAGACTATGTGACAGAGCAAGACCTTGTCTAAAACAACAACACAAAAAAACAAAACAAAACAAAACAAAACCAAAAAAAAAAAGAAGAAAAGAAGACAAAAGAAAATAAAAGAAAAAGAGAGATCATCCTGAGTGGGGCTGACCTACTTAGGTAAAGGCTCTTACAAGAGGGATGAGGTCCCTCCCTCAAGTGAGAGATTCTCCTTGCTGGCTTAATGAAGTAATTGGCTATGTTGGAGGAGTCTGTGTGACAAGTGACTGTGGACAGACAAGTGACTGAGAACCCACTGCCAGCAACAGCCAAGGGTCTCAGTCACACACCACAGGAAATGATTTCTGCCAACAATGTGAAGGAATGGGTTCTTTCCCACTCCAGCCTCTAGATGAGAATGCACCCTGGCAACACCATAACTGACACCTGTGAGATCCTGAGCAGGGAGCCCAGTAATACCATGCCTGGACTTTCAACTCCTGCGGAGTGTGTTGCTTTAAGCCCCTTGGTTTCTAATCTATTATGCATCAATAGAAAATTAGTATACTCTTCCTTCTTGTGACCAGCCATAGAGACAATCAAGTTTTTGTTTCCAATTTGAATAAAATTTTCTAAAATACTTAGAGACCCATTGCTTTCTAGCAGTTCCTGAAGAAAAGGGTCTCATGTCTGTTGAACTAGGTTAAGTCCCTTCCTCTGCAAATATTCTTTGACTTGTTTTGGTAGATTTAATTATTTTCACTTTTTTGGAACCACCATCATAATCAATGAAAATCAATAGCCTCCCTCTCTGCTTTTACTGAGTTCACCAATGAACTTATTTTGCCAAATCCAATTAGTACCTTGCACATTTTCCTTGGCCATATGTTAGATTTCATTTTAGCTGCAAAACGGAAAATTGTATCAATACACGAATTGTTATTTTCTCAAGAGCAAAGCCATCCGTGCTTTGGATTATACAAAAATACTCTCATAACAGTAAAAGGTAATTGTCTACAATCACTAATCTTAAATTTTAGATTTTTCTTCTATTAAACTTTATAAGTTCCTTTCAATGTAAGTCTATCCTTTCAAATATATATTTTTAAGACTGATTTGTTATAGTTGCTTTTATTTAGTTTCCCAAGGAAAATAAAACAAGTTCTCCAATTACTCTTCAAGTCATGTGTGCACCACAATGAATAAAATCATCATGAACTTGCATGACGTTCACAGAAGGTCACTGGGAAATGGGATAAAATCCATGTTACAATCAAGAGGTGAAACGAAGTGGACAGACACAATCTTACCATGGATTATTATGACAAGAAAAAATATTTGCATAATCAGGGGCAGAATGAGTGTGAGTGTCCTCCTCCATCATCCCAGGCTGGAACTTGGAGTAACTTGTTTAGACAACTCCACTGAACTCAATGTGTCATCTGCTTGTTCCACATAGTAACTTCTTCTTTGTAAAACTGATCTTACTAAGATGCAAAACAATTTCACGCCGTTTGTCTGCTCAGGTTATCTGAAATTTTCTCATTTATTGAAAAGAAAAAAGTCATCTGTCTTACATTAAGAAGTTTTATTTATATTGATGTTTCCTTTTGACTATACATTTTGCATGATATATTGTTAGTTACGGTCTGTAATTTCCACATGTATCTCTGTTACCTTGTGTAAGGAAACAGTTTTTCAGGCTCATTTGCTTTGACAGAACATGTCATACACAATAAGGCAGATTCTTTTGTCCAAGTTATCTCATGATATGAAAGTTATACAATATTAACACACACTGATGTTGAAAGCTTCTGATTATTTCTTGTTTAAATAAAGAAATATTAGAGAGAAAGAAGAAGAAAAGGGAGTGAAAACTGACATTTATTGAAAGCAAAACACATCAGGCTTTTTTATCTATCTTACAGAATCCTGATAAATAAGCCACTAAAATAAGTATTGTAGGTCCATTTTGATGTCAGTGAAACTGAAACTCAGATAAACACATTGAGCAATTATGTTTAGAGCATCTTGTATGTGAGGGACATTGTGATAGGTACGGCATGTTTCAAAGTCATATAACTAAATAAGAAACTTGATTCTAAGTCTAATTTTTAAAGTCCATTTTTTTTTCGCTATGACAAGTTAATGAAGTAAAAACAAACAAAAGCATGTTTTTTGGCAAAGATGAGGCTTGTTTTTAATTCTCACTCTGTCATTCACAAGATACACAACCAGAATCAAATAGCTCCATCTTTCCAATTGTCATTTTCCTTATCTTATTCCTAAAGGAGGCTTGCTGAATTTGATGGCATCTTCCTTGTAGTGCCTCCTTGTGAGGTTTAGAGAGAATGTGGGGAGAGGACCTAGGCCAAGTCTAGGTGCAGCAAACTGAACATTGCTGTTTTTCTTACTGCCTAGCAGCCTAGGACATGATAGATCTGAGCATGCTTACAATTACAACTTCCAAGTACTTACTGAAGTCTGTACTAAATGCTGCCTTACTGATAGTAAACATGATGATTAAAATCATATATCTCCTACTTCATGGAGAAATTGTTTGAAGAGTCTTTGAATCTTCAACAGCCTTTCTTATACAGTAAACAGTAAAAAAGCAATGCGTGGTTGCTATCCTTTACTCCCTTTTAAACTTTACCCAATTTCAAAGTGCTCTATACTCCATTAGATAATTTTCCACCAACAAATTCATTGGCAATGAAAACCCTACATATTCCTCAGGGGTTAGAGTGACAGCATGAGGTGGGTTAGAGAAAGGGCTTAGAGACAGGCCTGCACGCGCAATGTCCATATAAAACATAGCATTTCCTGTGTAGCCAGGATCTGTCCTTTTCTAGTGGGCTATGGACTGTACTGCTGGACCCTGGAAGGATAAGTGGTGAGAGGGACAAATGTGTGCACCATTCCTCCGGCTCCTCCACAGTCTGCTCCATTAGAACTCTCAATGCTGCTGAAGTGCAAGTGTTCTTCATGCCTGTCAACAAAAAGACTTGGGAGAAAGTATACATCAAAATGCGTGAGGGGAGTGCTACAAGGTGAATTCCCATTGCCTTGATTTTGTGAAATACTTTCCAAAGTTCATTTGTAAAATTAGTATTTTGCAAATCTATAACTAGAGACCCAAATGTAAGTTTGGGAGTTTGTCTAGGGAACCATCAGGACTTTTTCTAACATATGTTACATTTACAATTGACAAAGAAAATGCCATCAGTTTTGGACCACTAGTAAGCTCGAATTGTGAGGTTTGATGCACTCACTCATAAAGGGCTAGAAATCTCTTACATTCCGGTTTAAAGGGGACAGTGAGCTGCCCTTTAGAAACAGCATCCTGCATGTGCTTGTTGGAGATGCTGAATCATCCCAACAACAGAAAGATGGGTGCCAAGAGCACAGCCCACGATGGTTTATTACAGCAGCTGGTTGTAGGCCACAGACACTCAGGCAACATCATGGTTTTCCATCATGAAAAGTATCAAGAGGCTTATTAGTTCTCTAAAACTGCCATAGCAAAGTATCAAAAAAAAAGATTTTTTAAAACAACATCAACTTTTTGTTTCACAGTTCTTGAGTTCAGAAGTCTGAAATCAAGGTGTTGGCAGAGCCACGCTCCCTCAGATATCTTAGAGGAAGAATCTTGCTTCCCTGTTCCAGCTTCTGGTAGCCCCAATTGTTTCTTGGCTTTTGGTAGCATCACTCCAGTCTTCACATGACTTTCTCCTTGTGTGTCTTCACATGACTTTCTCTTTGTGTGTCTTCACATAATCTTCCCTCCTGTGTGTCTGTCTCTATATCAAAATTTCCTCCTTTTAAAAGTCATATTGAACTAGGGCCCTCCCACCTTACTTCAAAAAAGATTCTTTTCCAAAGCAAAAGGATGGCTAAAGTGAACAGTCATCCTAAAGTCAAATATATATTTATATTATTAACTATTAAACACTATCCTCTTCTCTTCATTAATGTAGATACTCAAGAGATTACAAAGGTGATAATTGTATCTGAAAATTGCAGTCATACTTCATATGCCAATTAATAGGGCATATCATTAGATGGTTATGAATTTTCACTTACTCCTGATTACTTTTGTGATGGCTGGTGTGATGTCCACATTAATTTATTAAGAAGCTTTCGTAGAAGAATGTGATTTGATCTTCCTTACAAGGAAATAAGCTCACTACACCTTTCTACACTGTTTCGCAGATGTATTTATAAGTTAAAGGCAGCAACATTTTCTGTGACGTTTTAAAGGCATAGCCATATCTTGAAACTCTTCTTAGGTAAAAAGGGTGAGTAGTGGCAGAAAACACAAGAAGTGAAAGTCACTTTTAAAGTTTTTGTTATCCCTTAATATTACTGAATGTTCCAACGAGGAAGAGAGAGGAACAGCATCCAACCTGAGGGACACTGATGAGAAATTATGCTGCAGTCTGCTGTTCCCTGGTCTCGAAAGGCTCATAGCCACAGATCAAGTAGTCAGACCCATGGCAGATTCAAGATGGTTTTTCACTTTTCTGTATTACTGTTCCCATTGACTTTGCCCCACAAAGACAAATAAAAGCCTTTCTACCAATGCTAATTTATTTTCTCTGAGACTTCTTTAATCATCATTTACTCACAGTGCCTACAATTTCATCTCAATATGCTTATGTAGAGTTTGTTTTTTGAACATATATAATTTTCATAATTAAGTAATTATGATTGATTACAAAAGTATCTATTTACATTTTTTAGCCTCTGGTTTTCAATGCCTGCAAAATTTGAATTCTTATCATTCCAGTTGGAAGTATATTGGCCTAATTTAACTCATTCTGGTTTCTGTTGCAGCCCATACTAAACTCACCTTAACCATCTGCAGTTAATGATACTTCAGTGCGAATTGTTATTCAGCTGAATGTGCCTCCTTTAATCTTCTTTGTCTTGGTTTTACTCTTTCCTAAGGATTATATTCCTCTTCTGTAGCTCTTTTAAAATCTTTTGTATTTCAAAGTGCATTAAGTATTAATGCATGATGTTCTGTTAAGATGCACAATAATCTTTTTGAAAAATTATATGAAGGTTATAAAAGTCTTTTATTCACTGCTGTAAAGATGGGGATACCAGACTAAATTAGTATCTTAATATGCTTTTTAAAATTCCTGGAAGCAGACATCACGATGTCCATTTGACCAATAATCTTTTCCATAAATTTGTGTCTAAAATTGAGGAAGCTAACAGAGACCGTGAGAATGTTTTGCCAAACACAAGTAGAAATCTTCAGTGTTGATTGAGAAGTACTGGATCCCCCTCTTTAGAATCCTGAGAGTCCTCTACTTCCACTTAAGGGACATAACATTAAAATAAAACATTGTAGGGTTAGGTCATCACTGGGCACCAATCCAATCATAGCAGTAATACAAATGTGCATGCTGCATGGCAGTGTTCAAGTAAGAAATTGTTGTTGAAATGACCTAGAACAGGTAAACACACACACACACGCATGCACACGCGCGCATACACACACACACACACAGATTAGCAACCAAAAGAAAGGGGAAATTAAAAAAAAAAATTAAATGTTTTAATTATTATTATGCTTTAAGTTTTGGGGTACATGTGCAGAATGTGCAATTTTGTTACATAGTTATACACGTGCCATGGTGGTTTGTTGCACCCATCGACCCGTCATCTACGTTAGGTAGTTCTCCTAATGCTATATCTTCCCCAGGCACCTACCCTCAGACAGGCCACAGGGTGTGATGTTCCCCTCCCTGTGTCCATGTGTTCTCTTGGTTCAGCTCCCATTTATGAGTGAGAATATGGTATTTGGTTTTCTGTTCTTGTGTTAGGTTGCTGAGAATGATGGTTTCCAGCTTCATCCATGTCCCTGCAAAGGATATGAACTCATCCTTTTTTATGGTTGCATAGCATTGCATGGTGAATATGTGCCACATTTTCTTAATCCAGTCTATCACTGATAGACTTTTGGGTTGGTTCCAAGTCTTTGCTATTGTGAATAGTGCCACAATAAACATACATGTGCAGGTGTCTTTATAGTAGAATGATTTATAATCCTTTGGGTATGTACCCAGTAATGGGATTGCTGGGTCAAATGGTATTACTAGTTCTAGATCCTTGAGGAATTGCCTCACCATCTTCCACAATGGTTGAACTGATTTACATTCCCACCAACAGTGTAAAAGCATTCCTATTTCTACACATCCTCTCCAGCATCTGTTGTTTCCTGACTTTTAATGGTCAGCATTCTAACTGGCGTGAGATGGTATTTCACTGCGGTTTTGATTTGCATTTCTCTAATGATCAGTGCAGATTAGCTTTTTTTCATGTTTGTTGGCTGCATAAATATCTTCTTTTGAGAAGTGTCTATTCATATCCTTCATCCACTTATTGATTGGGTTGTTTGTTTTTCTTGTAAATTTGTTTAAGTTCTTTGTAGATTCTGGATATTAGCCCTTTCTCAGATGGATAGCTTGCAAAAATTTTTTCCCATTCTGTAGGCTGCCTATTCACTCTGATGATAGTTTCTTTTGCTGTGCAGAAGCTTTTTAGTTTAATGAGATCTCATTTGTTGATTCTAGATTTTATTGCCATTGCTTTTGGTGCTATATTTGTGAAGTCTTTGCCCATGCTTATGTCCTGAATGGTATTGCCCAGGTTTTCTTCTAGGAATTTCATGGCTTTAGGTTTTAAGTTTAAGTCTTTAATCCATCTTGAGTGGATTTTTGTATAAGGTGTAAGGTGTAAAGGAAGGGGTCCAGTTTCAGTTTTCTGCATATGGCTAGCCAGTTTCCCAACACCATTTATTAAACAGGGAATCTTTTCCCCATTGGTTGTTTGTAACAGGTTTTTGAAAGATCAGATGGTTGCAGACATGTGGTGTTATTTCTGAGGCCTCTGTTCTGTTCCACTGGTCTATATATCTGTTTTGGTACCAGTACCAGGCTGTTTTTTTTACTGTAGCCTTGTAGTATCATTTGAAGTCAGGTAGTGTGATGCCTCCAGCTTTGTTATTTTGACTTGGATTGTCTTGGCTCTTTTTTGGTTCCATATGAAGTTTAAAGTAGTTTCTTTCAATTCTGCGAAGAAAGTCTCGGTAGTTTGATGGGCATAGCATTGAATCTGTAAATTACTGTGGGCAGTATGGCCATTTTCACGATACTGATTCTTCCTATCCATGAGCATGTAATGTTTTTCCATTTGTTTTTGCTCTCTCTTATTTCCTTGAGCAGTGGTTCTCCTTGAAGAACTATAAATCCCTTGTAGTTATATTCCTAAATATTTTATTCTCTTAGTAGCAATTGTGAAAGGGAGTTCACTCATGATTTGGTTCTGTTTGTCTGTTATTGGTATATAGGAATGCTTGTCAGCACCTCATCGCACTTACTCTAAAATTGGCCACATACACTCCTCAGCAAATGCAAAAGAATGGAAATCATAACAAGCAGTCTTTCAGACCACAGTGTAATCAAATTAGAACTCAGGATTAAGAAACTCACTCAAAACTGCAAAACTACATGGAAACTGAAAAACCTACTCCTGAATGACTACTGGGTAAATAAAAAAATGAGGGCAGAAATGAAGATGTTCTTTGAAACCAATTAGAATGAAGGCAGAACATACCAGAATCTCTGGGACACATTTAAAGCAGTGTGTAGAGGGAAATTTATGCCCACAAGAGAAAGCAGGAAATATCTAAAATTGACGCCCTAATATCAAAGTTAAAAGAACTAGAGAAGCAACAGCAAACAAATTCAGAAACTAGCTGACGACAAGAAATAACTAAGATCAGAGCAGAACTGAAGGAGATGGAGACACGAAAAACTCTTTAAAAATTCAATGAATCCAGGAGCTGGTTTTCTTAAAAGATCAACAAAATAGATAGACCACTAGCCAGACTAATGATGAAGAAAAGAGAGAAGAATCAAATAGACTCAATAAAAAATGGTACAGAGGATATCACCACTGATCCCACTGAAATACAAACTACCATCAGAGAATAACATAAACACCCCTATGCAAATAAACTAGAATATCTAGAATAAATGGATACATTCCTGGACACATACACCCTCCCAAGTCTAAATCAGGAAGAAGTGAAATCCCTGAAAGGACCAATAACAAGTTTTGTAATTGAGGTAGTAATTAATAACCTACCAATCAAAAAAAGTCCAGGACCAGGCGGATTCACAGCTGAAAGCTACCAGAAGTACAAAGAGGATCTGGTACCATTATTTCCGAAACTATTCCAAACAATAGAAAAAGAGGGAGTCATCCCTAACTCATTTTATGAGGCCAGCATCACTCTGATACCAAAACCTGGCAGAGACACAACAAAAAAAGAAAATTTCAGGCCAATAGTCCTGATGAACATCAATGTGAAAATCTTCAATTAACTACTGGCAAACCGAATCCAGCAGCACATCAAAAAGCTTATCCACTACGATCAAGTTGGCTTTATCTCTGGGATGCAAGACTCATTCAACATATGCAAATCAATAAATGTAATCCATCACATAAACAGAACCAATGATAAAAACCACATGATTATCTCAATAGATGCGGAAAAGGCCTTCAACAAAGTTTAACACTCCTTCATGCTAAAAGCTCTCAATAAACTAGGTATCGATGGAACATATCTGAAAATAATAAGAGCTATTTATGACAAACCCACAGCCAATATCATACTGAATGGGCAGAAACTGTAAGCATTCCCTTTGAAAACTGGCACAAGACAAGGATACCGTCTTTCACCACTCCTATTCAATGTAGTATTCGAAGTTCTGGCTGGGGCAATCAGGCAAAAGAAAGAAATAAAGGGGATTCAAATAGGAAGACAGGAAGTCAAATTGTCTCTGTTTGCAGATGACATGATTGAGTATTTAGAAAACCCCATCATCTCAGTCCAAAATCTCCTTAGGCTGATATGCAACTTCAGTAAAGTCTCAGGAAAAAAAAATTTATATTGAAAATTTGGACCACTAAGAATATGTTCAGAGACACTATTTTAGGAAACTCCAATAAATGCAAATAAAATATAATTATTCACACAATTTTAAACTCCCCATTATGGTATTTTAAAATTACTTAATCAAATTATGTTAGAAGAAAACACTCTGATGAGAAACATTTCTTTGGCAATTCATGTATACATGAATTTCCATATTAGTGACAGTGACCAAGACAGGGGTATCAATGACTTTATTTTCTATTGTGTCAATTAAATATTTAGTTAGCAAACTGTGTTTGCTTTCTAGTTTGTTTTACAATTAACTGCTTAATTGGGGAAGGATATTATATTAGCCTGCTTGAGCTGCCAAAATAGCATACCACAGACTGGGTGGCTTCAATAACAGAAATGTATTTCTCACGGTTCTGGAGGCTGGAAGTCCAGGATAAAGGTGCCAGGGTGTCTAATGAGGCAGACACTTCTTTCTGGCTTGCAGATGGCCAAATGATTCCACTACACGTGGTCTTTTCTCTGTTCATGCCTGGAGAGAGACAGAGAGTGATATCTGGTGTCCTTTCCTCTTCTTATAGGGACCTCGGATGGAGACCCCACCCTTAGGATCTCGTTAACTCTTAATTACCTCCTTAAAGTTCCTGTCTCCAATACAGTCCCATTCTGAGGTCCTATGGGTTAGGGCTTCAACATAGGAATCTTGGGGGCACACAATTCAATCTATGTCAGATATTTATTACATATTGTTCATATTAAAATAATAAATTTTGCTAGACCAGTAATATCTTATTCTGTTGCTTGCCCATTTGAGATGAAATAAAAACTTTTTGTTTGACATTCAATTAGATTTACATTTTAGATATACACAGATAGTTTTTTAGTCATAAATATGTCCCAAAGATTAAATATTATATATTTATGCTTTTTTAAAAATCTGAAATTCATATTAAACTCAGCACCCTGTACCTTTATTTGGTAAATCTGGCAAATCTAATGCCTCCACCACTCCACCTCCAGGATTAAACACTTATTCCCTCGGCCTTTGACAGCTTTCAGCTGATTCCTCTTTGGGGATTTGCCTTTAACTGAACAGAGCCTCCTTGACCCATGTGTGCTTACAGTGGATACCTCTGTAAAAATATATAGGCCTGGACCCCTTGCTCCAATTTAAGCCTGAAAGTATATCCCAGATGCAGAACTCCCTGAAAGATTTGCTGAGAGCTTTTTTGCAACTAAAATCACAATTTAACAGTTTGTCTCTGTCTAACCACATTTTCTTCACTCCTCTCTAAGTGTTATCCCATGAATTCTCTCCAGTAAATTTCATGCATGCAGACCTCCAGCTTAGAGCCAGCTTCCTGGGAACCAGGTGCATTAACTGTATCACCCAAAGGATCCCCCACTTTGAAGGGATTACCCACTTTTAATAGTACTTAAAGAAGAAAAGGGCTCTTAAAAGATCCAGGCTGCTGTGCAGCTAGTCCTGCCATTTGGGACACATGACCTGTTAATCCAACCATATTATACTCTAATTATTTTATCATCTCACATGGCCTCCTGTGCAAGGCCCAAAAGCAAAATTATAACATTTACTTTAGGGTATTGAAGTAAGGTCAAGCCATATGCAGAAGAGAATGATACATTTTTAAAAAACAAACAAACCAATTTTTGATATGCTACTGGACCTAACAGATATGAAATGTCTAACCATGGGGCACTAAATAACCTTGTGGCCAAAATGACCCATCATGAACTGAGCTATATAAAAGCTATCAAGTCGTAAGATCATTTGGGCACAACAGCAATCCATATAAAGACAAGTGAGGTACCTCCTAGATGAGAAATGGGCAGAGCCAGAACACAATAAGATGCATTAGCAAGTGTCCCAGGCCCTGTATCTCTCACTGCCCACCAGGGCTCTGCCTCTTGGTGTGTGTGTTGTGAGAGTGATGGATAAAGAAATAACCAAGTTTGGTTCACAGATCAATCATCTTGGTTATGAACATATCACAAAACAGAAAGTGATGCATTTGATTCCTACTCAGGAGAGCGCCTTGGAATACAGTGGAGAGTGGAAATTTGCAAGAGTACAGAATAATGTCCACTGCGTGTGGAGAGAGAAGTGGTGTGAGGCAGGAGCATAGGCATACATATGGTTTGCCTCATTGATCAAGGACCCAGAAAAAGAAAGACTGGAAGATTAAGAACAAGGAGGTCCGGGAAGACCAGATGGGTGAGTTGCTCAGACTGGGCAAAGAGTGTGAGGATGTCCATGATCCTGGGACCACCCCTCAGCAGGCCTCTGTGGTAAGACAGATGCTCTTTTATCAGGTGGAACAGATGAGGATGGAAAGACAACTGAGCTGTGGATGTCAACAAGCTTCTGTTCCCTGCTTTTCCCAGCACTTATGCAATAGATTTACTCATCATTCCAGGCAGGGGTGGAGGACATACAGGGGTTCGATAACAGAACTCCTCTCACCAAAACAGGTCTGACTGACACTTTCACTGAGTGTTAACAGCAGAGGCCAGCACAGAGTCCATGACCTGTTGCAACTCCCTGGGAATTACAGATCGGGGCAGCCAGGCTCCCAGGGGTAGTAGGACACACTGGACAAATTACATCCCATAGGGGACAGTGATGTTCTCATGAGGAAAGAGATGATTTTCAAATATAAGTTTTCTTCCTTTGCCCACATGTTCCTGCCAGCACTGTCCTCTGTGGACATTCAGAATTCTTTACTTGCCAAGATGGTGTTCCACAAATACTGCTTTTGACTTAAAAATTTGTTTTACAGGGAAAGAAGTGTGGTATGAGACTTGCCACTTGACTTTGATTTTTTTTTTTTTTTTTTTTGGCAAATTCCATTACAAGCCACTGACTTGATAAATCTGATGTGAATTATGGAACCAACAGTGACAGCATCATCTGAGAGATAAGATGTGACAGTTGCTTGTCTAAGAAATAGACTCTAAGAGGGAGCATAATGTCTGATATACTTCTCATTGAATGTCCTTAGGATTGACATCTGCAGAAAGTAGAGAAGGAAGCATAATTGGACAGGGAAAGGAGACAACCTGCTGTTCAGACCTGATAGCCTCAGGAACTCTACATGACACCCTGGAACTGGAAAGGACTGAGTTTTTCCACAGTGGGCCAAAGGACCCAGAACTTTACAACCCATCTCAGTAAGTCATTGGATATATGATGCATAAAGGAAGGGAATGATCTTAGAGGAGGCAGCTCTTCAGAGCTTGGGCAATCCCTGAAGGGCCAGACCAGTGAAGACTGTCTGCTGGTTACCCTCTCAGCCTTGGAACAACAGTCCCTGAGGGAGACCTTGCTAATGTATCTCCATGTCTATCATCATCTATCCTTCAAATCGAAATAAGGACTCATTGGTTGCCGCATTTGCTTTAAACTCACAACTAATATATGGTGCTGTTTTCCCCCTTCTCCAGAATGCAAGAATCCAGGGCCAGGGATGTGGAGGAGGGTTTAATAGTGAGTATCCCTCACAGTTTCAACTTTCAGCCTTTAAGGAGTTTCTGATTCTTGTCTCTCCCTTGGATGATTTTGGAGGCCCTACTTCCCAAGAAAACAAACACTTTCACCAAGAAATTCTGAACGGAATTGGAAGCTGAGACATGTCTCATGTCTTTAGGTCATTTTGGCCACCATATGCCACTGAAGGGCAAGCAGGGAAGAAGGTGACAATCAGTCCCACTTGCCAAGAAGAAACCATCTGGGCCAAAGGGACTAGATGTAGAAGCTATTTGTCCCAGTGCATACTGTGGTATCCCTGTGTCCAAAAGTAAAGGCCAGCACCTTGACAGAGATGAGACCACTGAGGACTCAGATCCATTAAGATTAAAGATACAACCTTATCTAGGCAAGGTATAGGCAGAAGGAAAGGGGAACATACAATGAATGACAGAAGGAGAAAGGTATGCTCATAATTGTGGTCTAGAGTCTAGTATTCATTTACAGAGGCCAATCATGGCAGGTATGGGTATTTTATCTTAACCATTTCTTCCTACTTCTCCTTCAGTGTTCTACTGGTGCCTAAATGTAGTCTAACATCCTAATTTAAGTTCTAAAAGGAAGTGTGAAATTTACATCACATAGTGATATACAATGGCCAATGATACTTTATGACTCCCTTCTGCTTAGCATGAGAATTTCTTCACATGAACAAAAGACAAGAAAGAATGCTGGTGGATAAGTGGATGAGTTTTGCCGGTTAGTCTCCAGTGGTCTTTCCCAGGCACATTCTCTGATCCCACTGCCCTGCTCTGTGATCTTCAAGGCTCTGCCCAATGTTCTTCGTCATTCCAATCCTTGGCAGCTTGTTTCTAATTGAAAAAGAGTGATGAGATGCTATAGGGACAATGCAGTAGAGGTCAGGGTGTTTCCTTCCTGCTCGCTCCATGCTGTAGTCTCAAACCGTTGCTCCTTTAGATCCCAGCATACATCATGGTTGTTTTTCTTAATCCTGACCATGCTCTATTAATAGTCTTTTATTTAGGTTTCATTATTTAAACCATTTTCAAGTGGATGCTGTTTCTTGCTGAGACTCTGAAGTTCCGGATTATTTTAATTAATAGTATCCATATGGTCTAACATAAACATGTGACCTTTAAATTTGTTAATTTCTTTATGCCCAAGTATCCATTGGTCCCATTTTAAATAGCTATGCTGTTGGTGATTCTGTAGGATGGCTGGTGGGCGACTCTGTTGGTGATTCTGTAGGGTGACTGGTGTTTCTAGATTTATCTGAAAGGGTCACTACACAAGTTTGTCATTATCAATCATCTGCTCCTGATTCATTTGGTGTGGTCATCAATACAGGACTTCGACCAATAGTCAGCAAGTTGAAACCCACTCTTAAATGAATCATCTACAACTTTACAAGAGCTTTGGAAATGAAGTTTCTTAATGAATATAAAGTGAAGCAAAGGAAGTGCCTATGACAGGCAATGCCCCCCAGACCACCCAATGAAATAATGTACCATGACTTGATAGAGATGAGAAACAGCTTCCAAGGGCTGAAGTGAGATGCTCGGCCCACAGGCTGCACGAGGTGCTGGATAATAAGTGCTCCTTTGTTACTGTTACCTGGAGCCACTTAAACACTCTTCCTGCCATTTCTATTTCAGGGTAGAGCTTAAGTCTGTTTCTCCTTCTCTGCTATCTCTATTTTCTGATGAACAATTCAAGGACTAAAAATCTGGGTGTCTTCCATTGATTAAATTGGTCTCCTGGCTTAACTTTTACCTCAGATCACTTCTAAGTTTTTGGACTTATTCTAAATATATATTTCGAGTTGATATTTTAAGTGCGTTAGGCCAGCCCTGGCACATATGTGCTCAATAAAAATTCTTCCTCAAAAATAAGATGTGCTTTTGACAGATTACAGAGATGTGGGAAGAAAGAGCAGCACTGTTGTTCTAACCATGCTATAGCAAGTATGTGGGATTCAGAATCTCTTGCACCATCATTCATTTTTATTAAATGCATGGGCTGCCACCTCAGGCATCTGGCAACTCCTTACAAAGTTATTATTTCTTTACTCTGGGTGACAAGAGATTGATCAAAGCTGCTTGTAGAAATCTAAATAACATCAGTAACATCAGTGAGTTGGTCATGTTATTTTGAATCTGTCCAGAGTATTTTTCCAGAACAAAAGTCTGTAAATGAAATTTTGAGACTTAAACCTCAGTTGATATTTTCAACCAATAGATATATCACCTTAGTTTAAGATTATGAGATAAAAGCTGATAAACCTAAAGGACCACATGCACTTTTCTTTTGTAATTGCTTTAATTAAATAATTATATACATAGTATGTTTTAATTATATGCATCAGATATATTATATTATACAAAAATAAATTTAAGATTTTTTATTTTGTTACATTGAGACACAGCTTAAGAGAAAATTGTAGATATTTTATCAGGACAGATATTTATCTGGCTGGTAAGCTCAAATTTGTGCATATCAAGCCTTGCTTCTGACTCAATGGAATAGTCTTTTAAGACATCCTGATAATATGAACACATGGGAAACCCACAAAAAAGGTTTTAATTTTTTAATATTCTTAGTTTAGCTATCATTAACCTATAGAATAGCTATTTTGAAAAAATTCATTTCATAGATGTTTGTTAAATTCTTTCACTTATCCTACAGATATTTCTTGAACCTCTATTTTTTTCCAGGCACCTAAAAATAGAATAATATTTGAGTTCCCACTGAGAAAGCCTGTTAAATGCCAAATGCTGCATTTAACCTTGAAAGTGATATTGTAAAATGTCCAGTGTACCATTGTTTTCTTTATAATATAAGTACTCATTTTGCTTTATATTTTTAACTAGGAATTTCTTCCTCACTTAATTGTTTTCTTCCCAGTAAGGCAAAAACATGCAAACTATTGTTTATGGATAGTTTGCTTAGGTGACAACTACTCACAATAATCATAACTGCTGTTATCTGCTGAATATTTTTTCATTCTTCCAGGAATTGAGCTGAGTGCCTTACACAGTTTTCACTGAATCCCAACAACCCAGTACTGTAGTTGTCCGCTTTTAATAAATGAGGAAATTGAAGCTAACACATGATAAGAAGTTTGCCCCAGGTCCTCAGAGCATATTGGTAGGAATATTGACATTTGAGCACAGACATTTGACTCCCAGGGTACAGCAATACAATAAGCCCGATGTTCCACCCACATTTCCACTATGGCTTGTTCCATTGCAGCAACTGAGGCAACGGCCCTTGCTGGGCTGGAGTTCCCTGTGCCGCACCCTCAGGGCAAGGGCGACTATTTGGTAGACTGACTACAGCAAAAGGAAGGGACACCTCCAATTGCACTCAATGCAAAATGGCAATTTTCATAGGAGATTCATCTCAAAAGAAAATGCTACACATGTGGTAAGTCATGTCTGCAATGGCAGTCATCAGCTATCTAGCCTACTACTCCAACTGGGCACTTCTTTTGTTGATGATTTAAATCCAAATGAAATAAATGTCAGCTTGACCCTTCCTCTATTATTGATATCTTCTTTAAATGAAAATGACATTTCTATCCCATCAGTGATTTGTCAGCAAACACCAGGCAATTGAAAACGATTATATTTATGAGTACCGTTAAAAACTTGAGCCGAATTCAATTTAAAGGATTTATTTGAGCAATGAATAATTTGTGAATTGGGCACCCCCAGATTCACAGCAGATTCAGAGAGACTCCAGGGGTGCCTTGTTGTCAGAAGAAATTAATAGATTAAAAAAGTAAAGTGAGGTACAGAAATAGGAAGTGAGGTACAGAAACAACTGGATTGTTTATAGCTCCGTGTTTGCCTTATTTGAACACAGTTTGAACACTCAGCCATGTATGAAGTATGGCTGCTGGGAGTGGCCAAGACTTAGCGATTTTTACAGGTGCATACTCCTGAGTTACGTTTTTAATCTTGTCTACCAGTTAAGTTAGGTTGCAGTTCATCCACAAGGACTCAAATACAGAAGTACAGAGTCCTTCTCAGGCCATATTTAGTTTGCTTCAACAGTATTAATTTTTATTATGAAAAAGAAAGTTGTTTTTTTTTTTTTACAAAAGGCTAGAATTTGACTTTAGAAATACTGGTCTCTTTCACCAGTACAAATTAATGACACGACACAAATCACTATACCACATGCAATTATTTGGTAATGACTTGTAATCCTAAGTAATTTCTCAAAGAGTAAATTAAATGTTCATTAGAAAACATAACCACTATTAATTGCATTATTTCAATTAAAAAGCAAACGTGTTTTTATACAAATCTGAGGATTATTTTAGTTTCCATCTTTGAGAATTTTCTCATTCTCTAGATTTTTTAAAAGTAAAAAGACAATGAGCATATGGATATTTATATATATCTTGTGTCTACAGTGTTTGAGGACTCACTGAAATGGTTTCTGTAACAAATTTTAGTCTGTGTTCACATTAAGTTGTAGAGCCCTAAAACTGATTCAGTATTTCCACAAAGAATCCAAAATAGTTTTTGTACCACAAAATATGAGGTATCTTTCATATTTTAACATTTTCATATTTTAACACCTGTATGATGAGTAACACTACAATTGCTTTAGTACAATGTTATGATGAAGACTATTCTCATAATCACAGTAGACTTATTTTGTTAGACTTATTTTCCATTATCCCTTGTTATACCGGTGCTTTTCTGCTTCTATATCTTAGCTTGAATTACTTTCTTTTCTTTTTTCTTCTTTTTTTCTTGGTGCATCAGTGTATTCAATTTACAGAGTTCATTTACATCATATTTTTAAATGAGATAAAGTTCACATAACATTACATTGATTGCTTTTAAGGGAACAATTCAGTGAGTGAGTGGCATTTAGTACATTGTTCTGCAAGTTCTGTATCTATCTAGTTCCAAAACATTTTTGTTTCATCCCAGAATGAAACTCAGTAACCATTAAGTAATTCTCCATTCCCCCTCCTTCCACCTTCCAACACCCACCAATATAAATTCTGTCTGTATGAATTTACCTATGCTGAATACTGCATTTATTTATTTATATTTTTTAAGGTTTTTTGAGGTGGAGTTTCACATTTGTTGCCCAGGCTGGACTACAATGGTGCAACCTTGGCTCACTGCAACCTTCGTCTCCCAGGTTCAAGTGATTCTCCCACCTCAGCCTCCCGACTAGCTGGGAATAGAGGCCTCTGCCACCATGCCCAGCTAATTTTTGTATTTTTAGTAGATGCAGGGTTTCATCATGTTGGCCAGGTTGGTCTCATACCCTTGACCTCAGGTGTTCCACCCATCTCGGCCTCCCAAAATGCTGGGACAACAGGCGTGAGCCACTGTGCCCGACTTTTATACTTTATATAACAGGAATCAGACAATACATGATGTTTTGTGCCTGCCTTCTTTTACTTAGTATGAAGTTTCTGAGGCTTATCATTTTGTAGCATATATCAATAATTATTTCATTCTTTTTTATTGCTAATAACTTTTTATTATGCATATATACCATGATTTGTTTTCCCTTCTTCTATTGATGAACAACATTTGGGATGTTTCCACCTTTTAGCTATTGTGAAGAGTGCTGCTTGCTTTGAATATGCATGTACATGTATTCATATGACTATAAGTTTTCAGTTCTCTTAGGTATATAGCTAGGAGTGGAATGGCCGGGTCATAGAGTAATTCTATGTTTAACATTTTGAGGAGCTAACTATTTGTTTTTCACAGTGGCTGTATCATTTTACATTTTCACCAGAGTTTATGAGTGTTCTAATTTCTCCATATCCCTGCCAACAATTGCTCTTTTCTTTCTTTATTTTTAAATCACCATGCTAGTGGGAATGAAGTGATATCTCATTGTGTTTTTTCATTTCCATAATAACCGATGATGTTGAGCATCATTTTATGTGCTTATCAGTCATTTGTATGTATTCTTTGGGAAAAGGTCTATTCAAGTCCGTGGGCTTGTTTTTAATTAGGTTCGCTGTGGTTTTGTTGTCGAGTCATAAGCATTCTTTATATATGTTGTATATTAGTTTCTTATCAGCTATAATATTTGCAAATATGCTGTATTGTGTAGGTTCTTTTCATTTTATTACTGAGTTTTTGATACACAAAAGCTTACAGTTTTGATGAAGTCTGACTTATCTCTTTTATTTCTTTTGCTGCTTCTGCTTTTGATGTTATACCTAAAAATCTACTGCCAAATATAAGGCTGTAAAAATCTACCTCTTTGTTTCCTTCTAAGAGTTACATGGTTTTAGTGCTTATATTCAGGTCACTGATCCATTTTAAATTTAGGAGTCCAACATGATTATTATTATTTTTTAAATCCTCTACTCTGAGAGCATTTTTTGTTTGTTTGTTTGCTTGCTTGTTTGTTTAAGACAGGGCCTCAATCTGTTGTCCAGTTTGAAGTAAAGTGATACAGTAATTGTTCACTGGAGCTTCAATCTCTCAAGCTCAAATGACCCTCTCATCTCAGCCTCCTAAGTAGCTGGGATTACAGGTGCATGCCACCACTCCCAGCTAAATTTTTATTGTTGTTATTTTCTGTAGAGACAGGTTATTGCCATGTTGCCCAGGCTGATCTCGAATTCCTAGACTTAAGCAATCTGTGTGCCTTGGCCTCTCAAAGTTCTGGGATTATAGATGTGAGCTATTGTGCTAAGCCTGATCTTATTTTTTTGTATCTGAAAATCCAGTTGTTCTTGCACCACTTATTAAAGGGGTTTCAGCTAATATTTATCTTTCTCTCTATATAAATAGTTAACATATATGTTAATATACATAGTATACAAGGTTAATATACATGTTTATATATAATTAATATACGTAGTTTATATATTAATATATATTATGTATACTATTATATATAAAAATTATATATATTATGTAAATGTTATATATAAATTATTATAAAATATATAATAAATTTATATTTAAATGGTGATATGGTGTGAAATGGTAAAATGGTGTTTTACAGATCCCTAAGACTCTGTTCACTTTTCTTCATTATTTTTTCTTTCTTCTCCTCAGAAATTTTAATTGTCTTGTCTTCAAGAAAATTGCTGATTCTTTCTTCTTCCTGCTCAAATCCTGTTAAACATCTGGAGTGAAGTTTTTATTTCAATTATTGCCCTTTTCAGTTTCAGAATTTCTATTTGCTTCATTTTTATAATTTTAATATCTTTATTGATATTCTCATTTTGTTCACATATGGTTTCCATTGTTTCCGTTAGACGTTTTTGTCCACAGTTTCCTTTAGCCCTTTGAACATATTCAAGACAGTACATTTAAAGTCTTTATCTAATAAGTTTCATGTCTGGATGTCCTCAGGGATAGTTTTTGTCAATCTAATATTTCCTTTGAATGGGCCATACATTCCTTTTTCATTGTATGCCTTGTAATGGTTTGTTAAAAACTGGGCTTCTGAGTATTGTGTTCCAGTAACTCTGGAAGTCACTTTCTCCCCCTCCCTTAGGTTTGCTTGCTGAGATCTGTAGTTGTACAGTGGTCTAGTAACTTTTTTTCAAACTATTTTGCAATAATGCATTCCTTGTCATGTGTGATCACTGACATCTCTGTTCACTTTCTCAATTGTCACCAAATCATAGAGAAGTAATTTTATTAAACATTTATAGCCAAGAGGGGAAAGAGGGAGAGAAAAAAATAGAAGGAGAGAGAGAAAAAAATTTTTTTCTGTTTGGCTTTGAGCTGGAGCAATCTCTCAATGCTAAACTGGGCTGCTTATAATTCAGCTTTGCTTTTCCCTGTTGCTTCTGCAGAGTCTGCAGATCGGCCAGGAGGGTAGGCACAGGGTCCTCTCCAGTCTTTTCTGAGCCTGCATCCGGTGCTGGGCCTGCACATTCCACTCCCTCTTTCCCTGGTATATGTAATGGTCATTCTGAGCCATTATTCCTCCAAGGAACTTTCTTTTCTGCCTTCTTCTTCCTGTCCTTGGGTTTATTTTAGTTTTCCCTGTTTATTGTCCCTTTCTCCAGGTATGAATGGGTAGCATATGTCTCTAAATTTTTAGACAGACCACCAGTGTCACTGCCTGGACAATCATTCCAACCCAAGGAGGAAAGAAGAAAACAAACTAAAGGTCAGTCTTTGTGCCTGTTCCTCTGGGAACCACAAAAAAGTCAAAACACAGTATTTTACTAACATGAATTTTAAGAGCCAGTCTTTTGAGAACAAGGTGCCTATTAGCCTCTTGGCACCAGCAAGGCACATTGGGAACACGGGTTGCCAAGCTCACAGCCATGACCACTCCCACTGGCTGGAGACTGAGAGATGGTGGCCAGGTGAACAAAACTACCACAATGCTTTCCCTACAAAAACTCACTCATCCGTTTCTTCATTTAAACGGTCCTTTTGATTGCTCTATGTTTTGGATTAGATTCTAGAATTCCAAAATATTAATTTTAAAATTTTCTTTTGATTTGAAATTCTCTTTCTTATCCTTAAACTTTTAAATTTTAAACTTAACCCAAGCTAAACTGAGCTTTTGTTACTCTGTCCCTCAGGGCAGGCCGTTCTTGGTTGTGCCCATCTCAGTAAATGATAACTCTGTTTTTCCTGTTTTATTTGTTTGGGGTTTGCCTTCCTCTACTGTGGCGAAACCTATATGAGATCAAGACTTCTGTCTAGTTCACTGCTATGTGATTTATTTCTGGAAAACATGATAAACACTCAATAAATATTTGTTGAATAGATGTCGAATAAAGTTATTATCTACCTGGGTTCCCTAATATGAATAAATCTCTCCTATTTACGTGACAGTTTATTCATCTCTTACTACAATTTGTATTAAAAATCTGTCTGCCTAATTCAGCAGGAATTCTTGCATTTAAATAACTGCAATACACGTCTGTAAATGCCTAGAGAATGAGAAAATGTTTTGTTTACCTATCACAGTTACTCGGCCAGGCACAGACGCTCAGACACTGTTAATGGTTTTTCGATTCTCCGATGAATTCTAAACGAGCAAAGACCGGTGTTATTTACAGGAATGTTATGAGTCTGCATCACATAAGTAGTTCTACTTGTCCTCTGGAATGTCTGTCTGCTAGAGATGGTCATCTTCAAATCAATCTAAGCTTCTTTAATACAGCATCCTTGTTGATTAGCGGCTCGTGCTACTTCCTCTTCTTCCTTAATATTTTATGAAGTCTAACAGAGTGCTAGTATATTTATCAATTTTTGTCAAAGACCCCAGCTACACTGGTTAGATGCAATGATTATGTGAAACGATCAGAGGTCTGGGTTTAAATGGAGCAAAAATTCTTTTCATGGGACTCTAAAATAAATCGTCCTTTTCTTTTTCTCTAAAATAAATCATCCTTTTCTTTTTTAAAATTCGTAGAATTTTATTGCTCAGAAACATCACAATTTTTTGTGGGCTGTTAATACAACTTCTATATTCATCTTTAGACTTTTCAATCTTTTAGCATTTCTTGTAGTTTTTCAGTAGTAGACTGATGATAAGGGAAAGACAATAGCAATTAGATCAAGATACTGTTAGGAGGTAATATGGTTTTGTTCTGTGTCCCTACCTAAATCTGACCTTGAATTGTAAAAATACCCATGTGGCAAGGGTGTGACAAGGTGGAGATAATTGAATCATGGGGGCAGTTCTGCCCATGCTTTTCTCCTGATAGTGAGTGAGTTATCATGAGATCTGATGGTTTTATAAGAACAGATGCCTGCCTTCTTCACTCAGCATTCATTCTTTCTCCTTCTGCCCTATGAAGTGATGTCTTCTGTCATGATTGTAAGTTTCCTGAGGACTCCCCAGCCATGAGGTACTGTGAATCAATTAAACTTCTTTTCTTTATAAATTATTCAGTCTCGGGTATTTATTCATAGCAGTGTGAGAACAGACTAATGATACAGGAGTTAAGAAGAATTTACTTAGGCAGGTAGTGAGGGTATGGAGTCCTCAGTAAGGTTTTCCTTATTAATGAAAAACAGTCCCCAAATCATTTTCTAACAAAGAACAGTTTGTAAAATTGAGCTGCAGACATAGACAAGCAAGCTGGAAGCTTGCATGGGTGAATGCTAGCAGAAAAAGCTACCTGGGGCTAACCATGTTCAAAATAGCAACTCCATGTTCCCTTCTCTCTTTGCCAGCCACCTGTACAGTAAGGAGCAGACAAGATGGCACTGGTCAAGTGGAAAGCCATTTATATAATAAGACCAGGGTGGAGTGGCCAGTCTTCCCTGTGCACTATGTAAATGTCACACACACCTAATCGAAGCAATCTGTGGGCTCTACATAAATCAGACACTGCCTCCTCAAGCCTGCCTATAAAATTCAGTGCATCCATCACTGGCTGGTGTTTGCTTTCGGAATCCCCTCTCTCTCAGTAGGGAAAGAGCTGTCCTCATTTATCTTTCTTTTGTCTATTAAACCTCTGCTTCTAAACTCCTCATGTGTATCCATGTCCTAAATTTTCTTGGCATAAGATGATGAACCCAGAGTATTTACCACAGACAACAAAGCCGTTTCACTAATACAGGAGGTAACCTGAAACAAACACTTAGGAACACACATTACTATCTATCACAGTATTACTAATGGTACATAAATGGGAACAATCAACATTTATAGTAAGGTAATTGTCAATAATGTTTGATATACTGACATATAGGATGAGCTATCATGTAGCCTTAAACTATACTGACAAATTGTTTATATAATGCTAATTATAAAGAAAATAAAATCCAATATATTGTATGCTACTAATTTTATTTGGAAAATGTCCAACACTTAATACAAATGAAAGAAAACATATAAACAATTTTACCTGTACTTCTGGGTCCTGAAAATACAGAAAATATTTATTTTAAAATTTTACATTGCTAAATCTTTCAAAAACCACAAATGTATATTCATTGCTATTATATTTAGAGAAAAATATTCAAAAGAGAAAATATATATATGATAGTATGGGTTGCCAGTCTAATCTAGGTAATTCTACATTTGAATTATAGAATTTCTACAAGCTCTACTATGCCCATAATTTATCTATTCAGTTAATCAATCTAATAAATATTGTCTGAGTATAAAAAGAATGCTAATTAATGTGCTAGATGCTAGAGGTGCTGCTGAGTGAGATAAACAGGACCTCTCTTTGAGAATGACAGGCCTTTCTTGCAACTGTTAAAACCTGGTACTATACTCCTGGTCTGCTCACCTACTGGACTATGTGTAGTTTAACACCAGAGTTATGCCAATAGTAATAATAACTTGCATACCTAGCCTTGTGTATGGCACATAATTGTGACTCAGTAAATCTTTTGACAATAGAGATATTGAGTAGTAGT